>NC_134129.1:15125000-15470000 GCF_040939455.1 Microcebus murinus
GCAAGAAAAAAAAAAGAAGAAGAAGAAGAAGAAGAAGGAAGGGGGACAAAGGCATGTGCCGGCTGGGTTTTCTTTTTTATCAGGACATAATAGCTCTCCCAGAATTCTTACCTAGTAGAGTTGCTTATTGGGGAAACTAAGTCATCCATCCCTAGATGCAAGGAAAACAGGAAAGATGTTTTTACCTGGAAAGATGTTTTTACCTGGAAAGATGTTTTTACCTGGGCATACTGCTACCCACACCCCACTCCAAATAATTTGGAGCTCTTTTAAAAAATTATTTATTAATTATATTATTAATTATATTTAATTATATTATTATAATATAATTATATATTAATTGTATTTATTAATTATATTTAATTATTTTAAACTATGGGTACATAATATTAATAGTTGTATGTCTTGCAGCTTTTTTTTTTTTTTTTTTTTTTGTAATAGTACCTCGAGCTATATCTTGCAGCTTTTTTAATGAAGGAGGAAGAGAAAATAGATACTTAATAGGCAACCGGAGGCATCCGCCTGGCTGGGCACCTCACACTCATGATGGCAGGATGCTGGACAGAGGTACTAAAGTCTGGCCAAGGGTGTTGCAAGTAGGAATTAGAAGAAAATTTAAACATTAAAAAACAGTGTAAGAGAAAAATAACTTGAAGACAGATCGAACCAAGGTCCTGAAAGAGGAGGATGAATCAATGATTCCAAGGAGAATGGAAATGTGGCGAGCAGGAAAAGGCAGACTGGACTGGTCACAAGACGGGTGTGGCTTTGTCTGTGTTGAGTTCAAAGTCAAGGTCGGACACCCGAGTAGGTACAGCCTCTGAGCAGGTGGAAATCACAGATCCTGAGGGCAAAGGGACTGCCAAGGCTGCAGATGCCAGCATCAAAATGATGCTGTAGCGATGGGTACGTTTTTCAAAGCAAAGAGCATAACAGAAGAAAAACGGGGTCCAGGGACCTCAGAGGAGCAGCCCCACTTAGACAAGAGGAAGAAAGTGAGCTGAGAAAGTGAACAAAAAGCATTTCCCTGGTGTTCAGAGGAGAATCGGGAAAGTGGGCTTGCATAGGAGGATGGATGAGAGTGAGGTTCAAGGTGGAGGTGAATTGTCCAGTGCAGTTGAGGAGTTAATGTATATCATAAAAATATAATCAAGTCTGATTTCACGGGTAATTTTTTTCTAAAATACTTAACATGAAAACATGAATCAATTTCAGGAGTGATTCTAAGAAAATAATGATACATTTGGTGTGAAAATATGACCAAAAAATCATGGCAGTGGTGTGCAAATGGTATTTGGAAAATACCACACTAAAATGTCAAGTGGTGTCTCTTTTGCTGTCTTAGTAAATAAAGCACATTAAACACAACTGGCTGCCTATTGGTTGACTAAAAAAACTAATGGTGACTCGGAATCCTACCATGCACATCAGAGATTGTGTACTTGTACTTTAGAAAGATACATATGGAAATCAAAGAAAGTGTTATGGCCTTAACTGTAACCCCAAAATCCATAGATTAAAGCCCTAACTTTCAATATGACTGTATTTAGAGATAGAGCTTTTATGGAGATAATTAAGATTAACCAAGGTCATAAGAGTAGGACCCTAATCTACTAGGCCTGGTGACCTTATAAAAGAGGAAGAGATACCAGAGCTCTTCTCTTTCTATACATACACAGAGAAGAGGTCATATGAGGACACAGTAAGAAGGTGGCCTTCTACAAGCCAGGAAGTGAGGCCTCACTCGAAACCAAATTTTCTGTCACTTTGATCTTGGACTTCCAGTCTCCAGAACGGTGAGAACATACATTTCTGTTGTCTAAACTACCCTGTCTTTGGTATTTTGTTACGGCAGCCTGAGCTGACAATACAGAGGATAATATGAATTTGTAGAGCCCTACTTATGTGCAAAAATGTTATACTAGCATTTGTAGTGGATCTAGAAATAAATCATATGTGTGCATTATCCTCAGGGGAAATTAAAGCACGTACATAAATAATGATGATTTTTACTTGCATAGAAAGACAAGTACAGGTGCACCTCATTTTATTTTTCTTCACTTTGTTGCATCTCACAGATTGCATTTTTTTTCCCCAAATTGAAGGTTTGCGTTAGCCTTGCATTGATTAAGTTCATCAGTGCCATTTTTCTGACAGCATGTGCTCGCTTCATGTCTCTGTGTCAGCATGTTTTTTAGCAATAAATTATATTTTAGTTAAGTTATATACTTTTTTTTTAGGCATAATGCTATTGCACATTTGATAGACCACAGTGTGGTATAAACATAACTTTTATATGCACTGGGAAACCAAAATGTGTGCGACTCACTGTGTTGTAATGTTTGCTCTATTGTGGTGGCCTGAAACCAAACTCACAGTATCTCAGAGGTACACCTGTATAGGTAACATTCTTGAGAGTTCAGAGTAAGAGCTGGTGGAATTATGGCAGGCTGGAATATCAGGGATGCCATTTTGAGTTTGGATAGAGTATGGATAAGTGAAGTGAGGGAAAGAACCTTCCAGGTGGAGAGCATAGAAGGTACAGGGTGGGGGAAGCTTGGGCAGGGTATGGAGTGGGAGAAGGGAACCTTAGGAGGCCACCTGGGACCTGGGCATGAAGTATTTGAGCACCCTAACAAAATGCATGACTGTCACCCTGCAGGCCCTTTGAGACACTTTTCAGGCTGGGGGGTGGCTTTGATTAGATTTGGAGTTCAAGAGCATCTTGTAGGTGTGGAATGAGTTTGATGGGGGACTGATGTGTGGTGAAGAAAGGAGCAAAGAAAGGAAGGCGAGAGGAAGGAGGGGAGGCGTGGCCTGGATTAGGGGCACCTGTGGTTTCGAGGTGAAAGGTGAAGAGGGCCTGGCCTCGGGAAGCCAGTGTGGAAGGTGGGTAGAGACGAGCACAAAGCAGGTGGACGAGGGAGGCAGGAAAGAGAGAAGGCTAAGAAGTGACACTAGGGTAGAGGAGCCTCAAGGTAAGACACACCTTGGGATGGTGATTCACACACACACACACACACACACACACACACACACACACACACACACCATGTTGCCTTCAATTTCAAGGACTTGTAGACCTACTAAAGTCCACCCATGGCTCCCAGATTAAGAAACCTTGGGAACCTGTTGTCTGCTTGGTTTTTGTTTTTGGTGAAATCCTTGACATCAGATTATTTTCCTATGATTGCCACTTCCTCCTAAAAAATGAACAAAGCCAATCTTTTTCTGGAAATTCAAGCTTCTGTTTAATTGAGATTTCACCACCTCTATCCTCTTACTCATATTATTTTTTATAGCTCTGTTTAGGAGGTGCAGAAAGAGAGCATCCCACAGGAAGCAGTTTTTCAGGAAGTCTACTCAAAAGAGCCCAGGAGCATTAGCCAACGATCTAGAAATTCTCCAGGCATTGTCAGGGGGAGGAGGAGGAGGAAGAGGGTCACTTGAGTAAAGGAAGAAGCAGTACCTGTTAAGAGGGGGAAGAGAGGCCACAAAGTGGGCTCCATTCATGGATCCAGGGCATGTTGGAAAATAAAGTGGGTGAAGAGGAATGAAGTGACAATGTAAGACAACCCAGAGTCTTCCAGACAATTCTCCCTGGAAGGCTGAGTCCTCACACCCCTCAACCACCACTCCTTTCCACATCAACAGAGAGCTAACTCATCGGCTCCCAAAGCCTCCAATGCATATGGCGTCTTCAGGTATGGTCCAGCATGGCGCCAGACCCCATAGTAGCCTCTTTGATGCCAGTTGTCCTCCACTCTGGTGGCACTTTGGAATTCCATAGGGAGCTTGGAAGAAAAAAAAGGCCGGTGTTCAGGCCTCACCCTAGATTCACTGAAACAAAACTCCTGCAGGTGGAAGCCAGGCGTCTGCAGAATTTTCCAGTCACCCCAGTGGTTCTGCTGCACAGTGAGGGGTGAGAAAAAGTGAGCTAAGCTCCCCATGAGTGCCGCGTGACAATTGCACACTCTGTTGGTTGAAGATCTGGAGTGAGTCCTGCCATCTGCCTCTGGCCCAGTCCTCTGTGGGGTGACTCATTGCCTCTCTGCATCTCAGGGATCTTGGAGTGTCTTTTATTCCACAATTTTTTAAAATTAAGAAAAATAAATATTTTTGCATAGAATACATATACAATTATGTATTTGGAAGAAAATACACCAAAATATGGAGTGCTCATTTTAGGGAGGTAGGATCATAGATGACTGTTACCTTTTTGTTTGCATGTTATGTTTTCTATAGGGACCATGTATTTTATTATTATTATTTTGAGACAAAATCTCACTGTGTTGCCCGGGCTAGAGTGCCCTAGCATCAGCCTAGCTCACAGCAACCTCAAACTCCTGGGCTCAAGTGATCCTCCTGCCTCAGCCTCCCAAGTAGCTGGGACTACAAGCATGAGCCACCATGCCTGGCTAATTTTTTCTATGTATTTTTAGTTGGCCAATTAATATCTTTCTATTTTTAGTAGAGATGTACGTGGTCTTGCTCCTGCTCAGGCTGGTCTTGAACTCCTGAGCTCAAACGATCCTCCTGCCTCAGCCTCCCAGAGTGCTAGGATTACAGGCTTGAGCCACCTCGCCTGGCCAGGACCATGTATTTTAAAGCAGAAGTTAATTAAGCAATGACTTAATCGTATTTAGGAAACAATTCTGAAATAGCTTTTGACTTGAATGGGCAGAGAGCCCCCAAATCTCGAACTATGTCCTAAGGAGAGCCAGAAAGAAATCCTTGAGCCAAAAGAAGGTGGAGTTTGGGTGAAATTGGGGAAAACAAAGAAGGAAGCAAAAGAGAAAACTTAACGGGGGTTAGAACAGAAAACCTAAGCAGTGCAGAACAGGATTGGAAAAAAATACAGGGACTCAAAAGACTAAGAATTTCTCCTAAATGTGATGATGGTTCTAAGTCAGAGGTCAGGGGCAAATTTGATAACCACAATAAGATATATTTGGAATCCTAAACCCAGCACCCAACACGGAAAGTGAATTAATCCGGATTCTCAAACAGCAGGGCTCATTTTTCTCAGTGCTTCCCTTCTGTCAAAACTAAGCTGATGAAAAATAAAGTTCAGCCCTCAAGAAAGGATTTGTTACAGCCAAAGTGGAGAGAACATCTGAAATTAGGAGAGGCGTTGAGGTGGTAGATAGGACATGAATGATGGGCAGAGAAGAGAGAATTGGATTAAAAAAAAATACCTCTAATGGCCATGATTTTATTCTTTAAACTATCTGGTTTGAGTAAAAATTTTCCAATCTGAAATACAGTAGCAACAAGAAAAGCTAACGCTGACAGCTTTATCCTTTGAAGATTAAATCTAAGCCATCAGCTATCCACAATCATCCCGCTGTCCAGCGGCTGAGTCCTTTCTCTAAGCCATGTCCTTTTGACACAAGTGACACGAGCATGACTTTCAACCCAGTTAGAGCAGCTCTCTCGATGGCATTTCCTGTCCTTGTGCAGAGGGGACATTTGCTGAGAGCTGACACTTCACCTTCTGGAAGGCAGAACAACGCTTGTGGTCCTTGGGCAACCTCGTCCCTTGTCACCCAGTTGTCAGAGTAGTGTCCCCAGCTGACGTTTGAACCGCCGACTCCCCGGATCAGCAGAGAGCAGAGTAAATTGGAGCTAAGGGGCCTCTCTTCGGCTCTTCTGGCTACCTCGGAGGAAAAAATTCTTAGTGCCCAGTTAGAAATTCCTCCTTAGAGGACTCTTCCCGGCCTGTCCTGCCTTCCCCAAAGACCACCTTCATCACAAAGAGCTGGGGGCTGCTCAGTCCTGTCCCGACAGAACTCCCTGTATGAATAGACGCATGGAATAAGGGTAAGGTTTTCTTCGGCGGGAGTGGGAAAAGGGGTTTGGTCAGTACTTTGTAGCAAGCACTTTGGGGAAAAATAGATTATTCCTAGCATTATATTCCCTTTATAACCCAGTGCCTTAGTCCAACAAGGCTGCAGTATCAAAATACTATATCATAAACTGGGTAGCTCATAAACAACAAACATTTATTTCTCACGGTTCTGGAGGCTGGGAAGTCCAAGATCAAGGCAGTGGCAGATTCAGTGTCTGGTGAGGGCTCCCTTTCTGGTCCGCAGGTGGTGCCTTCTAGCTGTGTCCTCACATGGTGGAAGGTTCCAGGCAGATCTCAGAGGTCTCTTTCATAAGGGCACTGGTCCCATTCATGGGGACAGAGCCTCCCAATGGCCTCACCTCGTAATGCCACCACATTGGTGATTAGGGTTCAACATATGGATTTGGGAGGGACACAAACATTCAGACCATAGCACCCAGTCTACCATGAGATTACCTCTTTGCTGCATAACATTATGGAAGTCAGAGGGATTCACGTTCTGTTTATGGTCTTCTGTGGATACAATAGCAATGCCAGGCTACATGATTGGAAGGGGCATTAAACATCAGCTGGTTTGACCTTCCATTCAGTGCTAACCTCCTTGGGCATTTTCCCAGCCATCTGATGCTCTAGCCAGGGCTCCTCAAACTTTTTAAACAGGGGGCCAGTTCACTGTCCCTCAGACCATTAGAGGGCCAGACTATAATTTAAAAAAAAAAAAAAACTATGAACAAATTCCTATGCACACTGCACATATCTTATTTTGAAGTAAAAAAAAAAAAAAAAAAAAATGGGCGAAAACACCCGCATGTGGCCCGTGGGCTGTAGTTTGAGGACGACTGCCTTTATTTTAATGTATTCATTAATGGCAAGCTCTTATATTCCACTACGATCCAGTTCTGGACAGCTCTGGGTATTGGGAAATTCCTCCTTGCCTGCACCTCCAAATTGGGGGTGGGTGCCCTTGTCTAGGTTCTCATGCCACTCGCGTGACCCCATCGTCACACTGGTACCCATTGCCTTGTAATTGTTCCCTAGCATCCTGGGCTGCACCCCCACCTCTCTCCATGCCGTGAACCCCTTGAAAACAAGCACCACGTCCCTCTCCAACCCCCACAGCATACGGTACAGAGCATTTGCTGGGCAGTCGGGAGCTATTTGTTGGAAGACTAAATCAATGGTGAACAGTGATGAAGACTGACCCTAAAGCTGCCTCCTTGCGTGTTGTAAGTTTGACCCAAAGGTTTCTCTGTGCACGGTGAGCTGAAACCTAACTGAACGTGTGAGCAGGCTGCAACCCACTCTTGTGCCCGTCACAGAGTCCTGGCCAATCAAATGCAGCCGGTTGTTCGAATGGTGTTCAAAGAAGGCGAGTGCTGAGCTGCCACCAGTCCAGCTGTGTCTGAACCTCACTTCCGCCTTGCGAGCATCAGTTTCCCTTGGATGTCCACATATTTTCTTCCACCATGCAATAGCACCGGAGTCCTTCCAAACCTATTCTGCTTTGGGAGCTGCCCAATCCAGGAATCGTTGTTTGCTCAAACTCAGTTAAATTTAATTTGTCTGAGGGTTTTCCTTTAACAGCGTGCATGGGGCAGCATCCTTGAGTTTACCAGACAAGACTGCAGGAGAGTGCTGACGACAGCTGTGTCAGTTATGCACAGCCAATGTTTGAGTGCCTGCTAAGCCCCGGCTGCTTTGGGTGACTCAGTTTCCTATCTATAACAAGACAGGGTTGGACTGCACGGTTTCCCACAAGAGGCAGTAGCCACCCTCCCCGGGGGTTGGGGGGGTGTATGGAAATATGTGGGGGCCTTTCTGGTTGTCACAAGGCTTCTCACCAGGACACGACTGGATGCTTCTAACGCAATGAAGGCCTGGTCACTGCCACCCCTACCCCCGCCAAATATCAACAGCGCCCCCATTAAAAACACCACTGTGTAATGAACACAGGCTGTGAATCGGGGGCTAGGATTCTAGTCCTGACTCTGCCACCAACTAGCTGTGTGACCTTGAGCATACCGATTCACCTCTCTGTGCACGAACTTCTTCTTTTTTTTTTTTTTAGCATTTTATTTTATTTTATTTTTCAGCATATTATGGGGGTACAAATGTTAAGGTTACGTATATTGCCCTTGCCCCCCACCTTTGAGTCAGAGCTTCAAGCGTGTCCATCCCCCAGTTGGTGCACATCTCACTCATTATGTATGTATATACCCGTCCCCTCCCCCTCCACCTGCCCGACACCTGATAGATGTTATTCCTTTTTATTTTTTTCTTAGAGTCTTGCTTTGTCGCCCAGGCTAGAGTGAGTGCCATGGCGTCAGCCTAGCTCACAGCAACCTCACACTCCTGGGCTCAAGCGATCCTCCTGCCTCAGCCTCCCCAGTAGCTGGGACTACAGGCATGCGCCACCATGCCCGGCTCATTTTTTCTATTAATATTAGTTGGCCAATTAATTTCTTTCTATTTATAGTAGAGATGGGGATCTCACTCTTGCTCAGGCTGGTCTCGAACTCCTGACCTCGAGTGACCCTCCCGCCTCGGCCTCCCAGAGTGCTAGGATGACAGGCGTGAGCCACCTCGCCCGGCCAGATGTTATTCCTATATGTCCACTGAGGTGTTGATCATTTAATACCAATTTGCTGGTGAGTACATGTGATGCTTATTTTTCCATTCTTCTTTATCTGTCATAGGGGATTAAAAAAACTGCCTGATATTTTCGCCTCCCAGTGTAAAAACATCAAATAATCATGGTGAAATCCTACAAAAAATGTAGGAATGCCTGCTTGCTGTTACAGGAGGAGACAAGCAATTGGGCCGGCCTTTCTAGAAGTTGGAGGAAGCCGTTATCCAGAGCGCTGCTGAGGGAGGAGTAGCATGGCACAGGGACCACGCCCTCAGGGCCACGCTGTCACTGGAGGGGGAGGGGTAGGGGCAGGAGGAAGGCACCCCTGACCCTCGTGGGAGGGGCACCGGAAATGAGATCATGCCACCCACTGCTTTAACCCCTGCAGTGGCTTCCCATTGGACAGAAGACACTGTTACCCACGGCTCAGTAGGAAAAGAGACCTCCCTTTCTGCCCTCATCCCTCTCTCCCTGCTCCCTGGCCAGTTTGGCTTCCAGCTGGGTTTCGACTTTGTTTCCTTTGGGATTAGACCAAGGTAGATCTTGCCTTGGGGCCTTTCCTCATTTCCTCTGCCTGGAAGGCTCTGACTCCAGATCTTTCCATGGCTGTCTCCATCCATCCCATCATTCAGGTCTAGACTCAACGTTACCTGCCGGAGAGACTTCCCTGACATAGTCTTCTCTAGCTCCTGCTCGCCATCCTCCGTCACTCCCCTTCTTCTTGGCTCTTGTCTTGCTGTCTGAAGCTATTTGGATATTTATGTATTTACTTGTGTGTTTTCTGTCTCCTTTAAACGGGATGGGATTCCTATGAGAACAGAGACTGTCTACTCGTTCATTACTCTCACCTCGACGTTGAGAATGATATTTGACAGGGAGTAAACACTCGGCATAGATTTGCTGAAGAAAGGACGTATGCATGGATGGATTCTTCCAGATTCTTCCATCTCCTCCTCCAGAAAGCTGTTCCTGACCCCTCCAGGTCCCTCATGCTCCAGGTTCACATGCCACTCCCAGAGTTGACCAAGGGCAGGGACCATGTCTGTTTCATGTTTGTATCTTCCATTCCCCAGGCATTGCCTTGCCCATAGATGGTTGAGCTAAACTGAACTAAGCTAAGCAATGGCCATGGACAATTTACATTTCCTCCTTGGCAATATGGAGGGAGGGAGTTGTCTGCTCACCTCGCAGCGAGCAAACCCCAAAGCCCCTGAAGTCTTTAGCAGGGAGTAGCAAACATGGCCAACTAACACCAAGTCATTAAGCAGTCAACCGCCTGGAAATTTCGAGGAGAAACGCAGACATTCCTGGCATCTGTTATAGACTTTCAGGATTTCCCTTTTTTATTTTGATGAACAGATATGTTCTTAGAGAAATGCATGTAAATTAAGATTTTGCCCTTTTAGATGGGGAATTATGTAAAATGCAAATTCAGAGTTAACTCTGAAAGATTCATCTTTCAGATTAAAAGACTGAAACTATTTGCAATAGCTATTTTGTGCCAGCCGTTTATACTAGGTACTTCGAGATTTGTTACCGCACGACAGCTTAACACGTAGGTTTAAGATATGCCCAGAGGGTACCACTGAGGCTCCAAGAGGCTAAAGAAGCTTGTCCAAGGTCTCCTAGGGATGTGAAGGAGAATCTGGGTGAGAATCCGGAACTCTTGCATGTAAGTTCTGTGTATCTTTGACAACAGCCCTGGAATCCAGCAAGACATCAGCCCTAACGCACCTGCTAGGTTGGTTCGCGTTCTTGTGTATTGGGCTTCCTTCGGGAGAGGCGCCCCAAAATTCTATAAGCCCCACCACCACCAGAGAGCTCCATCTCCGTGATTCAGCTCTTTTAACTGCTGGCAGGGATTTAGCACCACAAACAAACCCGGCTAGGTCTGACATATGGGTGTTCCTACTTGAACGACATATCGTTTGTATTGCCAGTCCCTTTATAATAAAAACGAGGTACTTGGGAAGATCGAAAGCAATTAGGGTTTAAATCATTGTTGGCTTTGTGGGCCAGGGAACATCAGCAAATAGATGAACATCTGCCTCCCTTAAAAATTATACAAAAAAAAAAAGTCATCACTGGGCAAAAACCAAACCTTCGTAAAATGGAATATTTTGGCTACAAATCCCTATAATAGTGATGGCATTGTCTGCAAGTTCTGGTCGTACATTATTAATATATTTTCAGAGAAAGAGATTTTAGTAAGTGCAGGTTTCATGGAATTGACTTTCAGCCCAAATACTGTTTTATAGACATGTCACAGGTTGGGTTTCCTGATTGGATGTGTTTTGGCAAGCGAGAGCTGAAGTGGTAGGTGAGAATGGAGAGATAGGCTCAAGTTTATTTTGGAATTCACACAGATTTTAGAATGCTTGTGTTACTACAATAACATATTAATCTTTAAAGCTGATATAAATGGCACATTCTCTTTAAATAACCTTCCTGGTATTCCTCTCTGGCAGTCCTCTGGTACCCAGAGCAGTAAGGCAGCGTGGTGTCACGAGCTGGGTCCCCGAGCCTGTCACCTGGGCACACTTCATCGTGTAGAAAGTGCTGTGTCCAGATCTTGGCTCCACCCCTTGTCAATTGCATGACATGATGCAAGTTGCTTAACCCAACTGAGCCTCAATTTCCTTACCTGGAAAATGGAGATAAAAATAGCTACTTCGGACTGTTGTTGCAAGAATAAAGGACACATGGGAATGTACCTGGAATGGTTCTGGGACCTTGCAAAGACATCCCTTGTTTGCAAATTGTGGGATGTAAAGTAATGGTTCGCGGGAAACTAAATCTTACAGTAGCTCTTTTGTCAAATGAGATGCACGCAGGCCTGTTGGACTCATCCATGGCCAGTCCTTGGGGCGTGTGCACATGTGTCCGTGTGTCCATATCTGCATTTTCCTTGGGGAAAGGAGAGCTTGACTTGGGATGGATGAAGACCACCCGTGCGCGATGGTTAAGAGCATGAGTTCTAAAGACGGACTACATAGGTTTAAGTTCTTGGTTGGCCACGTACCTGCTGTGTGGCCTTTGGCACTTTTCCTACCCTCTCTGAACCATAGTTTCCCCATCTGCAGAAGGGGGGAGGGAATAATTTAGGGTTCCTGTGAAGATCAGTGGAGTTTCCAGATATGTATAGAAAGTACTTAGTATCCACTGTTATTATTTAACCCTGCCTTTGTGGGTGAGCTGGAGACAGAGCTCTCTCTGGCTTCTAAACCCCCAAGGAAACAGCTGTGCTCTGTGTTTCTAGGATCAGGAGGGAGTGGCAGAGGAGAAAACCATGGCAATGAAATTAACAGGGATTTTCCGGGAGACTCGTGCTCAAGGAAGTGCCAGGACGATGACCCCGTGGTGGCATAGGCGGTGGGAGGATGGAAGCCTAGAGCCTGGGAGGGTGCCGTAAGAGAGTGGGGAAGGGACCAAGGGTCTCCAGCAACACCCAGGGTCTAGTGGGCCGGGGACTCAGGGACCCTCTCTGCCTGCCACCAATGACTGTGGTCTTGACAATGGGATATGAGACTTGGGGTTTGGGGGTGTTGCAGGCTTCCAGGGTCACCCCAAGTCGAGATGCAGTTTGGAGAGTGCAGAAGAGCCCTGTAGCTTTTGCATGGCGTCTGCAGAAGCAGTTAGACTGCTTTCTGTAACACTGGACTATGAGCACCAGAAGTGGGGAGGGTGGGGTGTCCCAGTGGGTGCCTTTTTCCTGGGGCTGGAGGCACAAAGCAACCAGGGCCTTTGTGGTGACATGGGGCAAGGGCCTCTAGCACAATGAGCAGGTGACAACTAGGAGTGAAGACAATAGAGAACAGTAATTGTGTAAAGCTAACCCCAAAGCTCAAATCTGTGCTTATAGACTTAACACGACTTACACTATTAAATGTCAACGAGTTCTGGGAGCCGGGGCTTATTGTATATATGGTATATATACAATATAGTACATATGGTATAACTACAATATATACATATGGTATATCCACAATATAGTATATATGGTATATCCACAATATAGTATATATGGTATATCCGCAATATAGTATATATGGTATATCCGCAATATAGTATATATGGTATATCCACAATATAGTATTTATGGTATATCCACAGTATAGTATATACGGTATATCTACAATAGGGTATATATGGTATATCCACAATATAGTATATATAGTATATCTACAATAGGGTATATATGGTATATATACAATATGGTATATATGGTGTATATACAATATAGTATATATGGTATATCTACAATGTAGTATATATGGTAACATGGGATGGAAAGCAGTGTACTGAAGCGTGTGACTGCACGGGCTCAGGAACCAGACTTCCTGAGTTTGAAACCCATCTCCACCACCAGCTAACTGTGGTTTGGGGAAAGTTATCCAATTATTTAATTTCTCTTTGGTTCAGTTTCCTCATTGTTATGGCTGAACTGTGTTCTTGCAAAACTCCTATGTGGAAGTCCCAACCCCTAGTGCTTCAGGATGTGACTGTGTTTGGAAATAGGACGTTTAAAGAGGTGACTCAGGCCGGGCGCGATGGCTCATGCCTGTAATCCTAACACTCTGGGAGGCCAAGGCAGGCTTGAGGTCAGGAGTTCGAAACCAGCCTGAGCAAGAGCGAGACCCCGTCTCTACTAGAAATAGAAAGAAATTAATTGGCCAACTAAAAATATATAGAAAAAATGAGCCGGGCATGGTGGCGCATGCCTGTAGTCCCAGCTACTCGGGAGGCTGAGGCAGGAGGATGGCTTGAGTCCAGGAGTTTGAGGTTGCTGTGAGCTAGGCTGACGCCACGGCACTCACTCTAGCCTGGGCAACAAGGAGAGACTCTGTCTCAAAAAAAATAAAAATAAAAAAATAAAGAGATAATTCAGTTAAAACAAGGTCCTCACCAACAGTAAACAGAGACAGCCTCAAAAAAAAAAAAAAATGAGGCCATGAGGGTGGGCCTTAATCCAATGTCACTGGTGTCCTTATAACAAAAGAGACAGCAGGGATGGGAGGACAAGGACAAGACCCAGTGACAAGACAGAAGAGGGAGGCCACCTGCACATCACAAGGACAGGCCTCAGAAGACACCAAACCTGCCAACACCTACACGTTGGACTTCCAGCCCCCAGAATGGTGAGGACACAAATTTCTGTCGTCTAAGCCACCCAGTCTGTGGTATTTTGTTACAGCAGTCCCAGCAAACTACTATACTCATCTATGAAATGAGGGTTAAAAATAGTGCCTACCTCTTAGGGTTGTTGTGATAGGTTTAAATGAGATCTTCCATGTAAGTCACTTGTTACTTTGCCTGGGGCACAGTTAACACTCAACAAATGTTAGAATTACAGAAGATGCATCTGAAAGTTCTGCTATATTGTGGGAGGGGTGGAAGGTGGTTTAGGGAAAGAGTCTCCGAAATGCATAGGTGACAGCTTAAGTGACAACTATTGCATGCTAAGTGCAGGTTCTGTTTAGGATTATATGTGGCTGCAGGCAACACAAAAAGAATACAAGATTTAAATAAGATAAAAACTATTTTTCTCTCTCCTGCCAACATCTGGAGACAAACTAGGGCAGTTAGGGTACTCCACGATGCTAGGGAGTTGAATTCTTTCTATTTTGTTAAATTGCCACGTGTAGATTTCATCCAGTTCGTCCAAGGTGGCGGCGAGAGCCCCCACCACGCGTCCCAATTCTATCCAGGATGAAGGACAAAAGCATTCAGAAGCGCAACCTTCATTTTAAAGAAGCTTCCAGGAAATTACACATACCTCCTCCACTTGCTTTTCTGTGTCCATAACTTCGTCCCATGGCTGCACTTAGCTGCCAGGGAAACTGAGAAATAGAATCCTTACTCCAGGCAGCTACAAACCCAGCTAGAAATCTAAGACTGTATTATTGAGGACAAAAGGGAGAAGAGATGTTTGGTAACAATAATTGGTCTCTGTCACAATGTGCGATGTGTGTACAGAGATCTTTGAAATAGGGATCATTATTATGTTATTTTTTTTCCCAGGGTGGAAACTGAGGCTCGGTTTCTTCTTCAAGGGACATACAGCTAGGAGGTAGCTAGGATTTGACCTGACCTGCTCAGTTTCCCTTGGATCCTAAAATAATCTCTCTTCTTAACAAGGAAGACTGACTGATTTTCACAGAATCCAGGATGCTCCTCCTGCAGGTGATGGTGACAAACTGCCCCACATGCCCAGTGACATCTGATGGAAGACATCACCTTAGACTGCAATCGCTGAGGCCACACATGAAGAAGAACGTTTTGTGTCTTACCACAGTGGCGTGTGGAACAGAGTCTTGGAGAAACGTATAATGCTGCCATATTGCCATCCCTGGGAGCTGCTCAGGGACAGGCCCGAGAGAACATTCTAGAATGTGTTTGGAGGGCTGTTCCACCTAAAATTTCGGCCTCTATCGAATTTGTGATGAGAAAGACAGGGGCTTATCTACATGGAGAAACAAAAATAATGATGGCTGCATCTGGTTAGCTTAAAGGTTTCCAGGGAAAAGGAAGTCTGACAGAAAAGTTAAAGGAGTAAATTTTAGACTACAGTAGGAAAAAAAAAAAGCTTTCACCAAAATGTCAGGGGAAAAAGAAGTGCTGGGAAGAGAGGCATTAATAAGCGAGCAGGGGATACAGTTGGCAGAAGTGCTCAGAGGAGGAACTGCTGGACTACTTTTTAAAAAATGTTCATTTCTTTCTCTTTTTTTATTCAGCTCATTTATAGGTGTCCATTATAGAACATCCAATATTTTCCAGGCAAATAGGATAAATAGAAAACATTAAAGGCGCCTCACTCCAACGAACCAGGCCGGGTCTGCCGCTAGAGGAAGGCTGGGAGACAGTGTAGGGTGTTGGAGAGAAAGAAAATGCTCCCAAGGAGAAAAAGCCACCCATTTTCACACCGACAAGTGACATGTTTGGACCCTGAGCAAGGGAGGGGTGGGGTGTGGGGAGAATGGATCTAGACACCATCGAGGTAGAAGGAGGAGAGAGAAATATCTAACGCTTACCCGGAAGCTACAACCGTTGCCAGATCTTTGTCTTAAGGGGGTCTCTACAATGACTCTGACTGGCGTTTGCCTTTTCTGATCCAGTGGAGAGAAAAATGCCAGGACTCATCAACTAACGTTGCTCAAATGCAACGAATCCTTCCAGTGGCCGTGTGTGGGGGTGAAGTAGTTGCCAGGACATGGGGTGCAGGGAGTAGCCCAGTCGTGGCCCCCAAGGATGCTCTGGCTGCTTCCTGGTATATGAATGCCAACCTGTGCTGGCCCACCTTGGGTTTGGCCAAAGTGCTTGATGAAAGTCACCCAGGGAGACTCCCGCAGCCTGGCCCCATGCCCACCCTCACCCCTGCTTCCCAGGGCTTGCAGATGTTTGCACTGTGTGCAATTTGCAACAAAGAATCCTGCTGGCCTCCTGTCCTTGGATGCACCCTGTCTGCAGGTGCAGAGGTGCCACCAGCCCGGTCTAGCAGCACTCATAGCTTTGCCAATTACCAGTAGACACTAGTGGAACCATCTAACTGGAACTTCACCTCTCCTTCCCACATATTTCCCCAAACTTGTTGCTGTACACTAGACACTTGCGAATGTATGTTTTCAACACACCAAAATGGATCATGCCAAATGAGCTGCCTATCAGAGGCTGAGGAAGAGGAGTTTTTGGATTTGGTCCTTCCCAGCCCCTTGGATGTTGCCTCAGGCCCTTAGCCCCAGCGCCAGGGCCTCCCGGCCAAGGCCAGAGGCCAAGCCCTATTTTATGATGTGAAAGAAAGAAAGAAAGAAAGAAAGAAAGAAAGAAAGAAAGAAAGAAAGAAAGAAAGAAAGAAAGAAAGAAAGAAAGAAAGAAAGAAAGAAAGAAAGGAAAGAAAGAAAGAAAGAAAGAAAGAAAGAAAGAAAGAAAGAAAGAAAGAAAGAAAGAAAGAAAGAAAGAAAGAAAGAAAGAAAGGCAAGTGTCCCGTGCTAGGGTAACCCGTTAGCAGTGCAGGTCCTGACGCACAGATGTAGTTCTTAGGTTACAGCACTAGAAAGGCCTAGAAGTTGGGCGGAGCTGGGCTGATATGGACAAGAGGAAGTAGCAGGGAAGGAGAAGGGCAAAGGGGGTGGGTCGGGGGTTGACCAGCATAGAACCCTTGAGATGGGAGGGGGCGAAGGAGGATGGGATCACAGTTATAAGCAGGAAGGTGTGGGCGACACCTGTTCTTACCTAAGGACTCTTGTTCTGCCTCAAGCCCACTTGTGTACTCACCCTTGAGTATATACCTCCCTTTCTTTTAATTATTGAAACAATAAAATAGTAAAACAATCATTAACCACTAGTTTTTGGGAGGGTGAGGATAATCAGACTCCTCTGAGAATTTGTTAAAAGCTGTGCTCTCACTTCTCAATAAATAAATAAATAAACATATGCACAGCCACACAAAATATTATCTATATTTTCATTTGTTTTATGGACACCGTGGGAGCCCATCTCTGGATCCCATAAGAGGCCTCTGTCTTTTGGTTAAAATCTTCTGATTTATTCTTTAATATCCCTGACACAGAGATTTCATTTTTTGTGTGTGCATTTCTTCTGAGCCTCCTTCCATATGTACACATAATTGTTATAGTGCAATCATAATCTACATACAATTTATGTGTTCTACTTTATAAAATCTAACATTATCTTGTAAACATTTTTCTTTGTTGCCATATAGTCTTCATAATTATAAATCTGAATGAACGTATAAAATTATATTGAATTGTTGCAGTATAATTTTCTTAACTGTTCCTCAATGATTAGGTGTTTAAATAGCTTCTAATTTTGTAGTATAGATAATGCTGCATTGAATGCCTTTATGTGTTTACCTTACTTCTGTTGAATGTTTCCTTGAGACAAATTCTCAGGAGCGGTTTTACTGAATCAAAGGGTAAAAAATATGTTCATGGCTCCTAAAACAAGATGTCTCATTGCTTTCCATAAGGTTATCATTTTTGCTACTGCCAATGATACAGAAGCGTCCAAATTTCAAGACATCTTTACCTAAAATGGGTATTTTTATTGGGAAAAAATTCTAACTTAACAGTTGTCCAAACATCAAGGGGACAGTCTGATATTGGGGTGCCAAGGGGTGAAGTGGAGAATGAGAAGAGTGTTAGGAGAATCCGGAAGTCTGAGTCGATAACGGGATGGATGAACCTTCTCGATTTTTAAATGGTAGGTGGAGCCAAGTGGGATATGTGAGTTACGGAGAAAACCCACTGACTTAGTACACAGTGTGCTCCCACTTTCTGTCCAATCCCTCCTCAAGCTTTCCCTCCAAATTCCACCAGTCAAAATGAAAACTGGGAGCTAGGGTTTGATCAGGACCAGCAGGGTTACTCTGGGTCACTTTATGAGGCCACGTTGATATAGTACATGTTGGTGGTCTGTCTTCATGAGCATGTTCTTCTCTCAAAGTGCCTTCTGCTCTATAGCAACACGAGCCAACAGAAACATAATGCAAGCCACACGTACCTAATTTCCAGTTTTCCAATAGCCAAGGGGAAAAAAGTAAAAAGAAACAAGTGAATTTCCTGACTTCGAAATATATTACTAAGCTACAGTTATTACAATATTACGGTACTGACATAAAGACAGACTTATATACCAATGGAACAGAACAGAAAGCTCAGAAATAGATCTACACATACACAATCAACTGGTCTTTAACAAGGATGCCAAGAATACACAATGGGGAAAGGACAACGTGTTCAACAAATGTTGGGAAAACTGGATTACAAAAGAATGAAATCAAACCCTTACCTTACACCATACACAAAATCAACTCAAAATGGATTAAAGACTCAAATGTAAGACCTAAAACCATAAAACTCCTAGGAGGAGGAAAAGTTTTAGTACATTGGACTTAATAATGATTTGGATATGAAAACAAAGAAAAGCAAAATAAAATAGTGTGACTACATCAAACTAAAAAGCCTTTGAACATCAGGAAACAATCAACAGAGTGAAAAGGCAACCTAAAGAATTGAAAAAAAATATTTGCAAGCCATATATTGATAAGTGATTAATATCCAAAATAAATACGGAACTCCTACAACTCAATAGCAAAAAACCAAATAACCTGATTTAAAAACGGGCAAAGGGCTTGAAGAGACATTTCTCCAAGGAAGACATACGAATGACCAACCAGTGTATCAAAAGATGCTCAACACCACTAATCATTGGGGAAATGCAAATCAAAGCCACAAGGAGGTACCACGTCACACCCTTTAGCATGGCCATTATAAAAAATAAATCAATAAAAGGTAACAGGTGTTGGCAAGGATGTGGAGAAACTGGAACCCTTACACACTGTTGGTGGGAATATAAAATGGTGCAGTCAACATGGAAAACAGTACACAGATTCCTTTAAAAATTAATAATAGAAATACCATATGTTCCAGCAACCCCATTGCAGGGTATGTACCCAAAAGAATTGAAATTAGAATCTTGAAGAGATATCTACACCCCTATGTTCATTGAAGCATTAGTAACAATAGCCAAGATATGGAAACAACCCAGTTGTTCATTGACAGTAATGAATGGATATTTCAAATATGCTCTATAAATACGATGGAATATTATTCAGCCTTTAAAAAGAAGGAAATCCTGCCATTTGTGACAACATGGATGGATCTGGAGGACATTATGCTAAGTTAAACAAGCCAGTCACAGAAGGACAAATACCACAGGATTCCTCTTATGTGAAGTATCTAAAACAGTCGAACTCAGAAGCAGAGACTAGAACCGTGGTTACGAGAAGCAGGTGTGTACATGTGGGGGTGGGGGTGGAGATTGGGAATTGTTCAGTGGGTGTAAAGTTTCAGTTATGAAAAATAAGTTCTAGAGATCATCTGTACAGCATAAAATGCTAGTAGAGCAATACTGTATTATGCCCTTAAAAATTTGTCAAGAGGGTAGATCTCACATGAAGCACTCTTACTACAAAAAAAGTGTGTGGAATGGACACAGGGGAACTTAAAAGCGATGAAAATGTCTGTTACCTAGATTGTGGTGATGATTTCATGAGTACATGCGCATGTCCAAACTCATCAAATTATATGCATTAAATATGTGTTGTTTTTGTATATCAATTATATCTCAAAAAAAAACCTGTTTAAAAAAACAAGGAAAATTATCTTTTTTTTTTTTTTTTTTGAGACAGAGTCTCATTTTGTTGCCCAGGCTAGAGTGAGTGCCGTGGCATCAGCCTAGCTCACAGCAACCTCAATCTCCGGGGCTCAGCGATCCTCCTGCCTCAGCCTCCCGAGTAGCTGGGACTACAGGCATGCGCCACCATGCCCGGCTAATTTTTTGTATATATATTTTTAGTTGGTCAATTAATTTATTTCTATTTTTTGGTAGAGACGGGGTCTCGCTCAGGCTGGTTTCGAACTCCTGACCTTGAGCAATC
This sequence comes from Microcebus murinus, assembly GCF_040939455.1. Lineage (NCBI taxonomy): Eukaryota > Metazoa > Chordata > Mammalia > Primates > Cheirogaleidae > Microcebus > Microcebus murinus. The sequence goes on from NC_134129.1 coordinate 15,144,939, forward strand.
TGCCCGCCTCGGCCTCCCAAAGTGCTAGGATTACAGGCGTGAGCCACCTCGCCCGGCCGGAAAATTATCTTTACAACTGTTTATTATTTAATCCTTCATATCTAAAAACTGATCATTTCAACATATAACCAATATAAAAATTGTTATATATTTTACCTTCTTTTTTTTTCCTACTAAACTTCTGGAATCCAGTGCATCTTTTATACGTACAGCACATCCCAGTTCTAAGTAGCAATATTTCCAGTGCTCGATGGCCACAGGCGGCGGCGGCCACTGTACCAGGCAGAGCAGCTCCGTGGCTCCCGCCCACCAAGAGGTGCATGGCATGATTTGCACCGTAGAACTTTCCTTTCGTGCTTTGAGCTACTGGGAAATGGGAGCCATATTCTTTGTCGGGAAAGAGCGTTGGATGAACATATGAAACATCCTGGGCCGGATGGCTCACTGTGACTGTAGGGGACCCAAAAATGGGAGGCACTGGTCACGTTTTGGGCAGCATCAAAGGACACAGGCTCTCAGCCCCACCCCCCACCCCCAGCCACACTGAATCAGGCGCTTTGGGGTGAGTCAGAAATCTGTGTTTCCGAAACAGATTGTTAAGTATAGGTTTTAATACAGGGGTCCTCAAACTTTTTAAACAGGGGGCCAGGTCACTGTCCCCCAGACCGTTGGAGGGCCGTTGGAGAGTGCGGCGCACAATCCACGCATGCGCACTGTGGGCCCGGGACGAGTCGGCTGCTAAGCAGGACAGGCAGCGTCGGCAAAAACACCTGGTGGGCAGGATAAATGTCCTTGGTGGGCCGTAGTTTGAGGACACCTGTTTTTATGCAATAACAAAGGGTGCCTGTAATTAATAGAAGAACATTCAATTGCATTGGGAATAAGTGACTCACTACTGTTCTCCTAGGTGGTGGGCAGCCAGTCCTAGAACCCCAATCCGACCTCCCCACCACCACCCCACCAACCCCCGATGCCTTTCCACACAACCACACTCATTGCAGCTGTTTTTCCAGAACAATTCTTGCCAACAACACACCTGTCAGTGTGGGACAGGTATCAGCAGGCTTCAGGAACAACCAGGATAACTTTCTGAGAAAGTCAACAAATAGTTGTGCCCAACTTACCCAAATTAGAGGAGGAAGAGTGGATTTCTTCCCCTAAACTGGCCAAGTCTCAGGCTGGAAGACTCTTGTCCAAAGAGTTAGAAAATAATCGTGCAATGAAATGAGTAGCCCGAAGTGATGCTCAAGGGCCATCTTTAACAGAATTTATGTCCCTACTTCCTTTCCTTGTGGCCTTGGAAGAAACATGCAGGCATACATGTAGAGAGGGAGGTAGGAGCAGAGAATAGAACAGGGGTTTCCAGGAGCCGGGGCAGGAGGCAGGGGGAGATTGAAGCTGTTCTAATGATATAAAGCTTCAGTTACGAAAAATAAGTTCTAGAGATTGTCTGCACAGCACAACGCCCATAGGGCAATACTGCATTATACCCTTAAAAATTTGTTAAGAGGCCGGGCATGGTGGCTCATGCCTGTAATCCTAGCACTCTGGGAGGCCGAGAAGGGAGGATCGCTGGAGCTCAGGAGTTCAAGACCAGCCTGAGCAAGAGCGAGAACCTGTCTCTACTAAAAATAGAAAGAAATTAGCTGGACAACTAAAAATAGATAGAAAAAATTAGCTGGGCATGGTGGCTCATGCCTGTAGTAGCGCATCCCAGCTACTCGGGAGGCTGAGGCAGGAGGATCGCTTGAGGCCAGGAGATTGAGGTTGCTGTGAGCTATGCCATGGCACTCACTCTAGCCTGGGCAACAGAGTGAGACTCTGTCTCAAAAAAAATAAAAAATAAAAAAAATATTCATTAAGAGGGTAGATGTCATGTTAGGCACTCCTACCCCCAAAAAATATGTGTGGGGTGGGGTGGGGGACAGGGACACAGGGAAACTTATGAAGGGATGGGTATGTCTATACCATAGCGAAGTCTCAGTAGCAGAGAAAAGCTAGTCGAACCGCCTGCTCTGGCCGCGGCCGTGTGTTGAAAGGCTCTTGGGACCCAAGTGTGATCATGAAAACAGGCACAGCGAGAACAGCAGGTCTGGAAACACCCTGGTGACAATAGGAACAAACAGTTGGGCCGAGACCAAATGGGTTCGAGCAAATGCACCCCTGCCATCCGTCCCAGCACGAGGCGAGGGGGTGCAGGGCTGTGACACAGCTGGACTCGCGTGCACGGGACAGTGTGACTTGCAGATCACGCTTGGAAAATTCATTCTCCCGGGCTGGGACGTGAACATGGTCATGTGGGGCCCCCACCGTGGGCCAAGAGGGAGGCAGAAAGGCAACCGGGCGAAGGAGAGGACTTCTGGTTGGACGTGGCTGTGTTTTAGGGAAGGAATGGCACAGGAAATGCACTATATTTGGGAACGGGTCTAAATTTAGAATGACGGGCTGGCTGGAGGAGACAGCGAGCTTGACCTTGACTGAGAGATGCTTAACTATATTCTACAAGCATGGAAGGCGGTTGGTGAGGTCTCTACCATAACGTTTTGTATAAAGATTATCCTGGCCTTTTCTATCGGTCTAGCACTTTGGGTTTGCAAAGAGCCTTCTGTTCACTTTCACTTTACAAATGAGTGAATGAAGCTCAGAGAAACTAAGTAAACGTTGGATGTTTGTGTGTGTGCACATAGACATGCTATTAATGCATTATATATGTACACTAATACCATATTAATAGTGCATATATATATATATATATATATATACTGTATTATAATACTCTATGGACATTCATTCAACCAATATTTGTTGGGTACAGCTGCCAGGCACCAAGCAGTCACCTGTATCAGCCAGAGTAAAGATATTGTCCCAGGCCGGGTGCGGTGGCTCACGCCTGTAATCCTAGCACTCTGGGAGGCCGAGGTGGGCAGATTGCTCGAAGTCAGGAGTTTGAAACCAGCCTGAGCGAGACCCCATCTCTACCAAAAATAGAAAGAAATTAATCGACCAACTAAAAATATATACAAAAAAATTAGCCGGGCATGGTGGCGCATGCCTGTAGTCCCAGCTACTCGGGAGGCTGAGGCAGGAGGATTGCTTGAGCCCAGGAGTTTGAGGTTGCTGCCAGCGAGGCTGACGCCATGGCACTCACTCTAGCCTGGGCAACAAAGTGAGACTCTGTCTCAAAAAAAAAAAAAAAAAAAAAAGATGTTGTCCCAGTTCTCATGGAACTAAGAGTCTAGTTAGGAAGAAACTAGACAATCAACAGTCACACCATAAGTACATAATTAAAGACTGGAGGGAGTGCTAGGAAAGAAAAGCCTAAGGGGTCACGAGGGTGTATAAGAAGAAGGTCTGGCCCCGCCTGGGCTGTCATATGCTCCCCATGAGCTGAGTGACCCAGACGGGCAGGTGCTCACTGCAGTCTGTGCACCGTGTCTGTTGAGAATCTGGAAATTAAAAACGCCGGTCTTGGGGATTGAACCAGGTACGAGCAGAGAAGGAGGTCCTCCAAAAAAGTACAAATTTCACCAAGTTAAATCATAACTCACAGCTCAAATCGAATGGTGAGGACTTTGTGGAAGCCAAGGTCAAAGTCCAAGAACTCTCAGGGCTTACTAAGCCCTGAGAACGTAGGGTACCATAGAAGCTGCGATGAGTGTGCAGGTTCGCTTCCTGCCCTTTGGGGTTGAAGAAAAATGGCAGCAAGAAGCACAAACCTTCATTGTAGCTCTCAGCAATCCTCATTGTGACGTTTTCTGTGATCTCTCCTCTCCTTCCCCTTCTTTCTCTTCTCTGTGTCCACCCTCTTTCCTCTACCCCTTTTATCTCGCACTTACACGGATTAGTATCAGCTATTCTATTAATCTTGAGTATAAATGCCTATTTTTCCATATTAAATGCTTATCAATGGTCTTTTAGGTTCCAAAATTCAGAAACATATATAAGACATTGCAAAACTTTTACTAGATCACAAAGGCAAGCTTTTATTTATATGTACTTACACGCACACCACACAAAATACAAAAAGCTAGGCTAGCATCAAAAAGTTCTCGAGCGTTCAACACTTCAGGCCAAAAAAATTTTAGTAAGCTCAGCCCGCCTCTCCAAGCCTCTGTATGTTTACATCAATTAGCCTTAAGGGTCTTTTTTTCTAAAGCAAACAGTAAAATCAACACAGTATCACAAGCTATTTTCTTAAGGGCAGAAGAAAGTGTGAATTCTTGCTGTAGTAGCTCTTAAGTAAAGGAGACCCTCCTTGCCCCCTGGTTGCTCAAATCCAGCCATTTCCAGAAGGGAAGGGTATCAACAAATTTGGCAGAGGTAGGAAAAAAGAAAAAAAAGCCAGTGAAACTCAAGTTTCAACACAGCGGTTGCTTTGGAACCCATTTGGAGGTTAAGTTGCTCTCGTTTCTCCAACATTTCCTTGCACTCCAATTCCAGCCGCGTTCCAACTCCAATAAAACAGCGATAAGATGCCCGGGAGGGCTGCAGCCAAGCCTGCGGGTGCAAACGGGGTCACATCACATCATGGGAACGAGATGGGAGTTTGCATAGTTTGAGCGTTGACTGTTTTCCTCTTGCCAACAGTGGGGCGTTTGTTCTCGTTGTTAAATAATTAAATAGGCAGTTTGTATTTATTTAACATACAGACTGTAGCCAATTCCTGCTGACAGCTACCAAAATAACCCCACATTGCCTAGTTCTGAATGGCTTAGAGGACTTTTTTTTTTTTTTTTCCCTGAATGCAGGGGTATCACCACAAAGCAAAACTGTCCTCCCAGTCTCTGGTCACCTTTCTCATCGGTTCAAACAATCAATCAATTCACAGCATGCACTCCAAAAACAACAGCCTCGAGTTCCTGGACGAGGTCCCTTCCTTTCTCTGAGGCACTTCCCACTATCCTCGCTGAAATGTCTTGAAACTACACTTGACCGTGGGGGGGGGGGGGAAGATCTGCAAGTTTTCCTCATTCGCCCTTGTCCATTTAAAGAAAATACATTTTGAATTGATAATTGAAAGAGGAGGAAAAGGATGATGACTTGGAGTAGACAGGAGAAACTTTGGAGAACTACACCAATCAGGAAGTCAAGGGAGAAAACAATAGTTAAATATGGGGGCGGCTAGTCTGTGGAGTTCTAGAACAATCCAAGAGAAAGCAAGAGGTCTAGCTTGACCAAGGCAGTCAACAGGGGGGAGGGAAGAAATGGAGTAGCCAAAGACAGCACCCTCCCCATGGGTGGAGCGTGGTGCTAAGAGAGATCGTGGAATTATTTGCATTTTATCAGTGCTATCACTCTGTCACATGCACATAAAATTTTATCAGAAGAGACATAGACCAGACCCCTGTTGAAGTTTCCTGGAGTGCATAGTGGCTGTACCATTTAGGCAGTACGTGCTAAAGAGGTACCCCTAGAACCCCACGTAAGTGGGAGAGAAAGGCTATCTGCCCTGCCCCATTTAGCTACCCAACAGCCAGCTGCGTGATGATGTGTAGGAGCCACCATACCCCTTGTCTTCCTCCTGACGCTCCCACTAGAGTGGCCACCCTAGGACCCCATGGGGGAAGATGCAACAAAGGGAGGCAGGAGGGGAGACCCCCACTGCAAGGAGGAAGACGGCCTCATTCTTTTCCTTCTCACCATTCCTCCTTGGCCTCTCCCTCCATCTCCCTCCTGTGCAATTTGCCTTTTGAGCGGTTGTTTCTGCAGACGGATCTCTGGCAATATCAAAGCTAAGCATCGGGGAGGGAAAATGCCTTCACTTCGTCCTGTTCAACTTCAGCAGCAACATAGAGACAGGAACTAAGGTAAATAAAGCCATGTGCACAAGGAAGAAGGAGGTGGCCTTTTAGGGTGGCCCCGAGATTGCTCTGGAGTACTGTGTCTGAAGCGGGTCTCTCTCCCTGTGACCTGTGGATTTTAAACAGGATGAATGCAGTTTCTTCACCTGTGAAATGGATCAGCCCCACATGGGCTTGACACAGCACCGTTCTGAGGATTGAAAAGGACAATGGGAATCAAAGTGTCCTGTTATTCACCGTTAGGTTCTATTCATTAACCTGACGCACAGAAGAGTTCATTTCTGTCTCTTCTGGAGATAGGAGACTGTGGATCCAACTTTAGAAGGAGATTGTTTTTTAAACTGTCACTCTTTCCCTCATTTTTCTCACTTGTCAAAGGAGGTGGTGGTTTTGTGTGGTCTCCAAGATTTCTTCCAACTTTCCACTCTCTCCCCCAGAGAGGCCGGCAGTCCATTCACAGTGCATTCAAGAATGCCAATCATGAAGTCTTGACCTGGTTTGGAATGAGAGGCAACATCTAAGTAAACCTTGGCTTCATCTGTCTTAGCTCAGCCACAGAAGCATATATCCTGGGCTTGGATGTCTCAGAAGCTGGGGCAGAGGACTCAGGGTGTTTCTAAAGCATAATAAAATAGATGTGGATAACAGAGGAGCGTATCACACCTGCTCATTATCTGGAGCCATAATCCTAGCAGGCTAGTTCCACTATTCCCAGCCAAGAGACACATCTGATTGCAGTCCAAATCTCCTTCCAGAAACCTGTTCCTGGCATATCACTCATGCCACTGTAATCAACTCCCTGGGCCACGAATCAAACAACTACTGCCAGAAGCAACGGAGCTGCTGATTGTTGACTTTTTGGAGGGTCCCTTACTTCTCTCTGAATCTTATATCTTCTCTGCCTCTCTTCTTTCTCCACTACTGGGGCCCTTCCTTTTCTCTCCCTCTCTCTCTCTCCCCCTCCTTTTTTTTCTTTTTTCCTTTTTCAGGACCTCAGCTGATTGCAGATACTATTTTTCATATTTCCAAGCTTCCATCAGGATCAACCGCCTAGCCAGTTTCACCCACATTTTCCATTTTCCTTCCACGTCCCACTAATTTCTTTCCAAGTAGGACTTGGGGACTGTGTCCAAACTGGAACTGAATACAATAAACAAGGGACCCAGTGATCCAAGCTCCAGTCCCACACACACTACACTCTAGCACGACACTCAACAGACCACAGAAGCAAGTCTGAAGCCCTGATCAAGAAGGAATATTTTTATTCTCCATGGAGATTTAGCCTCTGTCCATTGGATCTTTTGACATCCATAATACAGAACTGGAAACTGGATTATGGGCAAAGAAAAGAAAAGGTCCCAGGTTAGAGGTTATGGAAAAGAAGGAAGGGAGAAAGAGCCGGTTAGTCTACTGGGTGAGAGACAAAAGCTAAATGGGATGGAGGAGCATTTTGTGGGGAGGTGATTGTGAACAGGTGGGGCTACAGAAGAGCTGCGGAGAGGAAAAAAAATGATAGAAAAAGTATTCTTGGGTGATAAGTTAGATCCTCATCACTTTTTTAAAAGACATACAAATTAGAAGCTAAATTCTTTCCTGATTACTTTTGACTGTTGATCTATACGTCTTTGAATACAAGTCTGTCCAGAAACTAAGTCCCATGGTCAAGAAGGCATACAGGAATTTAGGCAGTAAAGTAACTTCCGAGCTGTCTCTGGATTAAGCTCAGACCACTACGGTTTAGGAAGGGTTGGTAATCTCAGGAATTTCCCCTACAATACTCTCTCATCAGACAAGTTTTTCAAAGGCCATCCATTTCAACAGAATTGGAGAGGGACACACGGCAGCCCTGTGCATTTGGTATTCGATACATCCTTCCTCCGCTGATAAGCTAATGCTCTGGTTCTGGGCTTACCTGAAGCCATTAGGAGATGCAAAACTCCCTAACAGTGTGCTGTGCTGAAAGCAAGTGGATTTTGGAGCTAGAAGGAGAATTGGCTCTCTCCGTAGTTCAAATGGCATTCAGAAATCCAATTACTGTTGGTTTTTTCAAGCAGAGTCTGCAATTGTGTTCAATACGACCAACTGTTCAGTTTAATAATAAAACAGGCTATTCTTAAGATGGGCTATGGTCATTAGGGAAAGGCTAGCACTGTAGGATAAAACTTCTCTTTGCAGTAATTTACGTTTATATCATGTCTTTCATCCAAGCATTTCAAAGCATCTTAAAATAGTTTGGGGTGATAGAAAATGTAATATTTAATAAATTAAGCTACATATGTCAATACTTAGCCCGGGGACAGAAATGAATTATTCTATGGAAGTGATGTTGGTATCTAATTTTATTCCATTTATACTGTAAAAGTATCATTATTAATAATTATGACAGGTATCATTTATTGAAAACAGAATGCTTATTCTGTTAAGTATTGTGTTAAGTACTTTACATGCATTGTTTTAGTCCTTGTATGAATCTAATTCTAAATCTAATACCATTCTACTCTGATTCTATGAGAAAAGCACTACTTTGAACCATCTTTCACAGATGATATAAATTAAGATCAGAGAGGTTAAGTAACTTGTCCATTGTCACATGGCTATTAAAAGTGGTGGAGCTTCTCTTATTGGGCAAGGACCAATTAGTAAGAGCTCTGGTGATCAGTGCCCTTTTCAAATGTCATTGGCATGGCATGTCATGCAGCCTCTCAGGTCATGAAGAGATGGTCTTCTTAATCCTCGAACTGTGTGGTTGGAATCTTTGCCAATTCTTCAATGTGCCAAGGGCTCATTCTTTACTTACACCTTGTAAGTAAATCGCCCTGAAGGTGATTTTTAAAATATTGCAAATGACAACCCTTCTCAACTGTCACCCAGTTCTCTAGAATTACAGCTACAGCACATACTGTAGCCAAAAATTCCAGGATTTGAAGACATGAGGCTGTTATCTTTCCCCTGGATTGTTGCAATATCCTTCTGGTTGGTCTCCTCGCTTCCAGTTTTGACCCCAACAACCTAATATTGATTGGGCATTTAGAATGATTGTCTTAGATGTAAAACCAAGTCAACTTCCCTCCTTAAAAATCCCCCAATGTTTCTCATCGCATTTAGAATAAAACCCATGGCTTAATGCTCTAAATGGTCTAGACTCACTTAGCAATAATTTGATCTCATCCCATGCTACTCTGTCTTTGGCCCACCCCATTCCAGCCAGACTCACGCAGCCATGTTCAGCTCTTCAAAAACACCAGTCCTTCTTGTCTTCGTGCATGCCATCCTCACCTCCCGCCTCAACCTCTTACTCTTCTCCCCCCCATTCCTCAGTTCTCAAACGTTATAAATGATCTTCAATCTTACACACACCCAATACCCACATCTAAATTATATCCTTGCTACATTTTCTCTTAGCACTCTGTGTTTTTCCCTCATAGCTTGTATCAATATTCGTAGTTTTCTATTTTTTGAGCACTTCTTTGTCTAATGAGTGTCTCTACAATGGGACTGTAAGGTCCACGAGGGAAACTTCCATATCTCTTTGTTCGCCACTGTATTCCCAGCGCCAGAGACATTGCCTGACTCTATTAGAAGCCAATGAACTATGTGATAAGTTGAGTGACTCTACGTTTGATTTCTTATTGCCTCCTAATTGCTATGCGGTCTTTGGAAATGTATATTCAACTTCTTCTCTGAGTCTCAGTCTTTTCATCTGTTACATGGGGCTCATAATACCTATATCACAGGATCTATATGGAGAAGATATGTGATAATGTCTATAAAATGCTTCATCAGCTGTTAAATCTTGCATTATAAGATTTCAAGCTTTAGAATCGGCATTACCCCACTGAAGCAAAGGGCATGTCCTCCAGTCTACTAGGCTAAACTCGCAGGAGGAGCAGGCTTTGGACGGCATGTGGGCAATTTTCACAAGGCTTTACACTGGGCTCCAGGCTCAGGACACTCAGAAGCTCAGCAGGGAGTGACGCAGGCCCAGCTCATCTCCCGAGGAGTGCCTCGGTCCCTTGCTTATGAGTGCGTCATAAACCCAGCCATCCTCGATCTGGCCTTCTGTTCTCCTTCCTAACTGACTTCTGCCTCAAAGCACCAAACCAAAGAGAAACCCACAAGGGCATGAGCATCAGCAGAGCGCATGTCTTTGGAGGACCACCGTGGCTTGGGAATATTTTAAAGGACAAAAAAAGTGGCAAAGCTCTGAAGGCACTTAATACACACAGCTGCCACTGGTAATTTCCAGATGGACAGTAATATCCCTAACTGTGTCAGGGAAAAGGGCAGGATGGATACAGGCCACCCAGCAGGGAAAGGGCCAGGGCGGGTACAGGTTCCCTATGGGGACAAAGGTCTAGTATGTATGGTTTCCTTTGACTTCCTTCTTCTCACCTGTGGGCAGACTGGTGCCCCTGGGTATCAGCATTCTTGGAAAGCCCTGGAAGTTCTCCAATCCCTTCTAGAACTTTGAGATAAACAGGGCACTTCCAAGCAGACTAGATCCATAGCCCTGTGTTTTTCCATGGTTGATGTCTGAAACACATGAGAAAATAATCCACATTATAAATTGTATTCCAAAAAGCAGCGGTCATTTGGGATTCTTACCTGGTATTGAGGAGTAGATGGTGTGCTTTTCCCAGCTTGCAGAAGAGCCCCAGCATTTGCCAGACACTGGGAGTCTGCCCTCTCTTCTTCACCCATGTGGAATCCCACCCCCGTGACCACGTCCTGACTCAGGGCCCCCCGCCTCTTGCTTGGGCCCCTGCAACGGCCTCCCTGCTTCTGGCCTGGCCCCTACCCCACGTCACCCCCAAAATCCATTCACACTTGACCCAGAGCGACCTTTCTGAAACAGCTGTAATCCTGCAACTCCCGGCTTAAAGTGCTTCTGCCATAGCTCGTGGCTCTTGTGGTGAAGTCCACAGGGGAACACGGCCCAGAAGGGCTGCCCCCTCACCAGCACTCTTGTCCTTCTCCCCCCTCTCCCCACCCCAACTGCCCACCTCTACCCCCTTCTTCTTCTCCAGCCATGCTGCTCTTCCAGCTGGCCCCAAACAGGCTGTGCCCCTCTTGGCACTTTGGGTCCTGCCGTATCCATGAATTAGAAAGTTCACTTTCTCACCGTTCCTCATTCGAAATATTTTCCTTGAGCTCCTACACGGCGCCTAACGTTGCGCTTGGCAAATGAACAAGGCAACACTCTTCCCTGCAGGAGCTCGCAGTCCAGCGAGACAGACAGGTCAGCAAATCATTAGAGTTCAAATGTTATAGAAGACAAAAGGGACAGGTGGGACAGGAGCCCAGGAAAAGGGGGCCGCTGCGTTGGCCAGGCAGAGGACAAGGAAAGCTCCACAAGAAAAGAAGACGAATACCAATAATTAACTGGTATTAATTACCAAATAAATAATTGATTCTTTAATTAATTATTAATTATTAGCATTAATAATTATTAATAAAACATTAATAATTGATAAATTATTAAGTAATAATTTGTTGATTATTTAAATAAATTGAATTTATTAATTCAATAAATTATTGATAATTATTAACAATTAATTAATTATACCAATTAATTATTTAATTGGTAATTAATACCAATACATTGCCTCGGTCTCGTGTGTGTTGAACATTTTGTGGTTTGTGCTCAGCGCTTTGTGAACATTGTCTTATCAAATTCCCAAGATAACTCTGCTAGAGATGGATGCTAGCAAGAGACAGGAGAACACGACGGTTGAGCACATGAGCCGGACTTCAGTTCGAACCCCGTCTCTAACCACTTAGAAAGTTCTTGGCTTTGGGTAAGTTATTTCACTCCCAGGGCATTCCTATCATCTCCAAAAGAGAAATAACAATCTCCTAAAAATCAATTTTCTTATGTTTTTTTTTTAAAGGAGAAAAATGTTTGTAAATACCTAGCACGGTACCTGGCACTTAGCAAGTGTCCATTAAAAGCTGGCTGCTACGAACACCTTGGACTACAGAGAGGTCAAGTAATTTTCCCAAGGTCACTCAGCTGGTAACTGCCAGAGGCTGAATTCGAACCCAGAGCTGTCAGACTCCAGAGCACAGCTTCTAAATAAACCGGGATGTTTCTTCGGAGTCCGAGTGATGAGCAGAACTTTGGGATGAGGACTGGAAAGTACGTCTCAATGCAGGAGCGGAAAAGAACAGAAGAGAAGGCAGTGTTGGCACAGTGCCAGCCTGGGAACAGAGACCTGGAGCTGAAATCTGAAAATCGTGTGACTTGCACGGGAGAAGAAAGTGCTGAGGCTGCCGCTGCTCAGGCTGGGGGGGCCACGCCTGGTGGGACGGCAGTGGCAATTTGCACTGTGCCCGAGGCTGGCTGAGGGCAGCTGGAGCAGCCTCTAGGATCATTGTAGAACCAGCTCTCTCTCCCCCCAACCTCCCTCCACTCTGGTTGCTACTGCTGGGGTCTACCTTCCCTGCTAACCAGCTCCCTCCCTAAACACCAGTGGAGCTCTCCCTTCCTCTCTCACTAGCTCTAATAGGAGCTGCAGGGATGCATAAAAAAAAAAAGAAAAGAAAAACCAGCAGAGCTGGGGATCCATTCTGCAAACTTTCATTGCTCCAGCAGAGAAGTTATGGTGCAGCTATATAAAAGACCCTAATTATCTGTTAACCTAATAAAACAAGTTTCAAAGGGCCCACAAAGACCTATTTACCAAATGTGGAATCTGTAATTACAAATCATCCGTTGGGCAGTGGATAGATGTTTTGAACCATTACTTGCAAGTTTATGTGCTTCCATGGAAGATGGTTTTCCTGAGCCCTTTTATGTTTGTTTCCAAACTGAATCATACGTTAAAAAGCTGAGCATGGGAATAAGCTGCCCACTGTTATGGAACCCACATCAGGAGAAATGTCTGAACTCTGATGAGTTTACTGGCACAGATGATGATTTGAGAGTTGTCCCTGAATTGCAGGAAAGCCCATGGACTTGGGCCTTGAAAACTTGAAATGGGTTTGGGCCTTGAAATTGAGGCTACATTAATGAAATACTGTCTTAACTCAAAACTGTTGGCTTTCACTGTGTGTTAGCCATGAAACCAGATGACGCAGAGGCTAGGCAAATAGATTCTGGCTTCTGAGATGAATGGGACCCCTGTGAGGTGGTTCATGCACAAATCCACTCATTCAGCCAACAAATATTTGGGTTGCACTCCGATGCCATGCCAGACACTGGCTAAGCAAGGAGGCTCAGATGGACAAGGTCCTGGTCCCGTGGGGCTTATGTTTGGAAGTTGGAGGGAGAAAGGATAGATATAAGTCAACATATAATTTCAGAGATTGGTGATTGCTATTGAGAAACTAAAAAGCTGTAATGGGGTAGTGATGGTCTAATAGGGGGCTACGGTGGGGCTCATTTCAATAGGTGGTCAGAGAAGCCTCTCTGGGAATATGGGTTTTGGGCAGAAGAATCTAATACCAAAGATGAGCAGCGAGCTTGCCATGCTTGAGAAACAGGCAGAAAGCCAGCACGGCCTGAACACAAGGGCAAACATGTACATGAGGGTACCAGAGGGGGAGGCAGGGACGAGCTCATCTGGGGACTTGCAGAGATGGCAGTGAGTTTGGATTTCATTTTAAGTGCGGTGGGAGACCATAGGAGTGTCTCAAATAGAGAGGTGACATGAAAATATATATTACGAAAAGGACATTCTGGCGTCTGAGCGGATGATGGATGGAAGGAGAACAAGAGCACACACGGGCACAGCTGGAAGGCTCTCGCAGCAATCCAGGTGGGAGGAGAGGCAGGCTGGGATTCAAGACGACAGTGGAGATGGTGAAAAGTGCTTGCATTTGGATCTACGTTGGCATCACGTAGCCAACAAGACTTACTTTATATGGAAAATCAGGGAAAGGGACCAACAGAGGATGACGCCTGAGATTCTGGCCAGAGCAACTGGGCGGATCACGGAGGCAGTCCCTGAAATGGGGGAAGGTAAATGAGGAGGGAGCTGCAGGAATCAGTTTTGCTTTGGCAATGAGTCGATGCACCTGTGGGTATCGAAGCAAATATGTCAAATTGGCATTGAATGACTTAGCGCTCAGGGGAGAAGTCAGGGCTGGGGCTCTAGCATATTGCAAATTATCCCCAGTGTAAGGAAACTGAGGTTTGGGAAGATTAAGGGATTTGCCTAGGGTCATGGAGTTCATCTGTGCAACCTCTGCAGGCCCCCAGGGGGTAGTTCCATCCTGGCTCGTCCTCCCTGGTCAGCCTCATTCAGACTCCCCGCCCTGTGTCCTCTCATTTCAGCTTCACTGGCCTCCACTCCACCTCCCCAGGACCAGAGTTCCTCCTTGCCCCAGGGCCTCACGCTCAACCTACCTTCTGCCTGGACATTCTTCTCGATTTCCATCCACTTGACATCAAACACCATGTCACTTCTCAGGGAAGCTTTTCCTGAACCCCTGAGACAGATCATGCAGCTCTATTCGTAACATGTATTCATGAGTCCTTTTATGTGTTACGTGTCATAACCCAATTTGAATGTGTGTGACTATTTGATTAATTTTGCTCATCCACTAGGATATAAGCTTCAGGAATGGGCTCTTACTATTGTATACCCGGTACCTGGGTAATCAGGAAGTATGTGTTGAAAGTGGTTATTAATAAATAGTGATAATCAATGAAATATACAGTTGTCTCTCCTTCTCTTTGGGGGATAAGTTCCAAGATCCCCAGTGAATGTCTGAAACCACGGACAGTACCAAACCTTCTACATACTATGCTCGTTTCTATACATACATACCTATGATATTAATAAGTTTAATTTATAAATTAGACACAGTAAGGGATTAACAACACTAATAAAATAGAACAATTACAACACTATATTGTAATAAAAGTCATGTGAATGTGATCTTCCTCACTCTCTCTCTCTCTCTCTCAAAATGTCTGATTGTATCATACTCACTTATTTTCAAACCACAGTTGACCACAGGTAACTGAAATCTCAGAAAGTGAAACTGCAAATAAGGTGGACTATTGTATATTTAAAAAGATGAATAATTTTTTTTTAAATAAATTGACGACCAGCTAGAAGAATAGTTTTATTACTTTATTACTTGGATTTATTACTTGTTGGGGAAGTTGCTTAGCTTTTCTTCATCTTCTAATAGATTTTTAAAATGAAAATGAAAATGCATTCTCTATCCTTTGGGGGATGTTAAAATGTTGAAGTTATTTGCCACATTAAAAAGAAGACCTATATAAGTACAAGATATTTTAAAATCCAGAGAAAACACCAAAGAATTATTTAGTTAATGGTCGTAATCACTGCACTTCACCAAACCTTTTCTTAGGATTGCAAACAAATTCATTTCAACAAATTCCCATTTCCTCTCCCCTCTCGTCCTTTTGTCATTCACTTTCAGGAAGTTGGAAGTACTTTTAGAAAACGTCTCAAATATATGCAACGGAGAGGGGTCAGGAATGTCCCAAGTCATCTTGAATAACTGTAGAAATATTCTCAAAGCAGAGGTTTAAAATGCTGGCTGCAATTTTCCTTTACAATATGCCTGTTGCATCTTTCATTGGTAGCCAAGAGCCTTGGGACCTAATGCAGCCCTCACAGGGAGCCTGGGGGCCATGGGAAATATGGCGCCATGTGCACTTGAGCCCGATGAAAGAAGTCCAGCTACCCTGCCGGGAAGACCATGCCAAGAGGGCACGCCCCTGGGACTACCTGGGGAATGAGAGACTAGCCCAGCAACTCCAGATCTCAGCTGAGCCCAATCCCTATGCCATCCTCACCAACGTACCAAAAATATGAGTGAGCCAGTTTGGGAGATTCCAGTCCATCAACCCCCCTAGGCACAGCTGAGCTATCTGCAAAGCAGAAAAACTGTCATTCAACCCACAGAATCATGAGAAATAGTAAATTGTTGTTGTTTTAGGCCTTTAATTTGTGGAGTCATTTCTTAGGCAGCAATAGAAATCAAAGTAAAAATTGCTACAAGGAGCAAGATACTTCCATAACAAAAGCCTAAAATATGTACCATGGAAATCAAATGGCAGGTAGAAGCCAGAAGGGCCTTGAGAATATTCTTAGCAAAGGCTGGACAGACACCAAGAACATGATTATTAGAACTCAGGGAAAAGGCAATCTGTGTCGTATAGTTGCAGAAAGTTTGCCGAAGCTATCGCCCATGGTCACAGAGAAAACAGAAAGAGTATTTAATTAATTTGTTGTCGTGGCTAAGAAAATTTCCAGACAGAATATTAAAAGTGTCAATTGGTTTCATCTGGCTACCAATAATATATAAGAGAGAGGTTAACTAAAGAAAGAACTGTTCAATTGTCACGCAGAATTTAGAGAAATATAGAAAACTCAAAATATTCTTCCTAGCCTGAAAAATATCCATGAATTAAAAGATGCTCTTAAGCAGAGATCAAATCCAGGAAACTGCCTGTTAAAAATGTCATCAGATTAAACTCAGATAAAATATGTGGTTGGAAAACTTTTTGTTAAGACCCATGGTATGATATAAGATAGCATAGACCTTATAGATCCTCCCAGCTGGGCAGAAAAAGACATCTATTCTTCGGGCACTAAGAAACAAAGGGAAGTTTTTGAGTATAAATATGATGAAATAAAAGAGCTGCTTCTGAAAAACACCCCTGGCAGTACACTGTAGGAAAACCCTGAGAAATGAAAAGACCAAATAGGAAATGCTCACCTTAGTGCTGATAATTCCTTCTGCAAGACAGTTGCATTCTGTTCATAACCACTAGAATAACAGAAGATTCTGCACCTATTATAGTCCCTAGTACATAGTAGACAAGCAAGAAGTATTGCTAATATTTGCTTTATTGTGGTGGTCTGGAATTAAACCCAAAATATCTCCAAGGCATGCCTGTAAATGGAAATACATCCTGCGTTCATGGATTGGAAGACTTACTATTGCCAAGATGGTGTTGTATAATAGGAAATATATCTGTCCCTGGTTCCAGGCACTAGGCTTCTGGAGTCCTTGACATTTCTTAGGTGATAAGAGTCTCTTGCATATATTCATAAGGAGCCCCTTTGGGTCACACTTGAGTTCACCCTAATTACTTAGGGTAGGGAGGGACCCTAGATAGCCTCAAGATGGGGCTGATCACCAAAAGGCTTTCAGTCCCGCCCACTGGCCTCCAGGAAGTGGGGCGGGGGTTGGAGTTAAGCTGTATACAAACTCTTGAACATGGAGATATGATGAGTTTCCAGGTTGGTGAACACACCAAGGTGCTAGAGAGATGGGTGTGCCTGGAGAGAGTGCAGAAGTTTTGTGCACCTTTGCTCTGTGCTTCTCTTCCACTTGGCTGTTCTGAGTTGTATCTTTTATAATAACCCAGCAAATATAAGTTTTTTTTAAAAAAAGTACTGTTAATGTAGAAGTGATCTTAAAATATTTGCAGAATTTTTACCCCAGGAAGGATATGAATGGGACTAGAACAGCGCTCTCAAAGACCCAGCTTCAAGTCAGCTGATGGGATTAGGATGATACCACCCTACTCTAACTGCCTGCAGAGCAAAAGCAAATCTTCAAGATGCATAAAGTGAAATTTGGCTCAACTAAAAGAGGAAAAGGGAAAATTCACAGCCACTTGGGAGATCGTAACACGTCTCTCTTAGTTATTGATAAAATAAGCAGACAAAAAATGCTAATACAGATATAAGGATTTGAATGACACTACTAATAAAATTGGCCTAATTTATAAATATGAGTAGATATAAATAAATACATAAATGGATATAAATTGACCTATGTTATCTATATCCTATACCCAACCACTGAGAATACATGTACTTTTCAAATGCACAAGAAGCATTTATGTAAAGTGCCCAAGTGCTAGATTACAGAGCAAGACTCAAAAATTTCAGAGGATTGGAATTTTATGAAGTATGTTCTCTGACCACTGTGCAATTAAGCTAGAAATCAATAACAAAAATACCCCCAAATGTTTGGAAATTAAGTAAAGGATTATATCAGGAAAAGAAGAGGAAATTAAAACTAAAGGAAGTAGAAGGCAGAAAATAATAAAGAGCGGAAATTAATAAAAGAAAAACAAATACAAAGGATTAAAAGTTGGTTCTCTGAAAAAATGAAAACATTTTATAAACTGCTAGATAACCCAATTAAGAAAAAAAGGCAATGCTACAATACCCAATCTCAATAATAAAAAAAAAAGTGGATGTTAGTCTACACCTTGCAGACATTAAAAAGATAATAAAAGGATATGTTGAACAATTTTTGCCAATAAAGTACAAAATTTAGATGGACTAGACAAATAGAAAAACAAAACCTACCAAAACCCATCCTGGAATAAAAAGAAAATTGGAACAGGCATGTATCTGTTAAAGTAATTGAATCTATAGTAAAATCCTTCCTGCAAAGAAAACTCAAACCCAGATGGCTTCATCAGTGAATTCTTCCAAATATTTAAGCTATTTTAGGAAGAAACAACATCAATCTTATATAAATTTTTCCTGAGAATAGAAAAAGAGGAAACATCTCCCACTTGGTTTTAGTAGACCAGCAATACTTTGTTATTAATTCCTAATAAGCACATTATAATGCAGGCCAGAGTCTCTCACAAACATAAATATAAAGTTCCAAAAATTCCAAAAAGAGTATTAGTAAATCGAATATGAGAAAGAATATACATCAAGACTAAGCTGGGTTTATTCTAAGAATGCAAGGTTGATTTAACATTTGAAAATCAATAGCTGTGATTTACCATCTTAACAGAACAAAGGGGAAAATCATATAATCGTCTTAATAGAAGCAGAAAAATCATTGCACAAAATTTAACAGCCACATATAATAAAAACTCTAAGCAAGCTAGAAATAGAAATATGCTTCCTTAGTCTGGTGAAGACTATCTGAAAAAAATCCTACAGAACACTGAGCCTTGAGATCAAGGGTAAGGGAAGAATGCCCTTATCACTACTTCTAATCAACATTAAGCTGGAGGTCCTAGCCAGTACAGTGTAATAAATGCAATAAAGTAATAAAAAGAAATAAAAGGTAAGAGGATAAGGAGTCCAAAAATAAAGCTGTTATTATTTACAGATGGTATGATTTGTGTCCATACTCAAAAAATCTACATATAAATTTTTATAAATAATGACTTAATTTAGTATGGTTCCTGAATATAAGATCAACAAAAGATCATTTGTATTTTTATATACCAGCCAACACTAGCAAATCAATTTCTCAAATATCAGCATCAAGATAATCAAATATCTAAGGCTAAGTCTAATAAACGCTGTTTAAGATCTATACACTGAAAATTATAAAATGTTACTGAGAGAGATTAAAGAAATCCTAAATAAATTGAAGAATATGTTAGTTTTTATGAACCAGAAAATCAATATTATAAAGATGTCAATTCTCCTCAAATTGATCTGTAGATTAAATGTGATGCCAATCAAAATCCCAGCAGGTAATTTTGTTAAAACCAAATGGGGGGCCGGGCGTGGTGGCTCACGCCTGTAATCCTAGCACTCTGGGAGACCGAGGCGGGCGGATTGCTCAAGGTCAGGAGTTCAAAACCAGCCTGAGCGAGACCTCGTCTCTACTATAAAAAATAGAAAGAAATTAATTGGCCAACTAATATATATATATAAAAAATTAGCCGGGCATGGTGGCGCATGCCTGTAGTCCCAGCAACTCGGGAGGCTGAGGCAGTAGGATTGCTTAAGCCCAGGAGTTGGAGGTTGCTGTGAGCTAGGCTGACGCCACAGCACTCACTCTAGCCTGGGCAACAAAGCGAGACTCTGTCTCAAAAAAAAAAAAAAAAAAAAACAAAAAACAAAAAACAAACGAATGGGGCAATTCTAAATTTTATATGAAATACAAAGGGTCAAGAATAGCCCTTTGCTCCCCCAAATTGTGAAGAATTTCAAATTTAGAGAGCTTACATTACCAGACATGTAGACTTATTACAAAGATCTGGTAATAAAAACAATGTAATGTTTGCACAACGATAAACAAATAAACCAAAGAAACATAACCGAGAATACAGAAATAGATTTACACATACTTTATGGACAATAAAATACTTTATTGACAATAAAAGTGGCAAAGTAGAGCAGAGGAAAAGGTGTGGTCTTTTGATAAAGGAAGTCATGTCAATCGGGTATCCATACAGTGGGAAAATGCCTCCTGCTTCTTACCTTACACCATATACAAAAACCAATTCCAGGCAGATTGTGGTTTTAATGAGAAAGGTAAAACACTAAAGCTTCTAGAAAATAAAATATGAAAGTATCTTCATGGCCTTGAAAGAGGAAAATATTTCTCAAACAGAACACAAAGAGCAATAATCATAAAGGCAACAATTAGTGTGTTATGCTATCTTGAAACTTTGATACATCAAAAGATATCAAGGAAGTGAAGAAACAAGCAGCAAAGAAACAGATATTTGCAATCCATAAAACCAACAAAGGACTCCAATCCAGAATAATCGAAGACCTCCTTCAGGTCAGTAAGAAAAAACTCAGAAAACTCAACACAGAAAACCCAATAGAACAATACACACAAAAGTCCTGGGCAGGAACCTTACAAATATGAATGGTCAAAGGGCCAAAAGTCTAAGAAAAGGTCATCAACCAAAAATATGCAGATTAAAACCACAATGAGATTATGTTACAAATGCTCCAGATTGGGTAAATGTTTAAAAGTCAGTAAATTACAAGCGGTAGAGAGATGTGGAGCAATAGGCAGTCACTGGTGTGAGTGAAACTTAATATAGCCACTCTGCAAAAATGTTAGGTATCATATATCCCAGTTGAACACATGCATACTTTATGGACCCAGCAATGCCACTCCTAGAAATGCATACCTGTGCTCAAGAAAGCATATGTACAAACATGCTCATAGTAGTACTATCTTAGTCAGTTCAGGCTGCTATAACAAAAATACCATAGACCACAGACTCGCTGGCTAGAACAATAGAACTGTATTTCTTATGGTTCTGGAGGCTGAAAAGCCCAAGTTCAAGGTGCTAGCTGATTCAATTTTGGGGGGTGAGGGCTCTGCTCTCTTTCTTGTTATGTCTTCACATGGTGGAGGCAGAGAACTCTAGTCTCTTTCCCTTCTTCTAAGGATACTAATCTCATCATGGGGGCCGCCCTCATGACCTCATCTAAACCTATTTACCTTCCAAAGGCCCCACCTTCTAATGCCATCCCAGTGAGGGTTAGGATTTCAACATATGAATTTTGGGGAGAACAAATACACATTGTAGAACAAGTCTATTCCTAGTAGCCCCAAACTCAAATGTCAACCAATGTTAAAACGGGTATGTTGTGGTATATTTAGAGAAATGGATTATTATATAGCAGTGAGAATGAATGAGCTACATCAATGGTGCGAGTGAGTGAATCTTCCAACCATACAGTTGAGCTGAAGAAGCCAGAAACAACAAAACATGTATATAAAATGTATATATTATATATACTGTTTTCAATAAGGTCTACAAAGCTCAAAAACAGGCATAATTAATCTACGATACTGAAAATCAGGTTAATGATTACCTTTGGGGAAAAGGCAGAGAGGAGGGAGTTACTGAAAGGAGGCCCAAGGGTGGGTTGTGGGATGCCACTAAATACTCTATTAAGATCAGAGTGGTGACAATATGGGCGTGTTAACTAGCAGAGCTGCCCGTTTATTATTTGTGCACTTTTCTGTATGTACACTCTACTTCAATAAAAATGTTCACTAAAAAATTACTTTGCCAATGTGGGACAGACAGATGGCCATTCTATACCTTCAGACATGTGTCTTGAGAAAAGCACATCACTTATGTGATAGTCCAGTCTAGAATACAGCATCTGAATTTAACCACAGGGAAACATCACTCAAAACAAAAATGATGAAAAATCTAAAAAATGGAAAGGAAGATTATATTCTTCAAAAATGTCAGTACTATGTAAGACAAAGAAGGGCTGTGAAAACATCCCAGATCAAAGGAGACCAGAGAGACACAAGAGCTAAATATTATTATATATTATACCTGATATATTATATAATATAATTTATTATATTATATAATATAATTAATTTATTATAATATAATTGTATTATAATATAATTTGATTATATATTATATAATTTATTATATTATATATTATATTAATATAATCTTATATGTTATATTAATGTAATATATCAGGTATTATATATTATACTTGATCCTGCACAAAAGGAATAAAGTTATTACTGGGCCAATTCACCTAACTGGACAACACACAGTAGAGTTCTCGTAACAAGTCCACTAAAGTATTTATGCGTAAAGGGTCATGATGACTGCAACTTGCTCTCAAATGATTCTAAAATAATATTTCTTATATATACATATATGTATATTATTAATATGCATGTATGTGTGTATACATAGAACAAGAGCAAGAGAATGGAAGAGAGACAGCACAAACAGAAAGCAAATGGAGCAAATGTTAAAAAGTTGAGTTTTATGTACTATTGTTATTCTGGCAAATTTTCTCTAAATGTAAAGAATTTCTAAACAAAAAGGTTTTTTTAATTGCATTGGGCTATTGGACAATTTCACTTCACTGAGACTAGCTGACATGGTTTCTAAGTTTACAAGTGTTACAAATAAATGAGTAAATGAACAGCGTGCACAGCCATTCTACGTAGTTACTGAGAAGTGCTGCAACCCGTCATACAGATAGATTTAATGAGCAGGATGTTCCCCAGTAACCTGGACTCCTGTCATTTAGAATTGGCGTAGACTTGCAAGTTATCTTTAAGATCCCTTAAATTTGAGAAAAATAAAGTCTGTGACTTTTATCAGACATTTGCCATTTCTTTGGTTAACCAGAATCCTAACCCACTTTATACACTTGAGCCATTCCCTGCCTTGCTCCTCACTCAAGAATACTTCCTGTACTCACTTTCCTATCCTCTCTCAACCCCAAGGAATGGCTGCATGACTATGCAAGCCAAGCAGCTGCCCATTTTGGTGGTTAACTGTATATGGCAACTTGACTGAGCCATGGGTGCCCAGATATTTAGTCAAGCATCATTTTGGGTGTTTCTGGGAGGGCATTTTTGAATGAGAGCGGTTCAATAACTTGCCCAAAGTCACACATTGGATAAAGGGATGGAGCTGGTATTCAATTCTAAGCTATCTAGCTCCAAAGTCCCTCATCTCAAACATTATCTCGTTCAATAAATATTTATTTATTGAATAGCTACTATATTACAAGCACCATAAAGCCCCTTTCGACTCCCCAGGGAGAGCTAATTGTTCCCTTCTCTGTGCTCCCAAGGCATTGTAAGATTCCCCGATCCCATTGTAGGCCAAATTATATATTTATGGGGCCAGGCAATGGCTCACGCCTATAATCCTAGCATTCTGGGAGGCCAAGGCGGGAGGACTGCTTGAGGTCAGGAGTTTGAGACCAGCCTGAGCAAGAGCAAGACCCTGTCTCTACAAAAAATAGAAAAAATCATCTAGGCATAGTGGCTCATGCCTATAGTCCCAACAACTTGGGAGGCTAAGGCAGGAGGATGGCTTGAGCCTAGGAGTTGGAGGTTGCTGTGAGCTACGATGATGCCATTGCACTCCAGACGGGGTGACAGAGTAAGACTCTGTCTCAAAATTAAAAAAAAAAAAAGAAAGAAAGAAACAAATAAAAGAAATTATATATTTATGAGCCCCCCCCAGCCCCCCATGGTAGCCCATATACCTAAGGACACTGTCTATGCCCATCTATGACTGTCTGCCTGGCACCTGGTCTGGCGTCTCACACAGAACAGGTACACAGAAAACGTTTGTTGGATGGAAGACTGTTGAGATTAAAAGATTGATTAGCTAATATCGTTTCCTGTGACTTGGGAGCCAGCGCCTTAGATGCTAGACTTGTGGGCTTCACTTGGCCAGTGTGGAAAGTGCCAAGGCAGCAGTGAGGGACGCCAAGAGAGAAAGGGTAAGACTGCCCGCCTGTGTCCTGATTCACTTACCTCAAACATGTGCATCCCAAGGCAATTTTGGGAAAAAGATTTTAATAAAAAAACAAAAGCAAGGGAGGAGGTTCCCCAAAGCCAGGGTAGGAGGCATTACACCTTGATTTCTGTTTCCCAAGAGGCCGTGCACATCCCAAGAGGGTCAGTTTTGTTGCTGTATCTTTGGGTTCTGAGCCAACGGCTGGGGCCTCAGCTATCGTGTTTCCCCAAAAATAAGACCTGCCCATAAAACAAGCCCTAGCAAGATTTCTAAGCATGTGCACAATAGAAGCCCTACCCCGAAAATCAGCCCTAGTGAGGGGCGTGGCTATGAAAACCAGCCCTAGTGGTGGGCGTGGCTATGAAAATCAGCCCTAGTGGTGGGCGTGGCTATGAAAATCAGCCCTAGTGGTGGGCGTGGCTATGAAAATAAGTCCTAGTGGTGGGCGTGGCTATGAAAATCAGCCCTGGTGATGGGCGTGGCTATGAAAATAAGCCCTAGTGACGGGCGTGGCTGCGCAGCGCATCTGCACAACCCATGCATGTCGTCACGGAGCGGGAAAGAACACGAGCAGCCCTTCTCATCTGCCCCGTGAGAGCTCTAGTGCTCCACAGGAGAGATCGGGGCCAGTGGTTCTAAAGGAAATAGAGTCGCAAGACATTCAGGATGGGATTCGGGGTCTGGAGAGTGAGGACGATGTTCCAGAAGAAGACGACTTCACTCTATTTGAATCAATGTAGATGGCTGTACCGTCCTTAAAAAAAAATAACACATCCCCTGAAAATAAGCCCTAGGGTGTCTTCTTGAGGACAAATAAACATAAGACCCTGTCTTATTTTCGAGGAAACATGGTATCACTTGCTGGCATCTAAGAGAGAAACCTGTTGAGACAACATGCAAGAGAAAGGTCACCACCTGCTCTCAGCAGATTCACTTGCATTCACAGCACCACAGACCCTAGCCATCAACAATTCAGTGATTTTTCAAAACCTTTACTTGCTTGGAGTTAGCAGAACTCCTTCTTCTAACCGGATATATAAACCAGATAAATGTCGAGTTGCTCTGGTCAAAACAAGGGTGGAGACACGAGGTCCCTTCCACCCCTGCCCTCACGCCCACTGAGCGCTTTGAAAGCCAGCAGCTCACGGGGGGGTTAGACAGATCTGAAGGGTTTCCTCTGTTGTGCCTCTCTGCTTCCTTTCTAATAAATGCATTTGCTAAAAAAAAAACAGTGCTATATGTTTTCCAGTCTGTACAGTTTTCAGGGCAACCTCTGAAGCCTACACACAAAATGCTCCTGCTTTTTCTTCACTCGTGCCAGCCTAGCACGAGATTAGACAGTGAAGCCCTGAGTTAGGTCCTGTGTGTTTGTAGAACACTTGACAGGTCTCCAAACTCTTTTTCAGATGAGGCAGTATAATTTGTTCAGATTAATTTGTGTCATGGGCAGAAGTTGCCCAAAAACAGCACCCACTTTTTTTTTTTTTTTTTTTTGCATGCTTGCCTTACAAAGCCTGGGTTGAAGCCCCTCCCCCCATACTTTGCTCTGTGCTTCTCTTCCACTTGGCTGTTCTGAGTTGTATCTTATATAATAACCCAGGCCGGGCGGGGTGGCTCACGCCTGTAATCCTAGCACTCTGGGAGGCCAAGGCAGGCGGATCACTCAAGATCAGGAGTTTGAAACCAGCTTAAGCAAGAGTGAGACTCTGTCTCTACTAAAAATAGAAACAGATTAATTGGCCGATATAATAACCCAGTAAATATAACTTTTTTAAAAAGTATTGTTAATGTAGGCCGGGCGCGGTGGCTCACGCCTGTAAACCTAGCACGCTGGGAGGCCGAGGCAGGAGAATCGCTTGAGGTCAGGAGTTCGAGACCAGCCTGAGCAAGAGCGAGACCCCGTCTCTACCAAAAATAGCAAAATTAGCCGGGTGTCCTGGCGCATGCCTGTAGTCCAAGCTACTCGGGAAGTTGAGGCAGGAAGATCGCTTGAGCCTAGGAGTTTGAGGTTGCTGTGAGCTATGATGATGCCACTGCACTCTAGCCCAGGGTGACAGAGCAAGACTCTGTCTCAATCAATCAATCAATAAATCAAGAGAGCAAGCAAGCTTGGGTTCAGAGAAGGCTCTAGCTAGGTTTTCCCAGAGGCGGTGAGAGAGGCAACTGGGATTTGAACGGGGGCTAGGAAGATATCTAGGGAGGGTCTCTGAGACACACAACAGAATAGGAGTTTCATGGCGCAGCAAGCAGCTGGGACTCACGCTTGGTGCACTGCAGCACTCCAGTGAGGAACACTCTCGAAAGCAAAGGCAAGCCAGGCCCCAGAGTCCAGACTCAGCCAGGGCGAAGACCCGGTTCCCCAGCTGGTCCAGAAGCTGCAGAAATGCCTGGCTTCAAGGGACCATGTGTGGCTTTTAAATGACCGTTCCCCCATGGACCAGCGTGGATCAAATACCAAGAACCACGCCTCTGACTTGCAGTATGAGTCCTGGCGCCTTCCACAGATTTCTGGGGAGCAGAGGAAGCCCCAGTTAGCGACTTAGATTAAAACTCTTGGTAGTTGGATTCGGGTATGGAGCAGATAAAATTTGATTTAGAAAAATAAATGTGGCATGTCTTTTAAAGACAAAGATAATGAGAACGTTACAGACAATTTGATGGAGTGAAAGGTAGCACACATTACCTCCTTTGATCCCTACAGTACTATGCAAGGCAGTTAGGGCACCTGTTACGACGATTCTCCTTGTGTTAGTGAGGAGACTGGGTCCCAGCGTGGCTTAGTGTCCCCTGGCTCCTGAGAGGTGGAATCTACCGCTGAGTGTTCTCCTTCCTCCAAGCATGACTCCCGATGTTGTTCTGAGGAAAGAAGGGTATGCAGGGCATGATGTCAAGGGAGAATTTGCTACTGGTAGTTTTTACAGAGTAAAGGCATGGGGGCTTTCCTAATTGGATTTCCTCCCACCCCACCTTGGACCAGAAAGAAATTGGGGCGACTCACAAAAATACTTAAGAGTGTGGTGGGGTTGGCTCTTGGCCTTCATGGCCACCTTCTTCTAGCTTGACTGCGGCACTGCAGAGTACTTGACTAGAAGGTGCTTTGTGGGCTCTCAAAGAGGCTGGGGCTCTTGCTGTGAATTGGGTGCCGCCCATCAGAAGCACTTGTATGTGTGAGGTTTGGAAGGCGGAAGTGAGGTGGCGGCCATCTTTCCCTCCCGCCCCAGCTGTGGCCGCTGGCAAACATGGCGTCGCCCAGCCTCTAACCTCAGCCACAGCAAGCCTCCTTGCCTCCTCGGAGCTGTGGCTGTGAGGTGAGCTTTTGAAGTCAGCACTTCCGGTGGTGGCAGCCTCCTGGTTTTCATGTCCGGGCTGTGCCAGAGGCGACAGTGGCCTTCAGCAGTGGGTCAGTTGAGCACTGTTTTGCTCAGAGAGGCGTTCTTGGAGGCCCAGCCTTCATCTCTTTGAAGTTATGCCATGAGCACCTAATCCCCTATATTAAATCCCTCTCTGCTTGAAATAGAACGGTCACGGGTTTTGTGTCTGTGCCTTGAATGGTACACAGAGTTATTTAAAATATCACAAATCTTTTTTAGACAATTAAAGGGAAATGAAAGCAGGGGGAAACAGGGATCCAGTCGTGAGAATAGTACAAAATGCAGACATGAGCACAAGTCGTGGGCAAACTAAGAACACCCTATTGGGCCAGAACATTCTGCGAATTTGAACATCATTCTTTATGCTTCATAGAAGACCTGGAGGGCATTGGTTAAAATAATGGCTGCTCCAATAAGACCATGTGTTCAGTACTGTACTGCCAACACTCTATAGATTCTCTCATTGAATTCTACAAACAGCCTATGAGCTAGGTGCTGTTCCTCGGAGAAGTTATAGGACTCCTCTAAATTCGTATAGCCGATAGATGGCAGGGCTAGAATTAAAACTCAAGCCTTCCTGACTCCAAACACTAATCATAACAATGTTCTTTTTACAATTTCCTTAATCCAGGGTACGAGTCCTCTGATTTGACGACTTTGGATGATCCCAAAGTATAATTTGGCAAAAACATCTCTGGGGTTATGGCACGATATGAGCTAATATATGCACACAGGTTTCTTAAATGCATGGATAGAACTTGAATTTCAAAGGAGAGGGCAGATGAAGCGACGGGTCTTTAGACAACTGTGCGTAACTATTGTTTAAATCAACTAGGTTTTTGATGGATTCTGAATGTCAGGGAGTCGGGGGTTACACTGTCTGACAAGTACCTGGAGTGCAGCTATTCTCAGTGTCAGTTAAGAGCAGGCTAACACTTTACCAATCAGCCCAAACTGGAGTAAGGACTGATTGACATTCTTAGCAGGAGGGGGGCTTACATTCATTGGAGAGCAGTTCAAAAGGAAAGTGATAACCTATTGTTATCTGAAAAGTGAATATCTTAGGTAACCCTGCTGTGATTTGGCTTTATTTTAATCATAGGCAGCCAATCTATAGAAGCATGTGTGTGATGGGAAAATTTCTTTTCTTCCAATTTCCTTTAGACATCTACAAAAAGCTAATAATCTTACTTTTAAAATGCATTAAATAAAAACCAATCTGGGCACGCTAATATTCCTTCTACTTTCTCAGTCCATTTTTACTTACCAACGTATACCATGTTTTCAGATTTAACCTTTAATAAGTACATGCACCTCAACTGAAACTGCACTAGCCCTTCTCATATAAATCACCTTTATTTAATAAACTGAGTAAAATTGAATATCACATACTCCCCTCAACTTAGTTTTTAACCCAAACAAACAAATATATGCCAAATCTTCTACATTTGGTAGAAGTGAATCAAAAAAGTACAAGACCTTAGATTTCCAATAGCCAATGTGGGAAGGTCTTATATGGAAAACATCAGGTTTTTGGTGTGTCTGTACTATAGGAAATTGTAAGTTTAATTCATATGTGGTGATCTGAAGTGATGATCATGACACATTGTTAAGTTAAACATGTTAGTTGTAGAATACACATATGTAGTATAATCCCATTTCTTTAAATAGCATACATGTATGTATCAAAACAAGAAAGGTATGGAAAGAACCATGTCAAAGTGAACCCTGACAATCTAAGGGAGCATAAGAGTTGAGAAAAATCTTTTAAAAATAATAGTATATCACATAATAATTCAAAAGACATTTGGAAACAAGAGCCTTCCTGCCAGAGGAATGTGGAAAACCGGTAGACATGGCAGACATGCTTCCTTCTGAATCTCCCGGTGTGAGTCAACAAGAGGGGTCTGGGTGCAAGTGGCTGGGGAATGCCCCGAAGGGCCTCACAGACAAGAAGTCTTCCATCAAGAGGAGACACCAGTCACAGTCCCCCACAGCATGGCGGGGGGTGGGGGGGTGGGGGGGGAAGGGGGCGCGTGTATTTTAAGCAGCTGAACTGCAGGGGACTTTTAGTGGTTTCCCAGAAGTGGTCTGAAAAGGACTACAGTCTGAGAAGTAGCTGAGAGACAGGAGGAAGAGCCAGGTACGTGGACTTCTGGGACTCCTATTGCTGCTGTCTGTTTCGTTTACTGGGATTTTCACTTAACACAGATTTAAGGGGCAGCCACGACAACAAAAGTTGACATTATCTGATGCCATTGAGGGGGATCTTAGCATCAAAAAAAAATTCACTTAAATTCCTTGAATCTTAGTTTCCTCATCTTTGTAATGCTGAGAAATCCCTATCTCCCAGGCCTGTTGTGAGGCTAAGATGAAATCGTGCAAGTTAAGTGTGTAGCTTAATAAATGCTTGCTTTAAAGGGGGGAGGGGTCAGGTAAGTGGTGAATAGTGGCCCAGGTAAGGCCAGCCCATGGGCTTGGAACTCTTGACATTGTACCGTTGTCTTCAACTTCCCCGTCCCCCTCAGATAGTGTGCATTTCAGACACCTGGGTTAAATTGTCACCAACACGTGCTCTGATTGCCTGTTCATCCTTCGGATTTCCTCTTTCTCTGCTTAAAAAAATCCATCTCATTTTGCAAGGTCAGGAATCTGAATCCTTATCGGCCTGGGAGAAAAGAAGGACAGTCGAGTCCCATGAAGCTCTTGTCTAGTAAGCATCATGGTAGAGAAGACTCCTTCTTGCATCCTACATCCGGGAATAACATGAGACTTGTTTGAACTGGGCTGACCTAGCTAGTCTTTCTGGATCAAGATAGGAAAATAAATTCACAGAGAGGCAGTTTTGACATAGTGGCTCAGAATCCAAACCTTGAAGCCAGGCTCCTTGAATTCAAATCTTACCTTTGCCACTTGTTAGTTATGCAATCTGGGGCAAGTGAATTGAACTCCTCTGTATGTCTTATTTTCCTAATGTGTAAAATAATAATTATTATATATTGTTGGGAGGATTAGATTAATTAATGTATTGTAAAGCACTGATACCATAATAAGAGCTATATATACATATAAGCTATATATACATATACATATATGTACATATACATATATACATAAAAGTTAGCACACACACAATGAATCCCCCATGCCCATGTCCAGGCAGACATCACTAATCAACTGCAGAATTCTTTCTCACTGTTCCTCTTTGAAACCTCTGTACCCTTCTTAACAAAGCCACTCAAGGTAGTTGCTAATTGATTAGCTCACCAAATAAAAACTGTTTTTACATCCTGTTATGGTGTCAACTGGAATATCTGGATGGAGCAGTAGAAAAAGTTAGTTCACCCATACCAGTTTTCTATACCAAACACTAACATGTACCCAGAGTATAGGACAATGACACCATATAAGGGAGATTTGGCCCTCAGGTCTTTTTTTGTGTGGACACAAGGTTTTCGGCTGCCCTGGAGTGCCTGTTCATATCCTGAGCCAAGCAGCCATGAAGAAAGCCCTTTTGCATGTCCTCATTCTTTGTTGGTTACAGATCAGGAGCGCCTGCTAAGCCACAGACCACAAAGAAAAAGGTCACTCTCATAAACTACGCCGTGGTCCTGCTGATGTGTTTGAAAAAGCACGCAAACTTCAAAGCCAACCACGTATGCAGACACGCAGGCGAGCCACGCAAGAACAGTTATTGCAACTACGAGCATTTGCCCCGAGGGCCCAGCCCTCGTGAGGCTAAACCCTTCACAGGAAAACCCACATCACAGAAGCTGCAATGGACCAATGAACGTGGCATCAACAGAGGAGGAGACATATGGGGAAGAGCTTGTGAATTTATAACCCAACAATAACAACTGTTGCATGGAGGAAAAGCAGTATTTTCACCCACATTCTCACTGATCTGAAATTGTTGGTTTTCCCTCTCTAGTGCTCCTCACGACCCTGCAGACCCCCCCCCCCACCCCTCTGTGAATCCAGCGTTTCTTTTTCTCACAAGACTCAAATGAACAAGGCTGTTCTTTGAAACACGGAGGGCGGAACGTTCCTGGAGGACAATTGGGAAGTTCACGTGGTACATGAGGAAGTGTGCACATTACACGCCTGGGACATCAACAGAGAATTCTGGAGCCTACCTACGCCAGTGTTGACTTCAGCCACATTCTCACCAACAAGCTGGAGGGAGTCAGTAATAAGTAGCAAAGCGGTTGATTTTATTGTATTTTATTTTATTTTTACCTTCTCTTGTATTTTTGAAGGTAAAGCGAAATGGCTAAAAAAAAGTCACCCAAAGCTGAGAAAAGAATAACAAAGGGCTCATTCATATACCAACTAGACTGATGAAAAACTAGTGTTTAAAATCCTAGGATTAGGGGTCAAACTAGAGCTTCCCTCTCAAGTCCACTGGTCATAGCCATGACGTTCAGGGCAAGATAGAAAACCCCTAGAGGAAAAGTAAAAGGAGAAATAATACCAACCTCCTAGAATTGTTGTGAGGCTTCAATTAGGTACTATGTATAAAATACAAAACATACAATAAGGATCCAGGTGTGTAATAAGCATTTGATAGATGGTAGCTGTTATTATAACCATCAGCATCACCACTGCTAATTATCCAACCAAGGCAACCTATCAATTATCACTGTTATTTATATGACCGAAACATCTAGAAAGATCCCAGAGATAATAAATGACCCAGTGAGTGAGTGAGTGCTGTAAGAGAAAGTCAAATATGTGGTGTCATCTCACAGGGCAAAAATAACTGAAAATTAACTCATTAGAATTATTTGAATACTCATTAACTGTAATCAGGCATGAGGGAAATTTTGGGATGGTAGCAATGTTCTAAAGCTGGATTGCGAGGACAATTCTGTAAATTTAATAAAATCATTGGATTGCGAATTTGCAGTGGGTGGATTTTTATGGTATGGTAATTATGCCTCAATAAAGGTACTAAAATAGTTCTCCATGGGCAGGAGCCGAAGAGGAATTCAGATAATAGGAAGAACAAAAATTACCTTGCGAGCAGCACAGAAAGACAAAAGGAAAATATGAAAGACAGATTAAAAGACATGGAAGATAAAGTGAGAGGCTCTAAGATGCATTATATTGGAGCCACGGAAGGAGAAGAGAAAGAGGACGGAGAAGAGGTGATTTTAAAAGGACCGAGGTGTTCCAGTATTGATGAAAGACACCAATACAAGAAGCCCCCAAAATGCTAAATATGATAAATAAAGAGAAATTCTAGTTTAGACTAGCTCTTCACTATCAGAGTGAAACTGCGAAGACTAAAGACAAAGAGAAAATGTTAGTGGCAATAAAGAAAAAAGATATCTTCAGAAGAATGACAGACTAAACTGACTTCTCAATAGCAACAATAAAAACCAGAAGAGCATGGAAATAAATGTGCTGAAAAATGTCACCGCCATCCTTGACTTATGTATCTATTAAAAATATATTTTTAAGGATGAAGGTGTAACAACAGTTTAGACAGAAAAAACTAAGGGGTTTGCCAGCTACACACCTTAACTGATTTTATTATCACTGAATTTTTGCATTTCTTCTGATCTTGAATATCCAATGATTAATTAAGTGCAGTCCTTAACTTCAACAGGCTCAATATTAAGACAAGGATTATCAGATTTAGCAAAGAAAATATAGGACACCAAGTTAAATTTGAATTTTAGATGAACAATAAATTTTTAGGATCCATATGTTCTAAATACCATACATACTTCTAATATTAGGTTATTAAGTATGAAATTCCTGGTTTTCTTAAGTACTAAGTTGTTATGTCTGATATTTCGCTTTGACATTTCTTGTTTTATTTTTATTGTGAAGGTACATCCTCATTCTTTCAAACATATGGTTTGACTTGTGATTATCTTTCAAATTTTTTAGAGCAATTTTTGTGAAACCATGGATAAATAAAAAATTTGTTTTATTTTCGAACATGAGGTTCCATTGTGAAACCAACGCAGGGCAGACAGTTCGCAAATATCAACGAAGTGTTTGGGAAGGATGTGGCTAATGAACACACAATAGTTTGATGGTTTGAGAAGTTCCACTCTGGGGATTTTAATCTTGAAAATGAGCCACGTGGGCGACTTGAGATCAAGGTAGATAATGATGAGCTGAAATCCATAGTGGAAATGAATCCATCTCAACCTATATATACATGAATTAGAAGCAAGGTTTCATGTTACTATTCCAACAATATTGGACCATTTGAAAAAAATCAGCAAGGTAAAGAAACTCAATAGATGGGTTCTACATGAATTAAATGAGCATTAGTAGAAAAATTGCCTCGAAGCTTGCTTTTCTTTGTTGTCACGACATAACGGTAAACCATTTCTACACTGTATTGTTATATGTGATGAGAAATGGATTCTTCTTGATAATCACAAGTGTTTGGCATAATGGTTGGGTAAAGATGCAGTGCCGAACGACAGTCCAAAACTGGATGTTCATCAAAAAAAAGGTAATGGTGTCTGTTTGGTGGTCCAGCACTGATATTATCCACTATGGCTTCATGAAACCTGGTCAATCAACTACAGCAGATGTCTACTATAACCAACTGGACAGAATGATGAGGATGCTTGTGATTAAGCAGCCAAGGTTGGTCAATAGAGACAGGCCAATCATCTTGCAAGACAACACTCAACCACATGTTGCAAAGAACAACGCTTCTCAAACTACAGTAGCCGGATTTGAAAACTCTGTCATCTACCCTATTCACCAGACCTTGCACCAACTGACTACCATTTCTTGCAGGCTTTGGACCACTTCTTTTTTGTTTGTTTGTTTGTTTTTTGAGGCATCGTCTTGCCCCATTGCTAGGGCTAGAGTACAGTGGCATCATCATAGCTCACAGCAACCTCAAACTCCTAGGCTCAAGGGATCCTCCTGCCTCAGCCTCCCAATTAGCCGGGACTGCAAGCATGCACCACCCTGCCCAGCTGATTTTTTTTTTTTCTATTTTAGTTGGCCGGTTATTTTCTTTCTATTTTTTTAGTAGAGACAGGGCCTCACTCTTGCTGAGACTGGTCTCTAACTCCTGACCCCAAGGGATCCTCCCGCCTCAGCCTCCCAGAGTGTTAGGGTTTCAGGCGTGAGCCACCGCACCCAGCCTTTGGACCACTTCTTGCAAGGAAGAACACTCAATTCTCAACAAGTTGTGGAAAACACTTTTCGAGATTTCATTGCCATTCACTCTCCAGGCTTCTTTGTTGCTGGCATAAACAAGCTACCATTAAGATAGCAAAACTGTGTCTACAGTTTATGCTCATACGTTGATTAATTATACTGCTTTTTGTTTGAAATAGAATAAACTACACTTCTAATTTGAAATCAGACGTTTCATAGTTAGTGACCTGATGATTACATGTCGAAATTTAAATTTACCTGGGTGTCGTCCATTTCATCTGGCAATCCTAGTTTATACGAGGGGAGAGATGTCAGAGCCAAAGCCGGAGTTGGAAATTGTAGGTTGGTAGGTGACAGCCACAGGCCAGAGACTGCATGGGACAGATCAGAGCTTAGGGAGAGCATGTCAGCTGAGAGAAAACAAAGAACCCTGAATCTCCAACTTTTAAAGGGGAAGATGGTGGAAGACAGAAGGAAGGACCAGGGAGGGCAGGCAGGGAGTCCAGTTTGCAGGAGGAGGGGTACCAGATTGCATAAAGCCTCATTTGTTCAGCAAGTATTGAGTGTCTACTGTAGACCAGCTACTGTTCTAAACACTGCTCTAGATAACAGAAGGAGAGAGAGAGAGTGCTCTGAAATAGGTATTTTGGAGATCATTCGAGAGTTTTTAGAGATGCGGTCTCATTACTCTATTGAGGACCAAGTCCCTGGCTACAATCAAGCTTTTTGAGATTTTTCTGTTATGGGTTGATTGCGTCCCTCTCAAATTTCTGTGTTGAAATCATATCCATAACCCCCGGTACATCAGCATGTGACCTTGTTGGAAATGAGGTCTTTGCAGATGCAGTTAGTTAAGATTGTTAGGTAGAGATGAGGGCAGGCAGGTGGCAAGGCAGGTGATAAGGGGATGTGGTCAAGGGTGGAAGGTCGGGATCAATAAAAACAGAGAAAAGCAACCACCACCAGCACAACTTGAAGTTACAGACTTTTCCCA
This sequence comes from Microcebus murinus, assembly GCF_040939455.1. Classification (NCBI taxonomy): domain Eukaryota; kingdom Metazoa; phylum Chordata; class Mammalia; order Primates; family Cheirogaleidae; genus Microcebus; species Microcebus murinus. The sequence goes on from NC_134129.1 coordinate 15,180,234, forward strand.
ACTGGGAGCATGCTCAGAAGCTAGGAGCTCATGACCAAAGGTAACCTTTCCCTCATTAACATAGTAAAACCCACTCTCCCTGGAGCCATGGCAGTTCAGGAGCTGGCCATACAAGGACAGAAAATAGGGCCGGGTACAAGATTCTGGGACTCTCCACCTACTTTCCCCAAAAGATATGACTATTCATTCCATCATCCCCAGCTTAACATGTCATTAGGGATTAACATAAAGGACAGACTCTAACCCTGGAAGGACACTGCTCCTTATTGGAGCAGTCCACTGTCTACTGACTTCCAGAATGTTCTATACTTCCTACACTCGGCCTTTAAACTCAGGGTCATCTCCACTCGTGGGGACGGGAATGTTCCTCTCTCTGCAACATACTCGTGCTTTGCAACAAAAGCCGCTTGTGTGGAAGCGTTAGGCGTCTGTCGTCACTCTGTCGCACTGGCCCTGCTTGCGGTTCTTCCGAGCAAGGAGCCAAAGAACCAGGACGACACCCGTCGGAAACCACCCCTGACGAGATGGGGTTACACAGCAACAGGGTAGGTCCCTAAACCAGTGTGACTGGTGTCCTAATAAGAGGGGGCATGTGGACGCAGACACGCACAAGGGGAGCTCTACGTGAAGATGAAGGCATAGTTCTAGAAGCCCAGGGAATGCTAAGGACTGCCAGCAAACCGCCAGAAGCTGTAAGAAAGGCATGGAATAGACCCTCACGAGCCTCAGAAAGGGGCTTCAACCCTGCCCACACCTTGGCCTCACACTTCCAGCCCCCACAACTGTGAGAGACTCCACTTCTGCTGTGGAAGCCAGTCTGTCGTCTGGAGGGCTTTGTCATGGCGGCCCTAGAAGACCAGCACTCTTTCCCTCCTAAAGAGCCCCTGAAGGCTGTCCAGCCGGCATCAAGCTCTCTCCTGGGGTGGGGTGACCCCCCACCCCCCAGGTGCTGGCTCTGCTGGCCTCCAAGGTCCAGGCTGGGGGGGGGTAGCATGGTCTTCCTCAGCCTTCAGCTTCTGCCCCTCCGCCAGCCCAGGGACTTCTTGGCAGCCTCAGCTCCTCTCCCCACTTCCCCTTCCTGTCTGCCCTGCCCCCTCTGCCCAAGCCCTCCTCTTCTTCTCTCCTCCTCCTTCCCGCAGAGCAGCTGTGTGGGTAAGGCTGCCCCAGGGAACATTCCAGTTCCCCTTTTCCTTCTCCCCAAAGCCCTCCCTCCCCAGGGTGAAGTGAAGCTACCCTCCTACCTCCCACTCTGGGTAAAAGGCATCTTTTACTTCCTGTCTGTCCCCGACCCCCCTCTCCCCGACGGCTCTTCCTCACTCCCAGTGCTGATGGAATGTCTAATTATTTATTGAAAAACTATTAATTAACTACTCGTGAAGCGCTGTGCTAGCAGCTTCAGGGACGTGTGAGATGAAAAACACCTGTACTTTAAGAAAATGAAGGCCGGGCAAGGTGACTCACGCCTGTCATCCTAGCACGCTAGGAGGCCGAGGCGGGCAGGATCGCTCGAGGTCAGGAGTTCGAGACCAGCCTGAGCAAGAGCAAGACCCCATCTCTACTATCAATAGAAAGAAATTAATTGGCCAACTAATATATACAGAAAAAATGAGCCGGGCATGGTGGCGCATGCCTGTAGTCCCAGCTACTCGGGAGGCTGAGGCAGGAGGATCGCTTGAGCCCAGGAGTTTGAGGTTGCTGTGAGCTAGGCTGACGCCACGGCACTCACTCTAGCCCGGGCCACAAAGTGAGACTCTGTCTCAAAAAAAAAAAAAAAAGAAAGGAAATGGGAACGTGGTAATAACTTAAGCGTGACGTATAAGCCTCTCCTTGGGCTGACCCAGTTGACTTGGGTGGGCGAGACTTCCAACGCACCTTGGTTCGGAGGGAGAAGACATCCTGGTGGCAGATGGGCGAGGCCAGCGTGGGAAGACCCAGTGTTTGCCACCGCCGAAGGGCAGAGACTCAGATCTGGGTGCAAACTCTGGCTCTGCGTGCTGCCAAGTGAGCTGAGGCAACTCTTAGCTCCTGCAACCTCTTGGGCAATTGAACCTTGAGTGTCCGGAGAATTCAATATCCAAACAAGTAAATGATACCAGCAGAACCAGTGGCCCCGGATTATACGGGTATTTTATGTTAACTGAGTTTAAATCTGGATATAGTGGGCATGGAGACCAGCTCAGACAAGAGCCGAAACAATTGCAGTGCAAGGCAGATACTAATTATAAGAGCCAGAAATATGGAGAGCCGTGGGAATTCAGAGACAACTTCCCAGAGAGATGATTTCGCTGGTCTTGAAAGACGGGGGCTTTTGGATTGATGAGGCAATGCAAACTCTGAGACTGGAAACAGAAGAACGTGGGGCATTTTCCTGGGTTTATGACAATGGAAGAGAAGCCAGGAAGAAAGGCTGGAGCAAGAGCTTGGACAGCCTTGAATTTCTGGCTGAAACATTGGGATTTTAATAAAAACACGGAAATCTTTATAGCAAAGTGAAGTTTCGTGGTGCACTTGTACAATGTTGTTTGCATTTAAGAAAGACAACAACTAGAAGCAAATTTTTGTTTTGTTTTTTTTTGTTTTTTTTTTTTTTTTTTGAGACAGAGTCTCACTCTGTTGCCCGGGCTAGAGTGACGTGGTGTCAGCCTAGCTCACAGCAACCTCCAACTCCTGGGCTCAAGCGATCCTCCTGCCTCAGCCTCCCAAGTAGAGTAGCTGGGACTACAGGCCTGCGCCACCATGCCCAGCTAATTTTTTCTATTTTTCAGTAGAGACAGGATCTCACTCTTGCTCAGGCTGGTCTCGAACACCTGAGCTCAAACAATCCTCCCACCTCGGCCTCCCAGAGTGCTAGGATTACAGGCATGAGCCACCGTGCCCAGCCTAGAAACAAATTTTCGACTGTATAATTCTATGCCAGGCAGTGGCCTCTTCTTCCTTCCTCTTTGACGAGGCTAATTGGCCATGGCAAAACGCACCCATTACGCGTATGGACAAGGCGGTCTTGACAGCTTCCTAGTGACACATGTGGCAGACACTACTATGGAACTGAGATTTCAGGAGCTAACCCGCCCAGGGCCACACAACACAAGTGGTAGAGTCAGGGCCGGCACTGGGATTCGAACCAAGTCCGAGCCTGGACACCAAGCACCTGATACCACTTTGCTATGCAAAGCTGGGCTCTGGGAGAAACGAGCTTAGACTCGCGACACAGGGTGTCAATTAATTAGTGACACAGGTGATTGCTTCTAACTCGAAATTTTACACACCAAAAAAAAAAAAGGCTGAATGACAGCGAAAACATCTGAGAAAAAAAGACTTGTTTTGTGATCCATTAGTGTTCATTGCTGTCTCGTAATAGAATAATGGCAACCGACTGAGTGAGGTGTGGGTCTGTTTGTCACTGATTATTGACACATTCCTGGCCACACAATGTCCTCCTGGCTTTAAAAGAATTCTTTTTCACTACAGGTCACTGTTCACTTCTGTTTTCTTTGAGGAGAAGAAAGAGTTGCCCGGGCTAGAGTGCCGTGGCGTCAGCCTAGCTCACAGTAACCTCAAAACTCCTGGGTTCAGGCGATCCTCCTGCCTCAGCCTCCCGAGTAGCTGGGACTACAGGCATCGCCACCATGCCCGGCTAATTTTTTTCTATATATTTTTAGTTGGCCAATTAATTTATTTCTATTTTTAGTAGAGATGGGGGGGGTCTTACTCTGGCTCAGGCTGGTCTCGAACTCCTGACCTCGATCTATACTCCCACCTCGGCCTCCAAGAGTACTGGGATTATAGACAGGTGTGAGCCTCCGCACCTGGCCCTAACTCATTCTTTATGTAATTACATGGCTCGGGGGGGGGGGGTTCTGTGTTTCAGGTTTTGAGAACCCTCAGCCTCTATAGCTTCCAGGGGTCTGGACAGTGCTGCTTGGTCATGCGGAATGCTTCACCCCCGTGACAGTACCCAACTAAGAGGCAGAAAGCACCTTCCTCCAATCAACTGATGAAAACTGAGCTCTGTTCAAGAAGCAAGTAGAAATAAGGGTTGAGGTGGAGCATGAATATCTCACTTTGAAATGCCTCTTTCAAAACCCAAGCCAACCTCTTCCAACCACTTTCTTGGGATTCCTGATGTCAGCTTTGCCAATCGCTTTTTTCATATGAATTTTTAGATAATCTCATTTAGGAAGAATGAGATTATGCCAGTTGTATTAGATTAGACCATAAAATTGCTGTTATTTGACCATGATTTTGCCAACAAAAATGGTCACATGAATCAACCTAATAAGAATCATGGCTGTGTGTAAAATTTCCAAGATGTCTTCTACACCTATTTTTCAATTTAAATAGAGACCCTCGGTTTTTAAGAATGAAATGAGAAAATATAGCACATATGAAAGTTCTTAATAAATGTTGGTGGAATCCTCAAGTCTATAAATCCTACTGTGATTGGGTAGCCCTGCATGTATTTTATGAAAATTGGGTACAAAACTTTCTGATGTTAAGGTGAATACACTTTAATACTTTAAAGTTTAATTTTTCTAAGCTTGAAATAATCAAAAAACCCATTTGATTTATACATTTACATTTTTATTAGAATTCTTCAGAACTGTCAACAATTTGGACAACATATCAGGAATAAAACACGTGAAACATCAACATCCTTTAAACTTACACCGCTTACATATTTACACATAAAGTTACTGTATATATAAAAAATATTTCCGAGGACTCATGGGCTTGGGAATATTCAAAAGACATTATTGCTACATTTCAATATTTACAAAAAAAGCCACAAAATAATTTCAAACATTAAGCCACTGCAAAGAAACATCCGATGTAAGAAAAAATTATAAAAATATAAACTTTCAAGAATATCCAAGACAAAACTCTCAATGAAGTGCCCCTGAAGTACCTAGACATCTACAAGAAACAACCACTTTTACTAATAATCAAAGTCAATAGAAACGCAAAAGGAATTTTACAGACAAAGTATGGCAAAACAGCAACAATTTCGTAGGGGACAACACAACCCCAAAACCGGTTAACTTTGGAAAAGGTGCGATTGCGTAGAACTTCAGTGCAAATGGAAACTTCCAGATAATGGCCACAGTTGTCTAAATGTAGTCTAAGGGACCTAGGAGGGGGAAACCGTGAAGGCAACATACCTGAATCTTGCAAGACAACACACAAATCTTGCCATGTATACATTATTTACCTTTTATACTGGGCAGGGAGGAGGGGGGAAAAACAGGTAGACTACAGGAATAATAATATCTAGGCTACAGTCTAAAGGGTAAAATGTAAGTATGTCTCAGTGGGACAGTAGCGTTATATAAGATCTAAGGAATGGGTACAGTATGCTGAGTCTAAATAACAGAGTGTCTTAAGTGCAGGTGGGCTGCAAATAGGTACTGAAGCCTTCTGCTTCGTATGCGCTTTTATGGAAGCTTCTAGAAAGCTGTGTGAAGGCAAACAAGAGCAGTAGGGATAATGAAAGCCAAGTGACTTCTTGGGTACCGAAGGACCCTCTTGGACTTGGGGCAAGAATACCCCTCTAAAATATTTGTCTACACACACACACACACACATACACACACACACACACACACCACACACACACACACACACACACACGCACTTCTATAGATACTGGCCTGGTGTCCAGGACATGCCTGTGAGGAAGGCTGAATCTACATTTTATCTCCTGCTACATAAGAATCCGAGCCAAGACAGCACTATCTTCTCACCCCCAGGGGGGGTGGGGGTCACGCAGTAAATCAGGAACTTTCTCAAACGGCATCAAATCCATCAAGTGCAATGCCATTCCAAAGCTGGTAGGCTCGTTTTCTGGAGAATCTATAGAGCAAGTTCATCGGCTAAAAGAGGAGATTTTGTTAAGACTGTGCTTGGCTGTTACGTTTCTTTTACTTAAAAAAAAAAAAAAAGTATTATCTGTTTCCTTCAAACGTATATGGCTCCTAATCTATTCCTACACACGGTGGACACGACACTAGGGTCGCACACAGAAACGAAACCTCGTGGGGTTTCGCCCCTCGAATGTATGAACGTGGGCAATGGATAGATGAGTGTATATACAAACGCTGGCGGGGGAGGCCTTCTCTCCAACTCCCTAAGAGCAAACTCTAGTCAAAAGCCAGGGGAGCGGTATGAAAACTCATACAGTGGTCTACAGCAGCTACCTTTACCCATGCTTAGGGAATAATTGTTCATGCCCTATGTCTCAATCCGAGGATGAAACACCAGATTCCTTAAGTCCAGATCCTCACACGTCTGTCCTGTGTTCGAATCATGTTCTGTCTTTCCATATAAACGGTTTAGGTTTTAGCTTCTAATCTTACCCTATCATCTTGGCTAATTCTCAAGGCCAGGTGTGACTGCTACCACCTACTCATATCAACTATCAACCGGACTCTTCCAACAGAAAGTGGAAAACCCTTGGAAAGACATCTGGGCATCTAGCCCATCCCTCCCTCTCTCTTTTTTTTCCAAATCAGAATTTTTTTTTTTTTTCTGTTTCCCATAGGAGCTACTTTGCCATTGGGAATATATATACAGTTCGAACCTTTGCAAGGGGATGGTGGCTGACGACAAAAGCCATCGCGGCCACTAAAGTGTGCTTAGAAAGACAGGATTTACAGTGGGCTGCCCACTCCCCTGGAGCAGGGTGCAAGTCGAGGGAAAACAAAAGAACCATCGTGGAAGCCGAAAGAATGGGGGATCACCCCTGCGTGGGAGACCCCCGCAGACTCGTTCCGATCAGACGTCTTCCTGGACCAGCAGGGGCTGGGAGGAGGAAGCCGTGCTGCCCACAGAATTGATCCTCACAGAATGGTCCACCACGCGGCTCTCGGGCTTGGGGCTGCAGTTTGCTAAATTGGAATAAATCTGAGAAAAAGAAGCCCACAGTCAATAGCCCAGTCCCTGCAATGAATACAACAACAAAAGGGCACACTGCCAGCATCAAAATCACAAATAGGCCGGGCGCGGCGGCTCACACCTGTAACCCTAGGACTCTGGGAGGCCGAGGCGGGAGGATCGCTCGAGGCCAGGAGTTCGAAACCAGCCTGAGCAAGAGCGAGACCCCCGTCTCTACTAAAAATAGAAAGAAATGAATTGGCCAACTAAACATATATAGAAAAAATGAGCCGGGCATGGTGGCGCATGCCTGTAGTTCCAGCTACTTGGGAGGCTGAGGCAGGAGGATTGCTTGAGCCCAGGAGTTGGAGGTTGCTGTGAGCTAGGCTGACACCATGGCACTCTAGTCTGGACAACAGAGTGAGACTGTGTCTCAAAAAAAAAAAAAAAAAAAAAAAAAAGTCACAAATAATTGAGGAAGACTCTTAAAAGAGAGGTGTTTTATAAGAACTCAGTTTCCCAAACCTAAGTCGTATTGACAAAACAAAAACAACCCCCCATTTTTTCCCAAGGAAATCACTTTACGCAAGAAGTGCTGGCAAAACATGTGCACACCCGGCTTTTCTGCTGGGACCCATCTAATGGGAATGAACATGATCTAACCCACTACAGGGGGGTTATAAATCTCTAGAGCCAACTACAACAACCCAACAGCCCCACGTCATTTGCTGAGAAACCCATGGCCCTTCCAGGGGTCTCTTGTCAAGAATCAAAGCAACTGGGTGGAAAATACTGTTTTAAGTTGAAATAGGCTTTGACACCCAGGAAAACAAGCTTGAACCCACAAATATCAGTAGTGTGTGCTATTGGAAGAGATAGCACCAAGCACACAGCCCAGAAAAAAAAAAAAGCAGCTTAAAAAAAAATCTGAGTCAAAGTAGGGATCACTAATTCTTGCTTAAAAGCAGGAGAGGAAATAATGGATTTGAGTTTTCCTTCCCCCATGCCCAAATCACAGGGAGGGATCTTCCAACTTCAAACGACTCCTCATTCTGTGTGGCTCGCGGGCCTGACAGCTATCTGCCTCTCCCGGCTATGCTTGTTTGATCAGAAGGTTTATTTCAGCGCAGGAACAAGCTGTCTTTTCGATGCTTTTCTTCTAGTTCTGATCACCCCAACCCTCCGGAGCATGAACGGCCCCGGCCATGTGAGAGTGAGAACACGCCAACCCCATGACCAGCATTTGGGGTGGGAAGGAAACACGGCAAATCCTTATGGAAACTTCTACTTCCACACTTCTGAGTGTACAGCCCTCCCCAGCCCTTCCCCCTCCGCTTCTCACATCCCTCTTTGGCTCAGAACAGGGTGGGGGTTGGGCAGAAAGAACTGGTTCCCATTGCTTTACTTCCCCCCAACCTGAAGCTGAATTGACAACCTAAGCCCAGGGAAGAAGGGGTGGGGAGGTTAGTTGTCACCCCCAAAAAAACCTGCAAAGGAGGAACAGACAGAAAGGCGATTCTATGCCTGGCCAGAGTGTACTCACGTGATTGGTGCTATCCGAAATCTGCTTCTCAATGAGCTGAACGATCTGCTTGAATGTTGGCCTTTTTAGAGGATCAGCATCCCAGCAAGTCTTCATTATGTCATACCTGCAAAACGAGGGCCACTTACTGTCCCTCCTCCTCAATGCCTTCAGATGCATGCCCTGCAACAACTTGCAAACTAATTCCAGAGCTGTGCAACTGGGCGCATGGCATGAAATGTGCATGCATAAAATAAAACCACTGCATGGTACGAAGTGTTGCTGCAACTTTGTTTTTGGTGACAGGAGATTATGAAAATAAACGACAGAAATAAAAAGGAACCAAATGACGATTGCAAACTGGGCTGGTTGAAAACCCTCAACATCTGGGCTTCTGTCTTTAAAAAATAAAAAGGGGAAACGTGGTCTGGAGGAAAAACTTCTGGGGCCCTTACATTTCGGCAGGTGCGTGCTCGGGGCTGAGCATTCGGAAGCCTTCCTTGATCATCTTGTAGAACTTAGAGTCCACGGGCATCCCAGGGTAGGGGCTGCTTCCTGCGGCACAAACAGTTTGCAAACTGAGCGTTAATCACAGCCAAGCAGGACACCCACAAAACCTCAAGAAGACGCTCAGACTCTTAACAAAGGTGTGTCTTTGGCCAGGATCGGTTTACCTAAAGAAAACAGCTCCCACAGAAAAATCCCGTAGGACCAGACGTCGCTTTCAAATGTGTACACGCAGTTGAAAATACTCTCGGGCGCCATCCACTTCACCGGCAGTCGAGCCTGCGATGGAAGCAGAACAGATTCCAAAACGTTAGCTAAGAAGCTACAAAAAAAAAAAAACCCCGAGCATTAAAGATTCTTCCAGATGTTACTCCCGCTGGAAGGTGGGGTGACAGCTTGAATAGCAACTCACAAAGGCCTGTTACCTACAGGATCTCAGAGGATCCCAACCACCTCTGACGTCTGCAGGTCACAACTGCATTATTCCCATTTTAAAGATGTGGACATTGAGTCAGTGTAGCCTGGTTATTAAGACGTCAGAGACAGCCAGACACGGATTTGAATCCCGGCTCCGCCACTGGCCCTGAGTGACGCAGAGATTTGTCACATGCCATTGCGCATGTTTCCTCCTTCTTGTTCCTTAATAACAGAAACATGGCCTCCCACATTCGGGACTACATTTCCCAGCCTCCCTTGCAGCTAGCTGTAGTCATGTGACCCAGCCCTGACCACCGAGTCGGAGTCGTAGGCACTGTATAGCAGCTTCAGGAAAATGTCCTCAAAATATAGCTGGCACATACATGCCCCCTGCCCTGTTTCCTCTAGTGTCTTTGCCTCCTGCCTCCTGGATGGGACGGCTGGCTGTCCTCGTGTTGGTCATCTCGGACCATGAAGATGATCCAAGAAAGAATTGGTCCTGAGCATTTCACGGAACCTCTGTACCAACCCTGGCCTGCTACCCCCAGACTTCTTTTACACTTTTATTTTGCGTTTTCTGTCATATGCAACCAAAACTCCCCCTTCACTTATATATTGCGAAAGTTACTTAAATATTTTGTCATTAAGGCTCCATAGCTTCTCCTATAAAAGAAAATCAACACCCCTAATTTCATGTTCTAGGGGTTAAATGAGGTAATATGGGTTAAAATGCTCAGCACTGCCGGACTCATTAAGTATCTGAAGAATCCCCTAGCATAAAAGCAAGTGCTCGATCAATAATAGTGGCTCATCAAGATTGGGACTGTTCTGAGGGGTGCAGTGGCAGGTTCCGAGCAAGTATTCAACAGCTGAACTGCATGTCCTGAACTCTTTCCACTGAGATTGAACTAAACTTTCTGTGACTATTCCTCTTGGATTTATTCTGGATCCCTGGATTTTATAATCTACCATAAAAAGCTAAAGCAATCCTCCTCTTAATCCATTTAGGATTGAAAACTGGGAAGACAGTTTTTTTCTGGTCTTAAAGTTATTTTAGTCTTTTTTTTTTTTTAAAGGCTTCCAATATCCTTTCCCTAAACCTGCTCTCGGGTCTCTTCACCTGTGACCTAACGGTATCCTGCATTCAGAGGCCTGTGAACCTCAGAGGGGAAAAAAAAAATCACATCCTTAGTTTCACTAACTGTTAAATGAAGTCTATAGCATTTCCTTCAATTACAAACGAAGGCAGTAACAATCCACAGTAGAATCAGCAGTACCTGTAACTCTGTCACCAACAGTAATCACAGGTATTGTCACACCCTATGACAGTGCTTACTAGGATCTCAATATTTCCATGCATCACCACTTTGAAAATACAGTCGTTTTTAGAGCCATAGCCTGTTACTCTGTGTCGTAAATACATGTGCCAACCTATCACAAATTTACTTAATAGTTTGATACCTACTTCAATTTAACTGCTTTTCTTACTGATTCTATGTATTTTATTTTAGGCACTGAAAACAGTATTCTAACAAGGGTTCCACACACACATGAAATGCAAGAACTTTCAGAAAACACCTGACCCACGCAGAGTTCTCAAATGACTACAGTATAAATTTGAGGCTGTAACTTGTGAGTTTCCTTGTTTTTAACTTGGCCCATAAATTCTTCTTACCCACTACTTCCCTGGTGAGAATGATGTCTGATTTAAGGTTAGTTCGACAGACTTGAGCTGAAGTCTATGATTTGGAAGCCCGGTGGGGACCCAACCTCTCTTGTCAATTCCAACTAAGGTCACAAACCAATAACAAGCTCGGAAAAAGCTGTGGCATTACCAATGTCACCATTATTTCGATTTCAAATAAAAGACCTATAAAGAATAGTAAGAACGTGCCTGGCATAGTCTAAGCACTTTGCACATTGAACTCATTTAATTCTCACAATGACTCTTCTGAGGCGGGTGTCAACTATTATTCCGAAGTGGAGAGAATTATCCAACACCAAGACTCAGGTGTTGGATAATTCTTGACAATATTACACGGCTGCTAAATAATCTAAACAATTAGAACTCCTCAAGACAGGGGTTAGAGCCTGCTACCTTCTTCCTCTTGCCCTTCTGTCAATATTTAGAGACCTGGATAATAAACCACTTGCCATTCTTCCTTCTAAAATTGCACCAGGATGGAGAGAGGTTGTTTTTATCAACACTCTTGATGATGCTATCTAGCCTCAGGGGAGGCTTTCTAGAAATGCATGCTTTGGTCAGGAGCTAAGCCCAGTGACACATCTACAAAACCAAGTAGAGTACAGCCTACCCCTCCAGATGCCATGGTGATGAAGGAGAAGATATTATATTATCATAAGGGACACAAAAATCTACCTCTAGGAATAAATCTGGACCGTGGAAATGGACCCAAGAAAGCAGGCAGGGAAGACTGTGATTTTCCATACCAGTGGAATGCTGTTCTAGAAATCATGGGCTCTAGTTTCAGCCTCTGCTGACCCGTGTCACCTCTGATCAAGATCACTAGACTAGACCGCACCTTAGTTCCTCCAATTTTTTAAAATAAGAAGACATTATCTTCTAGAGCATGTGTTTGTTCTGAGGCTACACCAAACATTGGCGATAAAACAAAAGCACTCTGAAAAAAAAGTATTACTATGTTCTATAAACCAATTATTACTTTTATTTATCAACCTATTTAACAGCTCTCCAATGATCACGAGTCCAACATTCTACACAGCTAATGTGAAACATGATCTTCAATTTTAGTCTTTCTCCTACAGCTTGTCAATCTCAAAAAATTTCTCCTGCTGTGACCTTCAGGTCTACATTTTCTTACACTTGAGCAAAATCTAGTGCATTACTATTCTCGGGCTATCATGGAAATTCAGGCTATTTCTGTTTCCTTCACATGCCCCATAATTACACAATTAGAATTAGGAATTCTATTATTGAATGTTACTTGTAGTAATGTTCAGCGTGCCATGCACATTTTGCTGAAGTACACTTAATTGGACTGCTAAAATGTACGATATCTCAAGATAAGATTTGCATTATGAAAATCATAGGGGGCAATTTTTATCAAAACTTGAAACTAAAAGTCCTTCAGTTCGAGGTTGCAGTGAGCTATGATGGGTGTTTTCCAGATTGGGTGACAGAAAGGAAACATTCTCTTAAAAAATAAATAAATAAACTAAAAATCCTTCGCAGGATCATCAAAGCAGAGAATAGGTACTCACGTTTCCTTTAACCACATAATTCGAATCATTCTTGATGTCTCTGGCTAGACCAAAATCGCAAATCTTTGTGATCCGACCATGGGTAAGGAGAATATTTCTGGCTGCCAAATCTCTGTGAATACACTGTCAGGTTGGGGGAGAAAAGAAAAACCATTTAAATTCACTTTTAACGTTTCAAGACTGAAAACTACTTTTCAATACTAGAGCGCTGCTTATATTATCAAAATCCAATACTTTTGTTTTACATTAAAGTATTCGCCATGCCCAAAAATCAAAATCAAAATTATGCCTTGAATGCTGTTCCCACTTTATGTTTCACATAATCAGGACCATAATTACGATAATCGCTTTCAAAACCAATTCTAATAAATGCTTTTTTTTTTCTTGTCAGGACTAATTTCATCCATGGGAAAATACATTAGAAACAGTTGTATTGTATTTTTAAAACTGAAAATTCATTTTGCATGCATCTCTTTTGAGTATCCTTTCATAGAGCTCCTAAAATATCTTTGGGACTTCAATTTGACATCTCCCAAAGATGCGAGGAAGAGGGTCTTTATTTCAGCCGCCCTGTATCCTCTTTTAGTTTGGTAATTGTTTGGAAATGTCACCAATGATGTTTAAGGGTAGGATCTAAAACCTGATTCTATTCGGATTCCTCTCACCCTTCCACAGACCATGTTCTTTCTTGCTTTGGTTCCACTATTCTCTTCCCATCCTGTTACTTCATAAGCCATGCATACAATATTTGGGGTCTAACTTCAATAAAACTCAAGTATAAGCTTCATCAAGCATGGTACCTATGAGATACCCCCAGCATTTGCTGAAAAACACAATTCTCCACTACCTTCTAGGACAGGGGTCCTCAAACTACGGCCTGTTGGCCACATGTGGGTGTTTTTGCCCATTTGTTTTCTTACTTCAAAATAAGATATGTGCAGTGTGGATAGGAATTTGTTCACAGTTTTTTTTTTTTTTTGGTTTTTTTTTGAGACAGAGTCTCACTTTGTTGCCCAGGCTAGAGTGAGTGCCGTGGCGTCAGCCTACCTCACAGCAACCTCAATCTCCTGGGCTCAGCAATCCTCCTGCCTCAGCCTCCCGAGTAGTTGGGACTACAGGCATGAGCCACCATGCCCGGCTAATTTTTTGTATATATATTTTTAGTTGGCCAATTAATTTCTTTCTATTTTTGAGACGGAGTCTTGCTCTTGCTCAGGCTGGTTTCGAACTCCTGACCTCGAGCAATCCGCCTGCCTCGGCCTCCCAAAGTGCTAGGATTACAGGCATGAGCCACCATGCCCGGCCACGGTTTTTTTTTTTTTAAACTATAGTCCGGCCTTCCAACGGTCTGAGGGACAGTGAACTGGCCCCCCTGTTTAAAAAGTTTGAGGACCCCTGTTCTAGGAGAATAGCCTATATATATATATATCTCCTAAAAGCCAAAAGTTTTAAACGAATCCACTACATACAAGAAAAAACTCATGGAAAGCTCATGCAGACGGGCTTGTACTTTAAAGCTTATAAATTAGAATGGGAATTCCAAAGAGACAGCAGCTGAAACACGAAGAAACTATGTTTTCCTGTGCTTTCGATTGCCACACTTTGCAAGGACACTCTGCATTCTAACGACGGCTCTCGAGTGCTCCGTTCCACGAGGGACGCCCACTCAACTCACGTTCTTGGAGGCGAGGAAGGCCATGCCCTTGGCCACCTGGTAGGCAAAGCTCAGCAGGTCTTCCAGGTCCAGGGCCAGCTCGTCGTCCTCCATGATGGCAGGAGTCATGTCCTTCTCTATGTAGGAGCCTGGCAGGAAGAGGGGGATTTGCTTAGCAGTTAGAACCTTAAAGGTTAGGGAAAGAAAGGAAAGAAAAAGTGGTGGAATGACAAGACACCCAAGGCTGGCAATGAATGAAATATTGCAAACTGGCAGGCAAATCACCTCCCCCAGGGCTGAGGGAAGGTAGATGTGGAACCACCATAGCTAATAATATTCAACAATCCTGGGTGGGGTTACAGTATTATCCTTACGGGAGAGGAATAGTGGATTAATACGAAAATCCCATATCTGGAGTAAGATGTTCAGATAAAAAAAAAAAACCACATGCTCTGACCCCAAATACCCACTGGCAATCCTAACCACTGGGGACCACTGGCATTGCCACAGGACCCTCTTGTAGAGGAGAAGTGGTCACTGCCAGGAATGCCATCACATCCGACAATGGTAGGATGCATCTTCTGTAAGTGAGGTCGTTTTTATTGCTTGATTAGGTACCCACCTATTCTCGCAGATCTCCTTTTGTCGGCCTTGGTTGGGACAACGTAAGAAACTCCAGGTTTCATGTCCATGTACTCGTTAGTACTGTCATTGCTAGGACAGAGGAAACACCCGAGTCATGGCGGGGTCGAATGGGGAGTGCAGGGGCCACTAACAGGTCAAACTCGCTTTCTTCTCCCCCTAGGGGACCTAACGGGCTGATTTTATTCAAGGAAAGTAATGCAAAGCTTGAACGCAGAGTTTGAAAATATCGTTCTATAAGATAGTTCTTAGTATTCAATATTAGGGTCCAATCCTCAGGAATTAGGTGTCTGTCTTGTGTTCAATCACAGGGTAGATTCAGGTTAGGAGTGTCCTATCTCTTTACATAATGGATTTAATGGGAAACACAGAGCCAAAAAATGTTATCCCACATTACCTCAAACTCTCCTCTAAATTAGCCCCAGGAGACAAGATGAAAAAAAGACAAAGAACAAGTGCTTCCAAGATGTGTTTTGGGGAGACAGAGAGATCGTTAACATATAGCGACTGATGGAGGGAGGTTTAAAAAAAAAAAAAACAAGTTTAGTTCAGATAAACACCAATAATTTGGATGATTTTCTGAACCATCTGGACCTCTTGAATCTGCAACATTTGGCTGGAGACTCTTCAAGATTTCTAGGACTTCCTGCTCCTGATTAGCATAGAAACACCATGACAACAATCTCCTTCAGAGTGTGCTGGTGGTTCCAATCCCATATGGGATCCCAAAGCACAAAGAACATCACACAGGATTTGAACGGTTTAGGCCATTATTTCAGAAAGTTAAAAAAAAATAAGTCTAGGGCCAAGGTTTCAAAAAGAAGGCAAAGTAGCTCATTTCTTCACTCAAAGAGCATATGCTCTGGGGAAACTAACGAAAGGTAGTTTGCACGGGATTTTACTATCTCTTTCAACCCTCAAACTACAGCCACATGCCCCCACCGAGGACATTTATCTGGTCCACTGGGTGTTTTTGCCACCGCTGCCTGTCCTGCTTAGCAGCCGACTGGTCCCAGGCCCACAGTGCGCATGTGTGGAATGTGCACCCCACTCTCCAACGGTCTGAGGGACAGTGACCTGGCCCCCCTTTTTAAAAAGTTTGAGGAGCCCTGACTTAGGTTTACAGGATTAAAAAAGATAAAAAGCTTCACCTGAGGTTTTCAACTTTAGCCGGAGGTACAGAAAATGGCTTTAAGAGATAAGTGACCATCAATAATATTTACTGAGGTTTGCTTGGCGACCCTGGCATTATAAGTTCAGGAGACAAAAATCTTGCCACCTCCAAACTTAGGGGATATGGAGTGAATAAAACAGGAGAGGAGGCCAGGCGTGGTGGCTCACGCCTGTAATCCTAGCACTCTGGGAAGCCGAGGCAGGTGGATTGCTCGAGGTCAGGAGTTCGAAACCAGCCTGAGCAAAAACGAGACCCCGTCTCTATTATAAAATAGAAAGAAATTAATTGGCCAACGAATATATATAGAAAAAATTAGCCGGGCATGGTGGTGCATGCCTGTAGTCCCAGCTACTCGGGAGGCTGAGATAGGAGGATCGCTTGAGCCCAGGAGTTTGAAGTTGCTGTGAGCTAGGCTGATGCCACGGCACTCTAGCCTGGGCAACAGAGTAAGACTCTGTCTCAAAAAAAAACAGGAGAGGAGAAATCTACAACACAACGGCAGCGATAGAAAGTACAGGGGCCTGGGCGAGACAACAGTGATGTCTGTTGGGCCAGGTACATCTAAGAAGTCGTCTTCAGTGGGGGACTGTGACATCATCCTCAAGAAAGAACAGGTACAGCAGAGAAGAATTCTATCCTGGCTATAAATCAAATTCCCCCTAAAGGAACCTGAAGCTCTCTATACATCATTCAAACTCAGAACAGGATTGATCATAAAAGAGATGAGAATAAGGTCCAGAGCTTTAAAAAATAAGCTGGAGTAGTTATGTCTTTTTATAGCATGATGCATTAAACGGGCTTGCAGGGGGGAGGACGGGACGTAGACGAGTGCAGAGGTACGTGGCAGGAAGGCTGGTGGAGAGACACGTTCGGAGCCCTCTGCCACTCTGCTAAAAGTTCGAAGGGACATTACTGTGACAACTTGACAGCATCTTCCTATAAACAGCATCTCCCTGCAAAGACGCACATACCACCAAGCTCACCAGCAGAAATGGAAATGCACACAAGAGCGGAGCCGTAAGACAAACAGATAGAAAATTCATTCAGTTGTGCAGAACTAAAGCTGAGAAAAAAAAAAAACACAACCCTAAAGATGCATTTTTAAAAAAAATCCATCAGCAAAGCTCTAAGTTGAACACAGTCTGAATCTTTCTTTAAAAACACTATTTGAACTTTCTAAACTGTTAATCACATTTAAATGATTTAATAAGGGATGTCACGCCTCAGAGTACCTCGGTGCGTTTTCCAAAGAATCAGGCTTGATTGCAAACCCCCCTGACCCCACACGCTGCCTGCCGACTGTCTATGTCAATCAGTCTTACCAGGAAGACTCTTTTGAATGTAGAAGGTTCTTATAAAGTGCTGCCTCTGCATGCTCTTCCTGCTTTGAGCAAATAAATGAATCACGTTTGCGTCGCAAAAAATTCAAAAGATCACCATAGCAACAGTATTCCGTAATGACCAAGGTGGGCCCTGTGAGCACGGAAGAGAAGGTGAGAAAGAGGTGAGGCATATAGATCATGCTGCCTCCTCCCAAAAACACCCAAGGGTGCTCATGGCCATGAACGTGCAGCTTCAATGCACCAGCTTACCTAGTCCAATGTCATCCTATCTGTTAGCATCCCTTATCAAAAAAAAAAAAAAAAAAGCAGCATGACGTGGAGAAAACTAAAACAAGCACGCCTCTTTCTACCTGAATTTCTAAGTGACATTAGTGCATGGGGCTGGGCGTGACAGCTGCTTTCACAGACACAAGTCACTGCTTCCAAAATTCTGCACTCATCCAACTTCCTGCGTGCATTGCTTTGATTCCCTCCTGTTTACAGCAGGGCTGCGTGTGCTCTCTGCCACGTTCTTATGGCAATGACGAAGGGCACACACTGCAGCCTCGCAGGAGATCAGCCCAGAAAGTGGGTGGAAACCCGAGACGACCTGTATTCCCAGCGCCACTAGCTGAAAAATTCTCTGCTGTTGCAGGTGCTTGAAGCTGCAGTTCCAAAACAACAGGCAACTATTTAACTTGGGGCAGAAATTTTCTCATGAACAATTCACGACGCAGTGAAGCCACATGTATGGGGTTGTTTTAAGGCCTTACAGAAAAAGCTGTTAACTTTAGCTCGGATCTCTCCAGATCACCGGGAAGAGTTCCTTTTATGCATCTTTGTTCCTTCAGACCAAAATGCTGTCTGCAGACACCACGGACATCCTCCGTGGGAACCTCGACTGAGGCTTCAGATAGGAAATTTATTTTTACAGAAGTGAAATGTTACTCTGGGAGGCCGAGGCAGGCGGATTGCTCAAGGTCAGGAGTTCGAAACCAGCCTGAGCAAGAGCGAGACTCCCGTCTCTACCATAAATAGAAAGAAATTAATTGGCCAACTAATATAAATAGAAAAAATTAGCCGGGCATGGAGGCGCATGCCTGTAGTCCCAGCTAATCAGGAGGCTGAGGCAGGAGGATTGCTTGAGCCCAGGATTTCGAGGCTGCTGTGAGCTAGGCTGACGCCAAGGCACTCACTCTAGCCTGGGCAACAAAGCGAGACTCTGTCTCAATTAAAAATAATAATAATAACAAAAAACAAAAAAGAAGTAAAATGTTTGCCTCGTTTGGTGTATATTTGAGAACTTATAGGTTTAGAGACCTATTTTAAATTATGGTATGGAAATGAATATTTACCCTTTTAGTGACTATATCTGATTCAGCAATATATAAAGCTTGCAAGGTAGGAAAATCCTTCCAGTTGAGATGAGACATTCAAGAGGTAAAGGTTGTTGATTTTACATACATGATAGTAACTAGGTTGTCCTACCCCATGATGATAAAACTAAAATCTATTTTTTTTTTTTTTGAGACAGGATCTTCCTCTGTTACCCAGGCTAACGGGCAGTGGCACTATCAAAGCTCACTGCAACCTCAAACTTCTGGGCTCAAGCGATCCTCCTGCCTCAGCCTCCCAAGTAGCTGGGACTACAGGCATGCTCCACCATGCCCGGCTAATTTTTTCTATTTTTTGTAGAGATGGGGTCTCACTCTTGCTCAGGCTGGTCTCAAACTGCTGGCCTCAAGCGATCCTCCTTGCCTCAGCCTCCCAAAGTGCTAGGATTACAGGCATCAGCCAACACTCCCAGCCTAAAATCTATATTCTTAAGAACAATAAAAAAAACAAAAATCTAGCAAGAGAGAACAGTCTGGGTAAAAATCTTGCAAACAGTTTATAATCAAGCATTATCCAAATCTTATTAAAACGTCACCCTTTGATAACCTGGCAGCTGATAAAAGGCAATACACACATGGGTTTACCTCCAATGGTGCATGCTCCAAGAAGATTCACAATGTTCATGTGATTACCCAGGTAACTCAGGACTTTGAGCTCAGACATCAGGGCTTCTCGTTCCGTTAGATGGGCGCTTGCTACAAAATTAGAAACATCTCATTTACGCACAAATCGAATTTGGCAAACGGATGCTTTGCAACGCAGGAGTTTGCAGGAACTTACGTTTGAGCATCTTCACGGCGACAGTCATGGCCGAGTCTGACTTAATCAAGCCGTAAGCAGTGGCCTCAACAACTTTCCCGAAGGCACCTGCACCCAAGGTTTTCCCTTTAGAAAGGAAGACAGTGAGGTTAAATGGTGGCGGGGGTGGTGGGACCGAAGGACCCCTTGTGTTAATTTCAAAATCACAAAAAAAAAGGAAATCAAAGACAAATTTGTCTAGAAGCATTTTCCTATGTTTTCTATGCCCGACCTAGCAGGGGTGGTGGGGAAAATTTCACAGATAATGCTCACTGTTTCAGGTGGAACAAAACAAAGGAAGCCATCGGGGTTCCCTAAAGTCATGCTATCTATGTGCACACAGAGAGGTTACTCGGAAAGCCCCCGTCTCGTACTGACCAAAACTCAGCCTATTTCTGGGAAACTCCCATTTGTGATCATAAGGAAGTTGCGTTGGGTCTATGTAAACATAATTGTTTCCATTGATCTCCTCGACAACCTTCCACTGCACTTCATACATCGGTTTCTGGATGGGAGAGAGAGAGAGAGAGAGATTATATTTTAATGATTAACATCTTGGTCATGATAGCACTCAGGGGAGAGAACAGGTGAGTGGTTACCTGCAAATATTTGTAGGTAAGAATCATCACGACGATGCACATCATACCAGCTACGATTACAAAACCGATCAGCAAAGGAGTGAACAGGGTGTGGGGATGGATTTGTTCTAAAATAAAACACAAATGGGGAAGCACAAACAATCAGAAGGATAGGGTCTTCGCCAGAACTACTTACCCCGAAATGGAACCGCCTCCCAGCTTATAACCCATGGCAAGATGCAAAGCTATGACTCTCCTATCCTTACCTTGCTTATAGTGTACCTGTTATTCAAATGACTCTTTGGAAATACGACTTTAAACCAGAGTACTGCGGAACAGAAGTTGAGACTTCCGTAGCACAAGAGTAATTGTATGCTGTTTTTCAATGAAAAGTAACATCTGAATGAATTTTGTACTTCAATCAAATCCCTGCCTTGTACAACTTTAAAAAGGAGCTTCTTTTATGGATGGTTTGTATTTTCTTTTTTACGCTGTCCTGTAAATTCCAAATTCTACAACTGTGCACGATTGTCTTTTACAACCAAGAAAAACATTTTTAAAGTATTCTTTTCATTGCCCTGTCTGAAAAATCAATGATGTAGAACAATGGAAGATTCTTTCACTCACTATTCAAAAACTGAGAAAAATATAGCACTATTTGGCACTAGTCTTTGCCAACTCAAAAAAAACCCAAAAAACAAAAAACCCAAAAACTGAGCCCTCAAAACGTAGGTGCCCAGTGTCTTTTGTGTTCTAACTTTATACCAATTCATCAACCCATCCACGAGGATCATTTAACTTATGTTAGCAGAGGTAGTCACTCATGAACCAAATTTTAAACATTTTAAAGAAACCACTTGCTAACGTGATTTCATAAAAGACAGTGTTAACTTTCTGATACACTGTCTGGCAAAGTGTGAAAATAACTCATTTTAAATATCTGAAATTTTAAACTGAATTTAAATTTTAAATCGTTCTGTTTGGGTATAAGGTAAATACCTTTCTCTATGTGCTTTCTCTATCCATTTTCAATGGAGACAATTGTAACCATACAATTAATTATATGTATAGAAGACACACGTGTGCACACATATAAAATATATAAAAGTAGCGTGGGTTGCATGACTCAGTGAAAGCATACATTTTATTAGCAAACTAGTACGAAATGAAACTCGATGACAGTACGGTGACAGTACGATGGGATGCATGTAGTACCGGAAATGACATGGCGCATGTTGGAATGGATTGAAAGTCATGATTGATATGTGGTGGACAGAGCCTAAACATCCCCTTAAATTGGATTAAAAAGAAATATACCTTTGTTGTTACCTTTAAATGCAAAGTTAAAATAGGCAGAAGTTTTGCCCACATCGTTGGAGGCCTTACATTCAACCGTGCCATTGTGCCTGAATGCACCCGAGTCTATGGAACTCTGAACCACGAGCTTCCCGAAGGCTGGCCCGGATGAGTTCTGTATCTGCACATCCACGGGCAGCACAGGAGCAGAGCACCTAGGGGAGAAAACAACCACCCAGACTTACTCTAGGAAAAGAAATAAACATGCAACAACATCTACTTAAAGCTAGACGTTCAGCCGGGCATGGGGGCTCACGCCTGTAATCCTAGCACCCTGGGAGGCCAGGGCGGGAGGATCACTCGAGGTCAGGAGTTCGAGACCAGCCTGAGCAACAGCGAGACCCCCGTCTCTACTAAAAAATAGAAAGAAATTAGCTGGACAACTAAAATTATATAGAAAAAAATTAGCCGGGCATGGTGGTGCATGCCTGTAGTCCCAGCTACTCTACTCGGGAGGCTGAGGCAGGAGGATCGCTTGAGCCCAGGAGTTGGGGGTTGCTGTGAGCTAGGCTGACGCCACAGCATTCTAGACAGGGCAACAGAGTGAGACTCTGTCTCAAAAAAAAAAAAAAAAAAAAAGCTAGATGTTCATAATCGATAAAAATCAATAAAAAATTTCCTTTTGCGACTGTCAGTGTTTGACGAGGAATGGGCACTTTTGTGGCCAGGCAAGAAAAGCACTATGGACAAGAAGAAAAATGAGGCTTGGGATTGACATGTGGGTTTGGATCCGATCCTGACAAGTTGCTTAAACTCTGCACGATGCAGTTGCTACAGGAAACACTCAGATGGGATGATGGTTGACGCCCCTCCTGGGGGGTTACTGAAAGGACTAGAAATGAATCCCATATAATGGCTGGCATAGATGCTAGTACACAATAGATCTTTTTTTTTTTTTTTTTGAGACAGAGTCTCACTCTGTTGCCCCGGCTAGAGTGAGTAGCATGGCGTCAGCCTAGCTCACAGCAACCTCTAACTCCTGGGCTCAAGCGATCCTCCTGCCTCAGCCTCCCGAGTAGCTGGGACTACAGGCATGCACCACCATGCCCAGCTAATATTTTCTATACATTTTTAGTTGGCCAATTAATTTCTTTCCTATTTTTAGTAGAGACGGGGGTCTCACTCTTGCTCAGGCTGGTCTCGAACTCTTGACCTTGAGCGATCCTCCCGCCTCGACCTCCTAGAGTGCTAGGATTACAGGCATGAGCCACCACGCCCAGCCACACAGTAGATCATTATACATAAAAAAAAAAAAAAAAAAAAAAAAAAAAAAAAAAAAATTTGAAAGGGTGTGTGAATGGCTGAAATAACATAGCATGAACTGTCTACAAGGCTGAGGACAGCCAGACACTTCAAGGACCAGAGCTGGAGGTTCTAAGGAGGGAGGGCCAGTTGTACTGCAGGTGGCAAAAGCCACTGCCACCGTGAGCCCTATTTTTCAGGGGCCACACCCTGACCGCTCTATGCTAAACCTAGCCACTTCCTATTCCCTTCTTGACACCTCCACGTGAAATGTTTATTCTGTGCCTTGTCTGTCTCTACATTCTGGAATAGAAACTCACAAGGGCAGAGGCTCAGGTATGTTCTGCTCATTAGAACGGCGCCCCAGCACACTGCTGTCAAATCTATAAATATTTCCCGGATGAGTGTCACCACTGGGCTTGCTTCTATTGTGGGCATCCTTGCCTGGGGTCTTGAACTCTCCTTATTATTTCCCGGAAGAAAATATTCTGCTCCAACCCAGCTGAAAACAACAATCCTAGGTAACCTCTTCGACTGACTGTGACAAGGGAGGTCTATGCTATGAAAAATAACATTTCCACCGGCATCTGGACGATCCGATTGTGATGTTAAACTGGGCTTTTAAAGCCTGAGCATAAAATAGCAATTGATGGATAAAAACAGCACCCGTTGTTGACCCCGTTTTCAACTTCAGGTAATGCAAAAGGACAAGTTAAGACTTAAAGAGTGGGAGAAAGCAGCACAATGCCCATGTTCTCTGCTCAGGGGCTGGGCACCTAATTGAGGAGAAACCCTTCGGAAAACAGGTCGCTCACAAATGCCATATGCACGTTGCAATTGCGCGATCATTACTTTCTGGTGACTTGGCAATTAACTTCCCAGGTAATTTTTTTTCGTGATAACTACAACCACGTTTCCCACACACATTACCTCCTGTGTGCCGAATGGAAATCTAATTACCCTGTCCTGCAAAATTGCTTTATCTACCTGCAGGCTAGAAATTGCATGATAAATCCAGAAAGATAACCACCAAACTAGAGAAGTCATTCCGTAATCATTTTGCAGCAAACAAAATTAACGTCGAGCACGAAAAACATAGCAATTATCCCCTCTGAAAAAGCCACATGGCTAAGGAAAAAAAAAATAATAATAATAATCGAAACAAAGCTTTTTCAAAAAAGGAAAAAAAAAAAATCTGGAAAACATTTGAAATTCAACTGAATGGCAGTCCTTCTATTCTCTGCATTTTAAGCAGTGCCCAAAATAGTTATCTCACCTCTGCTCGGTTCCTGGACAAAAATACCAATCTATTGTGGGCTCGGGAAACCCTGCCGCCACACACTGTAGCATGCCATTCACGAGCCTGTCGTAAGTCAGGATTTCTGGTTTTGCTGCAAGAAAAGAGAAATGGCCAATAAGTCAGACTGCTGGGAAGACCTCAGCAAGACGCCCTCCACTCCCTCTCTAATCCTTAGAACCTTCCCCAGCTCAGGGTTCCCCTCTGCCCCCCAGAAAGGCTTTCATACAGTTCTAGCTACCCAGTCCCAGCAGGAACCAGCCACACCCTGCCGATGTACAAGTCTTCTAGAACTTTCTATCCCAGGGATGGTGGCTGAAGTAGAGGTTGCAGGGCCACCTGGCAGGGTTTGTGCTTCTCGTCAAGGGTCTAGGAGTCCCAGCTGCTCTAAAGGGAAAAAGTCCAGCTTAAAGGATTCCCGCCAATGGGATTTCGAGTTATTGTACCTGCCATAGGCACTTTAGGTCACGGTGGGAACTGGCACGGAGGAAATCAGGAGCTGCTACAGGAAAAGAAAAGCCCCTCTCTTTCTCTCGCTCACAAACTTTCTCCTTTCAGAGGGTGGTACTGATAAAGATCTGAATCACTCTATTTAGAAGGAAGTGAAAACAGGAGAGTAAAACACAATATGGGCTTTGAACTCCAAATCTTTGTTTCGAATGCAAAACGTGAACAGAAAATTAGAAGAGGAGAAAACCCAGCCCAAGAATTTCTATTCATCCCTATTTCTGAACCTGAATATAACCATCAAAAAAAGTAAACTGGATCAGCGGGAATGCTCTCATTTGGCATTTATTCCTGTGTAACCACAATCATCGACTGATCTTCAAGAATTTCAAATGCTTGGAATTATTTCTAAAGTGGAAGCAAGATGGGCTTATGTTCAGTTGTTCCAATGGCTATGTAGCTGAAGGATTCGGACCCTTGGAGAATGAGTAAGTTAAACCGTAAGCATGCTGATGGCAGGGACAGTGACATGCTCACCCTGTGCTTGGAGGACACCATGAGCTATGACAAGTCTAAGCACAGACTACAGAGGGCCATGTGCGAAGCAGACAGATCTGAGCACCAGCTCTTACACTTCCTTGAGAAAGCTTCTGAAAATCTCTAAGTTTCTTTGCTCAACAGAAATGGGAGGAAAATGGGAATAATACCAATACCCATCTCATAGGGATGTTGAGACAATTAAATGAGATGGAGCACACAAAGAGCTAAGAATGAGCCATAGAAATGAAACAATGCATTTATTACTAATTATTATTACTGATTCCATCATTCTTTTCTGATCAGAGTGCTCATCCTCCTTGGTTAATCAAGTTTGCTACAGATGAAGTTAACTGTATTTGCCACTCTAAATATTCTCTTCAATGATCTAAAAATTGTGTCTTTAAGACAGTCTGGTAATGCGTGTGTTTAAACCGGATGCGCTGGGAATTAAACACCAATTACGTTGCAACTGACAGGGAAAACAGACGTGGTGAGGACAGACTGACAGATCAGAAGCTTAGGAAGTTTATGTCCCCAAAGGAAGGGGACACTGATAAATGGCATCTTTGTAGGACTACCTCTCAGCACCTCACCTCCTTGGAGGCAAACGAGTTGGCAGGGATCAGAGTGACCACATGCATGACACACCCGCCTGTCACTCAACCTGGCCCTGCCGATGGGCAAGGCCATTTGGCTACTCCACACAAAAGAGCAACTCTCCAAAACAATCTCAAGGTAGGGGCATCCTTGAGAGTTTGGCTCCGATGCCAGCTTTCACAAATAGAGCAAGAAGACAAGCCATCATCTTGCAAAAGCATCCATCTGGCAAGTTCCATTTAATTATCACGGGCAACTGTGTGATCGGGCTGAAAAGTAGGGCATCGCACACACACACAAAATCAGTGGACCCTAGGAGGATGGTATCTGCTGGAGACTGAAGATGCCATACGGTGGGTCTCTCCGGACTCAGTTTAGGTGTCACCTTTTGTTCTAAGGAACTCCCAACTCTCTGAAGCCAAGTTCATTGGTCTCTCTCCTTATTTCCGAAGCACGTTAGAGCATGCTGTCATGCAAGATCTCGGTCTGCCTCCTCCATCTGATACATGTTCTCAGGGGCAAGAACAAACACCTTACTGATTGACTGAGCCTTTGACTCCTGGCTCAGAGTCTGACCCCTGGCAGACACACGGTAAGAGCTGCTGCATGAGTAAGACCCTACCCAAAGGAACAAGTCCCTGGGATCCCAAAGGCATTCAGTGAGAGTCACAAAGAAGGGACCCGAGGGGAGAGCCAGAGAGTGACTTTCCTAGGTTGGGGCGCTATTTCTACTATTCTTGCAATAGAGGGCCATGAGATAAGAAATCCACAAGTATGCACGGCCATGTGAATTTCTTAATACCAGGATTAATGATTAAAAGGGTCTACACATAGACGGCCGAGATAACTGGATAGAACCCAAATGGGAATCAAGTTCATAACACGGACTTACTCATAACTACATTTCCCTTTATACACATACTCCCTAATGCCCGTAAATGCCACATGATGGATTTTCAGTAGAATTAACCTTAACTCAATAGGAAAAAAAAAAAAAAAAAAAAAGGACAAAAGAATACCTTAAGACATTAACAATGGTTATCTCTGGGTGGTGGGGTTCTGGATAGTTCCTATGTTATTCCTTTGGCTCTATTTTCTAATCTTATTTTACAATGAACATGTAGCTAAATATGAATCTATAAAACAGTTTTTAATTAAAAAATTGGAACAGCTCAAAATTATATAATCAATTGCATTTAGCTTTGGTTACAAGTGCTCTAATATCCAAGCCTTCTAGCGTGACACCTGGTAGCAGTTATACAACAGCCATGGCTGGCGCTGGTGCAGTCCGGCTGGCCTATTTGTCCCTGTGTACTGGCTAATTAGGCAGGTTTTTTTTTAAGCTACTATCCCAGGTGGGTCATAACCTGAGGCTGATGGAGCAGCTTTTAGCCTGTTAGGTGTTAGGTTGGCCAAGCAAGCTCACAGGGTCCTAAAACTCCAATGAAACCTGCATGAGATTCACCAAGGGAAGAGGTGAAATGCAGATTCCTGGGCCCCACCTGCAGAGAGTCAGTAAGCTGAGGCTCTGATCCAGCGAAGTGCTTTTTAAAAGTACAATTAAGTGGGGCTGGGCACGGTGGCTCATGCCTGTAATCCTAGCACTCTGGGAGGCCACGGCCGGAGGATCACTCAAGGTCAGGAGTACAAAACCAGCCTGCGAAAGAGCGAGACCCTGTCTCTATTAAAAATGGAAAGAACTTAATTGGCCAACTAAAAACGTATAGAAAAAACTTAGCCGGGCATGGTGGCGCATGCCTGTAGTCCCAGCTACTCGGGAGGCTGAGGCAGGAGGATCGCCTGAGCCCAGGAGTTTGAGGTTGCTGTGAGCTAGGCTGATGCCACGGCACTCCAGCCCGGGCAACAGAGTGAGACTCTGTCTATTAAAAAAATAAAAAAAAGTACAGTTTAAGGGACCCGATTGGGGCCAGGACTAGAGTGAAGCAATTAGGGAACAAAATCTAAGAAGGCACTAACCCCAAAAGGTCTTGCAAATTGGCACCTGTGAGCAAGCACCTCCTTAAATTTTGCAACCTAGGTGCCTCTTTCTTGCCTCACCCTCACCTTAGCCTTGCCCTAATGTTGGTGATGGGAGACCTCACTCTGAAAAGGCTAAGTTACACTGGTACGGTAAAGGTTGTACGTGGCAGGTTGCATTATGAAAATGTTTAATGCATAAAGAGTGAGCTAGGTAGAAGTCTAATTCCTAAAAATGAAAATCTGGGCTCATCTGCATTTTTTAAGTGCTTCGGGTGCACCGTGTTTGGCATTAAATATACATTTTGCTTTTAAAGATACATAACTCTCCGCAGTTCTTTAGGTTAAATCTGAGCTGTGGTTCCTTAGATATTCTACAATAAGCAGTATACCAAATGACACATTCCTTAATTCCTCCCAAGTTGGAGGTTTAGATAAGCCTAAGAGGTGTATAAGTTATGCATTTCCTGCAGAGATTTAAAAAATAGCCTTTTTTTTTTTTCTTTCAAAAACATCGTGGACCTGAATTATTCTGGTATCTCTAACGACACTGATCAGCTTGCAGGCAGATCCCAGAATGCTTGTAACTCTACTGAGAATGTATTACTCATGCAACTACAACTCCTAAACATCCAGTGATGGACCCCAACAGATCTGTGATCTTGCAAAACAATCCTTTTCATCACCATCATCAGGTCTACGAGGAAGGCAAGAACGGAATAAATTTTAAGAACACAGCACAAATACCGAAGCCGAGGGCTGGCAGCAGGTGGGAGGCGGTACACGGTGGGTGGTGGGGTAGATCTTTCTTCATGCAAACATGGGGAAGGGTCTTTGAGTAGAGCTCTGCTCTCATCCAACCATCATACCCAACTCCTGCTATAAATGTACCTTCTACAATCAGCAGGACAAAGAACACAGACTTAAACCTCACCATAATAAAGGACTAAATGGAGAGACAGCAGGAAGGTGAATTCCTATTTTTGCAATTCTAGCTTTGCCGGTACTTAATGGTGATGCAGCAACGCGCTTTTCTGCGAAGTTTTCACCATCCTGGTTTTGGTCTGGGTGAAACCTACATCCGTGCCATCATACCATTATAATAGAGGAATTTAAGTCAGCTAAAATAGCGGTATAAAAATAACTCAAGTTAATTTCACTTACAATAAAAGGAATATTAATACTTTTTTAAAAAAATCCCCAGAATAGATATTTTGGAAACATACTGCATTTTATACATTCTTAAAGATAGCCAGAAATTGATCTCTGGGCACTTGAGCAGAAGTGTAACAAACGAAACATTACTTCCAACTACAATCTCCTGCACCCAGATATTAACAGAGTGTCCATCATTTTAAAAAGAAAAAAATAATCATTCTCTTAATGCAGTGACGTTCTAAAGTAGGGGCCAGCAAACTTGACTTACTGTAAAGAGGAGATAAATTATTTCAGGAAGTATTTTAGACTTGTAGGCCACAAGGTCTCCCTTGCTACTCAACTCTATACCCGTCATACACATATAGCCATAGACATTACATAAACCAAAGGGCATGGGCTATGTGCCAATAAAACTTTACTTATGGACACTGAAATTTGAATTTTATTCTCACATCTCATGAAATCTCCTCCTGATTTTTTTTTTTCCAACTGTTAAAATTTTTTTTACAAAAACATTCTTAGTTTGTGGGCCATTCAGAAACAGGCTGGGGGTCAAATCTGGCCTGCAGGCTGTCAGTTCGCCAAGCCCTGTTCTAAACAGCAATCAAAAAGAAAGCCCGATCATGAGATTAAGTTGGAAAAATGATGAAAGTGCTTGGAGAAAGCCTTGCTCAGTCAGAGTCGCTGTGTTCAATTTACATGGGCCCAGCTGCTGTGCCACCCAGGCTTGGGGAGAAGGACGTGTACACACATCACAACCCAACGCCTCTTGCTGCCAAAGAGTGCTGGCATGGATGAAAGGCTATTTTTCTACTCCGTGAAAGTAGCTAATTCATTAGCCCCTATAACTCAGAAGTGGAGGAGAAGGGTACCGACAGAATGCCCATGGAAACATTACGTGCCTATTCTAGGATTAATTTAAATTTCGCCACATTACAGGGGACCCTGTAGACATCTATAAATGAAAGAGGCTAACTTCATGTAAAAACACACGGCTCAATTGAAAAGAAAATTTCCACTCTTGTGGGAGTTCCACAATTTAAAAGGGACTGCCTGCGTAGGCTACTTTTAGAGAAGAATATGCATGAGAAGTTCAGGGTCAAGTGCAGCAGAAGTTTACATGGTTGCATAGCTAAACCTGTTTCTCCTGCTTCCCCCCACCATGAACATAAAAAATATGGCCAGATCGCAGAAACAGGGGCAATGAAGGGCCTATAGATCCAGACAGCTTACCTTGTTCTTTAACAGGTTCAGTGCTTAAATAAATGCCCCCAAATTAGCAACGCCACTCCCCTAAGACCAACTTTCTTATGAGATATGAAGGAACAGTAGTGATGATACAAACCCTGGAGTGGGACAAAACATTTTGTTTAGTTCAGAGTCACATCTGTTAAATTTTTTTCAGGATAGAAGAGAACTATTTAAAATGTCCATACTACCTAAAATGATCTACAGAATTAATGTAGTCCCTATTAAAATGCCATCATCATTCTTTACAGATCTAGAAAAAATAATTCTACGCTTTGTATGAAACCAGAGAAGACCTTGTATAACCAAAGCAATCTTAAGCAAAAAGAACCAATTGGGAGGCATCAGTCTACTAGACTTCAAACTCTACTACAAGGCTGTAGAAACCAAAACAGCATGGTACTGGCACAAGAACAGAGAAATAGACCTTTGGAACAGCACTAAGAACCCATATTTAATAAAACCATCCTCATGTTGTCATCTAATCTTCAACAAAGCAGACAGAAATATACATTGGGGAAAAGAATCTCTTTTCAATAAATGGTGCTGGGAAAACTGGATAACCACAAGCAGAAGATTGAAACTGGATCCCCCAATTCTCACAAAAATCCATTCACAATGGATAATAGACTTAAACCTAAGGCATGAAACCTTAAAAATTCTACAAGAAAATGTTAGAAAAACTCGTATAGACAATCAGCTTAGGCAAAGAACCTACGGAGAAGACCCCCAAAGCAATCAAAGCCTCAACGAAAATAACTAGGGCCAAATTAAAAAGCTTCTGCACAGCCAAACAAACTATTATTAGAGTGAATAGACAGCCTATAGAATGGGAGAAAATATTTACTTTCTACATATCTGATAAAAGGGCTAATAACAAGAATCTATATAGAACTTAAGAAAATTAATTAAAAAAAATCAAACCCCATCAATAAATGGACAAAGGACATGAACAGAAACTTTTCAAAAGAAGATAGAATTATGGACAGCAAACATATAAAAAAGTGCTCAACATCTCTAATTAGGGAATGCAAATCAAAACCACAATGAGATATCACCTAACCCCAGTAAGAATGGCCTTTATCAGAAAGTCTTAAAACAACAAATGCTGGCATGGATGTGGAGAGATCGGAACACTCTTACACTGCTGGTGGGACTGCAAATTAGTACAAACCCTCTGGAAAGTAATTTGGAGATATCTCAAAGAGCTAAAAATAGAAATGCCATTTGATCCAGCAATCCCACTGCTAGGCATCTACCCAAAGGAAGAAAAGTCATTCTATAATAAAGATATGTGCACTCGAATGTTTATAGCAGCACAATTCACAATTACAAAGATGTGGGAACAACCCAAGTGCCCATCAATACAAGAGTGGATTAATAAAATGTGGTATATGTATACCATGGAGTACTGCTCAACTACAAAAAACAATGGTGAACTAGCACCTCTTATATTATCCTGGATAGAACTAGAGCCCATCCTTCGAAGTAAGGTATTAGAAGAATTAAAGAACAAGCACCACATGCACTTGACATCAAATTGGTACTAACTGATCAACACTAAGGTGCTCACATGGACATAATATTTATTGGGTGCCAGTCAGGTGGGGAGGGGGGGAGGGTGGGTAAACTCACAACCAATGGATGAGGAGTTCATTGTATGGGGGAAGGGCACGCTTGTAAACCCTGGCTTGGGCCAGGCAAAGGCATTACATGTAACCAAAATGTTTGTACCCCCATAATATTCTGAAATTAAAAAATAGGTTGCCAATATACCTTTTTTCCCCCCAATTTAAATGTCTACAACAACTCTTGCATCCACAGAGATTGTCTTTATAAGGAGAAAGAAATTGGAGTGTCACATCAAAAACAACCTTCGTAATTCCCAAGCAATTTGACAACAAAAACTCATTTCAAGTTCAGGAAGAGAAAATAAAAACAGAGTTCAAACAGCGTCAGGCATTTCAAATGAACACACATTATCCATGAAAAAATTAATGTGGAAAGGCAAGCACCTATTTTTGCATCGATTAGCTACCACACCAAGAAGATCTGAAAATTATTCCTTAATTTAGAACTGTCTTGAAAGCTAGCACAGTGTGTCTGTCCTATCACATGTTGAAGACAGGGAGCGTGAAAGGCAAGGACAGATGACCTTATTAACTTCCAGGCACTTAAGCAAGGTCACTCATTGGAGATTAAACAAGATAATTACAAACTTTAAATAACCGACTGACGGGTTTCTTTTAAAATTCAGTCCCATCATCTTGGGGTCCTGCCTCACTCCTCGTTGTCTCAAGATTGCATCAGACACGGACTAAAGACACATAATGAGATACCAAAATGATGCTGTAGCCGAGTATTTTATGACATGGAAAGATATTCGCAGTACCTTTGTTGGGCAGCCCCCCAAAAAACTAGGTTACAAAGCAATATGACCTCATTTTTGTTAAAAAGAAAACAACTTCTAAAAATGGTCTGTAAGAAGATATACAAGGATTATTAGTAATGGTAATCTATGAAATGTAAATAAACATAGTAAGTTAAACTTAAAACTTGTTTGATTTTTTATTTTTGCTTATTTATGTTTCCTAGTTTTTCTATCCTTCACATAAAATTTTGTAATAAGAAAAAATTAACTCATGTACACAAACATTCACACTAACCAAGGTATACCCCAGCTACTGTGGTAGCCTTATAGCAAACTCTCAAAAGCAAATCAATAAATCAGAAAGGAGTTCTACTGAGCGCTAGCTTTATTTAATATTTTAAAATACCAATTATGTATTGTAGAAGTTTAAAAGAATCCATGTAATGGGGGGCGGACAACACTAAAAAGCAAAGATCAAATAGATAAATGTGTTAGTGGCAAGTTGTAAAATTTTTAGCCCCTAACGCAAGTACGGTTTGGGCACCCATGTGTTTGGAAGGTCCTTTCATTTTTTAAAAAATGGAAATAGAAAGCAAACAGGTTAAGTAGTAGGAAAACTTTCTTTGCCTTCCAAAAGCACCAAAGTTCTAGTAACTTTGCTCTCTTCCTTCTTTAAGGATCTTGAAAGGCACAGTGGCCCACAGGCCCAAAACGAAGCAGTTCTCAAAGGCAAGTCTGCCATTAATTGTTTTAGTCTGGCTAACGGTCTCTGAGATTCCAGCCAGGTGGGTGACCCAGAAGGCTGGCTTCACAGGCCCACCTGTGACTGCTTTTGGCAATGGGCAGGTTGGCCACGTGCTCTATTTGCGGCTTCTCCCTAGAACTGGTTCACCCATCCATAACTATGGATTTTAACTATGACCAAAAACACATAAAATACATAAAAGGCGGGGCCCAGACTTTGCAAATGTGATCAAAGGGGAACTTTTCCCATCAGGAGGCCTTATTCTGGGTAATTTATTGCTTTGGCCGATTTTTGGCATACTGTGTGATCTATAAACAATCGCTAACACCAGACAGGATGTTAATTACATGATGCAGTGATTTAGACATGATGTGTTATTTAGCATTTCCTTAAATTGTTTAATTGTTTCTCAACCCCCTGTTAACACCTTTCCATAAATGGAGTGAAATGGTGACTTTGAGAGTTGATCTGTTGTTTGTTCGGGTGTCTAATCTAGCTCAACATTAAATGTGTCCTACGTAAACCCAACGATTTAAAGTAAGCCCTTTAGTTCTTAGTGTCTGTCTCCCTGTCACTGTCACCTGAGGACCTCAGCACTCTCCACTCCACTGGCTGAGGGTTGCCCTTAAAAGATAAAGAAGATCGGAGAGAGATGTATTTATGACCCTAAATACCACTTGTCACATGTTTTAAAGGCCTAACACTGATCTGGAAATGCTATCAGATAATGTTTGGAAGTATCACTTTAAAGTTACTCGATCTTCTTACAATCATTCCAGAGATTTGGAAAATAACTGATTTATCATATCAACCATAATTTCTTTCTAGAACTACGGAGATCACTTCAGGATTCACGTGGGTATTTGAAACTGGAAGCCAAAATAACTTGCAAAATATTTATTTTACGGATTGCCATTTAAGTACACTATAAAGTTTGTTATTTGTTTAAGAAATATCAGATGGAGTGGGGAAAAAAAAAAAGCCAAGTGGATACATTAGGGTCAAAGCACGTATTTGGTAAAAACCTTACGTGTGACAATTTAATGTAACCAAAGAGATCACAGGTTCCTACACAAGTAGTAGCACAGGCGTCTTGGTGGTGTCATTTTTTTCCAGTATCTCTAGGAATTTTGGAAAGAGTAATAATGCCTATTATGAAAGCACTTGGGTGTAAAGTTCCAAGTTTTAAGAATTCTACGTTCCTTTCAATTTTCATTTGCAAGAAAAACAAATTGCCATTTTCACTGAAGGATACCAAACATTTTAGAACTACGAAGTTGATTTCTATATACATCTTAGATAAGCAATTCCAAGAATAATTATAATAATGCAAAGAAGCACTGATTTTGGTTTTGCTTTTTTTTGTTGTTGTTTTTAATGAAAGTCCCCATCAGTGCCCACTGGAAGTTCTACTAGAAGATGACAACCATGTTACAGCTCTTGGTCATTATAAACCACTTTGAGTGGCACTGAGCCACTGTAACAGACTCATGCAAATCATGGCTTGGGTTGAGAGGCTAAAAACAGTACTAAAACATTTGCAAGCTTACCATGCTATACATTTAATTGTTCTCCTAACACAAATCAGCAGAGCACAATTTAAATCTTCCCTATAAGTGTTTAAGACACGCTTCCCCACACATATTCAAATCTACATGTGGAATTTTCAAAACAAATGGATTTTTCAACCACCAAAACATTTAACAACCATTCCAAATCAAGGATTTTCACTAGCATTTCCTGTAGCTGAATCTATTAAGCAATTATGCATCGGTGGCACTGAGTAAGAGTAACCTAAATTTCCGCACTAATGATATGCACTCATTATTCTGATATTTATTAATTCTAATTTTTGCAGAACACAATTCCTTTCGTCCTTGAAGCTAAGCTTATTCACAGAATGAACGATACAGCACACCTATGCATGTCACTGGCTCAGCTAAAATGGTGTCCAAATGAACACAACTATTCCAAAGTTTTACATTTTGAAACTAGTTTAGCTTTTGGTTTTAAAATGTAACACACACAAAAAATTCGACCCCATAATAACGTTAACTAACATTTTTTTCAATGCCCCCTGCCCCCCCCCAAAAAAAAAAACATCAAACAAATCAGCTAATTCTATCTGTAAAGAGCAACTTGGACATACCTCACATGGGGCAGTTCAAGGTTTACACAAAAATGCTACCTCTGCCAAAGCATTTGGCAATCAAAGACATGCAATGTGTTAATTAAGTGGAATAAATGCCTTTTGTCAGTTTCCTCTTTGTAACAAACTGACATCAAGGAAAAGCGTTTCTGAAGAGCTTAACCTGAGAAGCCAGAGCCTGTGCTATCTTCAACCCTATCTCCAGCGAGTGTAAACCCCCCCGGGCAGGTATTTGAGACTCAGGCCCCAGAATAAAGGCAAGGCCTCCCATGAACAGGGAATCCAAGAAGAGATCATTCTGGAAGATTAACGGCATCCCCTTCCTAGTTTCAAACAGGCATGAGTTCACCAAGCAGAAGTGATTAAACCTGATCCTGTCGGATGGCAAATTAGCCTGCTAAGTAAAATGGTAGCAATTCTGTTCCCCGGAGAAAAGCCAGAAACTTCTTTCTGAGGTCAATATCTCATGACCGACTGGTAGACCACACAGTGGCAAATGGAAGCGCGAAGAAGAGACACATCTAAATGCCACTTTGGCCTTAGCACAAAGCACCTGACTAGTGATTAACAAAGTTCCCAACTGCTGAGTTGCTCAAAGTGGGGGGTCTGGGGCGCAGACCACACCCCTGATCTGCTGTCACCGGTCACACAAGAGATAAAGACCGAAACTGAGAGAAGCATTGAGAAGGAGCAATTTGATATCTGTGAAATAAAAAAAAAAAAAAAAAAAATCCCAATCTTGCATTTTGTGTATCTCTGTTCTTTTTCATTTCACTTTTCTAGTAATCGGTTTTCACTGTATTTTTGCAAGACGTACTGATCCACAAGGAATTGGGAATCCTAGGGTGAAAAAAAATCTTTTCCCATAGCCAGGTGGAGAGTAAAGTTCTGCACGAACAATGTGTGTACAATGCTTTTGCAAGGATGCTATTTACCCGCAGTCATCTCTGAAATGAGTTGAATATTAAGATTTTTCAGAAGCAGATAATTTTGCCTGTGTGTAATATACTAAGCTCCTCTGATTAACATTGAAATTAATGAGGGCCAATGAGATACCATATAATCAAAACCGTTCCCTGGAACTGAGATAATAATTAACACGATTCCCTTGGAAGAGGAGAGTCCTGTGGTCAAACCAGTTTGGGGTATACATTGCATCCCGCAGCCCCTCCTGGGGGGGTGTGATACGCATCAGCATATTAAAGATTCTGGAAAGACCAATAACACAGAAATGTGTTTAATGACACGAATGTGACCTTCTTTATCTAAAATCCTATTAACATCTTATTCAGAATATACACATTTTTGAAATGCTGATATAGTCAAACAACTCCAGATTAGCAATTAAAAACTCTGTCCCGGTGTCTCTTAGGAGTTGATTCTTTTCTTCCTGTATAAAGAACCTCAGCACGAAAGGAGGTAATTGTGCAAAATCACCTCCTACGGCAGGTAAGTGGCTTCGGAGCAAGGAATTGGCTGCAACACCCCGCTGTAGCTCGACACACATAAAGCGCCCCGCACGGTTGCTAAGTTGTTGTCTAGGGAATGTTCCAGGTTGTCCCCTCATGCCCCGATACCCAAGATGGCCAATTCCAGTGGTCATCTGCTGGGCCACTCCCCTGGAATTCCGAGTCTTTGGAGGTCTCCCTTACTCTGGCAGGTACGTGTGGCAGGCACCTGCCCGCTCTGCCAAAGACATGCAGATGGGACCCAGAGTAGAGTCAGGACAGACGCCTTGAACTTGGCAAAAGACTCCAGCCAATGATCGGGCTCCCCCTCCAGACTCAACCTTGGGGCAGATATTTCTGTAGGAAGTGGTGGGGGTTGGGGGAGTGGGACCCTGGCCATGCAGGACTCAGGTGGCCAAGACCACAGCCATCTCCCATTTTCAGTGACCTGCCACCTTCTGCTCAGTCGTGACCCGCTGAGCTGGATCGATCCTGCACTCATTTAGCGGAAGAACAATCTAGACACAAATAATATCACAACTTGGGGAGGAAAAAAAGCAATCATGTCCAAGAGTGACAACATCTCTTTCCCACCTAACACTGTCACCCGGCTCCTAGTCACCCTCTAGCTGCCCATTTCACCAATCAATAATAATAATGATACATTTTCCCTCAAACAACTGCTATTTTCAACTTCTAGGGCTCCTCTGTTCGTTTCAAAGGCAGCACCCAGACTGTGGGCCACTTCTGCAAGGTCATGTGGTGAGTGAAATGTAGGACAAGGAATCCATTCTCTTGCACACCCTCGTAACCACCAAACCACGAGGTCCCTGCTAAGGTCAGAATTATCATGAAACGTTATTTACAGAGCACACAACGAGCTCGGTCCTGCAGCTGGGAGGAACACGAGCCTCGAGTTAAAAATAATAAAAAAATAAAAATAAAAAAGATAAGCAGCCCCTTCGTTTTACTTACTGTTCACGTAAACATTAAATGCTACGGAAGCGTTGACGTCAGAGTTGGACACCAGGAAGGTGTAAGTGCCACCTTCGGTCCCTTTTAGTCTGGTGAGGTGAAGTTCACTGACATACCTACGAAGAAAGGACAACAGACCAATCAATGACCTGCAGGTGGCTTCGGAGGGGGGACGTGTCTTTTTCAGTTTCTACCTAGAAATACACGCCCTGTTTGGGGGAAAAATGTGACCCAGTTAATTCGGTATTAATGAAATCTACAATAACCGATACAAACACACACCCACACACAGATGCCATTTGGGGACAACTGGCTGTCGCGTGAGCACGCAAAGTGGCGGAAGGTGACTGTGGCTGCTCCCTCTGCCCACGGTGCTGGGTTCCACTTCCCTCTGGCCACCGCCCTCAGCTGCCCTGCCTGCACCCACCTGCCCCCTGCCCGCCCGCAGACACCTCCAGGCACTCTGAGCGTGTCTACACTGCTGCCCCTGTCTACACCGCCTTCCTTCTCCCAACGCCACAAGCTCCTGGCTAGGACCCCGAGACTTGTCCCCAGGGTCCCCTTTGCGGCCCACGCTGTTCGAGTTTCTGTTTCACTGTAGGGCCTGCAGATTGGGCTGTGTAGACGGAGCACTCTGCAGCCCTCGGGGGAGTTAGAGGCATGGTCTCCAGCAGGGGCGTGTCGCCCGGGGCAGCCCACGACCCACTTGGGTTTCACACACGCTGCACCATAGGCAGTGGCCTCGTGCAGACTCTTCTCGCACCCGTGAGCTCCCTGCAGCCCCCCTCCCCCCCTCCCACGCTGCAGGTCTCTCTGTCCATAAAGCCCTGGGCTCCAAATCCTTGTCTCAGGCTCCGCTTCTAGAGGGCTTGACCTCAGACACTTCCCACCTGCTGGACGTCTCCACCGAAGACCCCACTGTCAACCTCAAAGCCCACCAACCCCAGCCTGAACTCACCATCTTGCCTCGGCCACGTGCCCCTCTTCTTCCTCCTCCTCCTCCTCCTCCTCCTCCTCCCCTCAACGGTATAACCTCTCACCACCCCAACCTACATGCATCTCCAGCTCCTCCCTCCCTCTACGACCCTCTCAATCCCCTGGACCCCTCGTGCATCCGTCCTCTGTGCTCTGACCCTTAGTCCTTGGCCGGGGACACTAGCATCTCTCGGCCATGTCCTTGCAGCGAGCAAAGCTCCTGGCTGGGAAAACACACCAACGCTATCCAGCCCTTATCAGCCACTTCATCTCGGTCAAATGACTTCACCACTCTGAACCTCAGTCTCTTCGTCTACAAAAATGGGGTACAGAAGAGTTCCCCGCTCTCAAGATCTGTGGGGACTAAAGTCAGTGAGTTAATATACTTCAGGTACTTAGGACCACGAATGATGGAAAAAAAGCATGTGCAGCTTACATGAAGTGTTCCCATCGCTGCTGTTTTGACTGCAATGTTTTAAGGATCAAACGAGAGGTCTGATGGAAAAGAACTTGGGTGGGTTCACGGCCTGGCCCAAAGCTACTGAATGATTCTCAGTTTTTCTTAGAGTTTTAAGACATGATGAAAGGTACTAGCTTCTTATTTCTCGGAAGAGAATTATTATTATTATTTTTTTTTTTTTGAGACAGAGTCTCACATTGTTGTCCAGGCTAGAGTGAGTGCCGTGGCGTCAGCCTAGCTCACAGCAACCTCCAACTCCTGGACTCAAGCGATCCTCCTGCCTCAGCCTCCCAAGTAGCTGGGACTACAGGCATGCGCCACCATGCCCGGCTAATTTTTTTTTTTCTATATATATTAGTTGGCCAATTAATTTCTTTCTATTTATAGTAGAGACGGGGTCTCGCTCTTGCTCAGGCTGGTTTCGAACTCCTGACCTTGAGCGATCCTCCCGCCTCGGCCTCCCAGAGTGCTGGGATTACAGGTGTGAGCCACCGCGCCCGGCCTCGGAAGAGAATTATTGACTGTGTCCTGCGTGTATGCCAGTCACTGCTTGGAGCCATCCTCAGAACTCTACAAAAGAACCAAGCTCCTTTTTACAAGTGAGGAAACTGAGGCTGAGTTTGTGTGTGCACGTGAGTGCTCTAAACACGCAGCATGATGGAATACTCAAATGAGGATTGAAGAGGAAGCCATGGGCTTCCTTTCCGTACCAAGTGTCTTCTCGTGCATTTATGGGCCACAGAAAACAGATCTGGCTGGCGCAGTGGAAAAGCAGGGAACAAAAGCAGCCCCCCAGGGCAAGGTCCTGGTCTCACCTGATGTTACTTTCATTCTGGGACTTGGGGTAATCTTCCCATTTATCAGTGAAGGTTCTGTTCATGTAGATCCACTGCTGGCGCTCAGGTCTGGGGTATGCCTCGTACTCAACAACCAAATCCACGTTTTCTCCGTCATTCACGAACATCGTAGTGTTCATCGTGGGGAAGACGTGAATGAAGCCTTTGTCTAATCAGAACAGAGTAAGACAGAAAGAAACCGTCATCCCCCACAAAAAAAACACCACCTCATCTCAGAATGACAAAGACAACTGACTAATTACTGGTATGAGCTGGCAGTAACAAGTAAGAGAATTTTAACTGGCCATTTTACATCATATTTTGCTTTTTTAATAGAATCACTGTCAGTGAGTAAGGATACACACACTTGAAATGCTGATTCTCCCATCTCTGTCTCAGAAGCAATTCTCTCTTTTTTTTTTTTTTTTTTTGAGACAGAGTCTCACTGTGTTGCCCAGGCTAGAGTGAGTGCCGTGGCGTCAGCCTAGCTCACAGCAACCTCCAACTCCTGGGCTCAAGCGATCCTCCTGCCTCAGCCTCCCAAGCAGCTGGGACTTCAGGCACGTGCCACCATGCCCGGCTAATTTTTTCTATATATTTTTAGTTGGCCAATTAATTTCCTTCTATTGTCAGTAGAGATGGGGGTCTTGCTCTTGCTCAGGCTGGTTTCGAACTCCTGACCTTGAGCAATCTGTCCACCTTGGCCTCCCAGAGTGCTAGGATTATAGGCGTGAGGCACCATGCCTGGCCTGAGGCAATTCTTTTAAATTGACCTGTCACCTTAAAGTCTTCTAAATCTACCAGTCTTGATGTTTATTAGGTTTAAAAGTATTTTGACTAAACAGTTAGCCCACACCCAGACCCCATTATAATTGTGTACGTGTTAAGGTGTCGTATATCAGTAAGGAAAAGAGCACTCTAACGCTTAACAAAAATGTTAAAAGAATGTCCTTTAGTATTTAAAGAAAAATAAACTTAGGTCTCCTAATCCTATTGCATATGGCAGATAAATCAGAGACAGCATTTTAACAATCAAACTGTATTTTAACTAAACAACAGAATTGACTCCTATCAAACTTCTACAGAAGAGGCTGTCTTTTGGGCTTTGTAGAAGCAAGAGAAGAAAAAAAATCGTCACAGACACATTTGAATATGTAAACATTGTCAAATGTCTGTGTAGTAAAATTAATTAAGGTAACAGGAAAAGAAGACAGTAAAATATAGAAGGAAAAATGTTCAGCTAAACTGGTAATTAAAATAAGACATCATTTTACACTTCTTAAAAATAGCAAAACTAATTTTAAATAAACTCAGTAATTTTGCAAATGTGATAAAAAGTAGCACCCTGAATTACACACTCTACACTGGCACAATTCTTTCAGGAAGCACTTAGCAATATAGATTTTTAAAAAATGATCTCCTCTTCAATTTAATCCTGTAATTTCCATATGAGAAATCCTTCTTAAAAATGGGATAGATAGCTACATGTCAAGAAAAAAAAAGTGCTTTTTATATTAGTTAGAATAATTATGAAAATGACAAAAAAAAAAGAGAGCTGGTTAAATAAATAATGCAGCCCTTAGAAATGATTATATAATAAAATTTAAAAGTGCTTTAAAAAAAGGGCAATAAAATAATTGCCAATCTTATTTTTATAACCACCATTTATGGAATGTTTACTATGAGCCAAGAACTGCCCCTAAGCACGTTAGCATACATTTTACTTAATAATTATGATAAACATTTAATCTTACAATAATACTGAGACACAGAGCCTATAACCTCTAATTTTTAGATGAAAAAAAAATCAAGGCCTTAAAAGCTATCTAGCAGAGCCTAGATTTGATCACAGGTCTGTGAAAAACCAAGCCTGGCCTCCTCTTGGTATAGCATATCCTGTGCTATAAAATCTCTATGTACTTTAAGTGAAAGAGAGTTGAGAATATAACCCAAACTGTATATATAGTTAAAACTCTTTAAATAAAAAAAATATAAGCAATATACCAAAATCTTAAAAATGATTATATCAAGTTATTGGGAATACAGGAGAATTTTAACTTGATTTTTCTACTTTTTAAAAATTTTTTAATTAATTATAAAATTTAAAATTATCATGCATTAGCTTTGGTGCTATCTGGTTAAGTATTTTGAAGGTTGGCATTATAGTCTTTACTGATGTTTAATTTCCTATAGATTCAGAATTAAAAACACAGTCCATATATCCTTTGTCCACTGTAGCAATGAAGAAAAGATTTTTCAGGTGAGAATAAAAAAAATCAACCAAATAAAAATTAGAGAGAGATGGAAACCATCATCTTGTTTTGATGCCTGAATCATATATGATATACCCTCTTAGCATTCTTTAAGAAAACTTAGGTTAATTTTGAGGGAATAAATATTCTATCTGAATGCTACATTGAGTTTTCAAGTTCTCAGGGTCTTAAAGACCAGTACACAATGCAAAATATTCAAATATTTCAGATAATACCTGCAACGAAATGATTTCTTGCAATAACCATATACAAAATACTTAAGTGCTGCTGAGTTTCCTATAGTCTAGTTTGCACAATTATAGCAGTATGTCCCAGAATGGAACAGAGCTTCAAATTCATGAAGTGTATGAATTACTAGAACCTGGCCAGGCACAGTGGCACACACCTATGATCCCAGCTATTTGGAGGCTGAAGTGGAAGCATGCTTGAGCCCAGGAGTTTGAGACCAGCCTGGGCAACATAGCGAGACCCCATCTCTAAAAGAATTTTAAAAAAATTAGCCAGATGTGGTGGCATTCTCCTGTAGTCCCAGCTACTCAGGAGGCAGAGGTGGGATGATCACTTGAGCCCAGGAGTTTGAGACCAGCCTGGGCAACATAGCGAGACCCCATCTCTAAAAGAATTTTTTAAAAATTAGCCAGACATGGTGGCATTCTCCTTTAGTCCCAGCTACTCAGGAGGCAGGAGTGGGAGGGTCACTTAAGCCCAGGAGTTATGAGCTATGATCGCCACCACGACACTCCAGCTGGGGTGACAGAGCAAGAACCAGTCTCCAAAAAAAAAAAAAAAAATTATTAGAACTCCACCTAGATTGTTGTAATACAGAATCAAAGAACTCCATTCAGGTTGTTATGACATAAAGTTCAATGTTTCTTCAAGCACTTCTCCATTAAGAAACTGGTGATGCCATTAACATTTAATCAAGCGCAACCCCTCCGCCTGGCACTTCTATAACATGTATTGCCTTTTCTCCTTTCCGCAGCCTTGGGGGTGAGAGGCTGTGTTTCTCGGAAGAGAAAATGTAGGCAGAGTTAAAGCAGGATGCATTTGAAAGTTAAGTGGCAGCACCGACCAACTCAAAACCAGGTCAGAACTTTTTTTGCCACGAAAACAAACAAAAAAATGGGTAAAGAATGGATTAATAAAATGTGGTATATGTATACCATGGAGTACTATTCAGCTCTAAGAAACAACGGTGATATGGCACATCTTATATTTTCCTGGTTAGAGCTGGAACCCATACTATTAAGTGAAGTTTCCCAAGAATGGAAAAACAAGCACCACATATACTCACAGCAAATTGGTATTAACTGAGCAGCACCTAAGTGGACACATAGGGACTACAGTAATAGGGTATTGGGCAGGGGGGAGGGGGGCGGATATATACATATATAATGAGTGAGATGTGCACCATCTGGGGGATGGTCATGCTGGAGACTCAGACTTGTGGGGGGAGGGGGGGAAATGGGCATTTATTGAAACCTTAAAATCTGTACCCCCATAATATGCCAAAATAAAAAAAATTGGGTAACCATGTCAGATGATGAAGATATTAATTAGCTTCACTATGGTAATCTTCTTACTATCGGTATGTATCCCATAACATCATGCTGTATACCTTAAATATACACAATTAAAAAAAATTATTTTAAAGAAACCAACCACCAACCAGTTTGGGACAGTCCCAGAGCCTTGCCCTCTTTCCCCACGCCAATGTATCCAAAATCCTACTCCCAGCCACTGAAAAATCCCTTTGCTCTTTGTCTCTTCCTGTTCCTGTCCCACCTCGACCCACTCCCAAAACAACACAAAGGCAGATTCAGGTTTCACAGCCACAAGTCTTTCCAGTCATACAGTTATAATTCTTGGAAATTGATGAATGGATTTTAAAAATCTGATTACATACAACAATATGCTCAAAACATCCTTACTAATTGCTTTCTGGAGCTAAAGCTGAAGCTGATATATCAACATGCTCCCTAATCAACTTAGCAAATTAGTGCTTATGGAGTTTAATATTTTAAAAGCATAGCCTTCTATTCAAATTAGTAAATGGTTCACAATCACGTTTGGGGACAGAGTAAGTACACTTTCTGTGTGCTGACTCTATAATTGCAAGTAAAGTATCTTTTCTGTGTTCAATCTGGTGAGATACTTCCCATTATAACATGGGCAGAAACACCAAAATTTTATGAGATTCTTGTGGGATAAATCACAGAGCTTTGACACTGCTACATAAATTATTGAAGAAATTTGGGGAGAGGGAAAAGGAAAGATACGCAAACAAATACTGCATCATTTTCTTATTGTTCGTGATGAAGAATTTCACCACCCTGCAACTATTTAATCAAAGTCAAGCACTAGGAAAATGGCTGCAATAAAAAGACTGGAAAATAGATTCCATTCAAACAATACTCAAAAGACAAAAAAACAAAAAACAAAAATTGTAAATGAAGTAATTTAAAATTAATTATTATTGTTCTCAATAAATCAAAAGCATGAAGAAACCATGTTCTGCTCTCTTCTAAGTAGATGCTTGGAACGTAGGTATTTAGTGAGATGTGGAAGACAAGGCTAAACTAGTCGTGCATAGTAGATACGACAGGGTAAGGGGACTAACCTAGTATGCTCTGTAGAATCAATGACCCGTGTCCCAGTGCAACTTTTTCCTGAAGGTTTATGCTATAATCTTTTTTTTTTTCAGCATGTTATGGGGGTACAAATGTTAAGGTTACATATATTGTCCTTGCTCCCTCTCC
The DNA here is from genome assembly GCF_040939455.1 of Microcebus murinus. Lineage (NCBI taxonomy): Eukaryota > Metazoa > Chordata > Mammalia > Primates > Cheirogaleidae > Microcebus > Microcebus murinus. The sequence goes on from NC_134129.1 coordinate 15,225,209, forward strand.
CCCCTCGAGTCAGAGCTTCAAGCGTGACCATCCCCCAGTTGGTGAGCATCGCACTCATTATGTATATATATATATATATATACCCATCCCCTCCCCCACCTGCCCGACACCTGATTAATGTTATTCCTATGTGTCCACTTAGGTGTTGATCCGTTAATACCAATTTGCTGGTGAGTACACGTGGTGCTTATTATTCCATTCTTGGGATACTTCACTTAGTAGAATGGGTTCCAGCTCTAGCCAGGAAAATACAAGAGGTGCTAGATCACCCCTGTTTCTTATAGCTGAATAGTACTCCATGGTATACATATACCACATTTTATTAATCCACTCATGTATTATTGATGGGCACTTGGGTTGTTTCCCCATCTTTGCAATTGTGAATTGTGCTGCTACAAACATTCGAGTGCAGGTGTCTTTTTCACGGAGTGACTCTATGCTATAATCTTTAAGGGTGCAGGGCAGGGTGAGGCGAGGAAATGATGCATCACTGGGGAGGAAAAGCCCAATTCAACTCTTACTACAAATGAACTAGAGCCGGGGAGTGGCAAAACCATAAACAAAAAGGCAGAGGGCCCCACCACAAGATCCAGAGTAACACCTGAGGCTCTACACATTTGCGCTCCCTGATAGACAGAATCTACAACCCTTTCCAAACTCAAGTCATTCAGCAAGGATTTGAACTTTTGGAAAGGTTCAACTTCTATTTTGCTTGTTTGGTGGGGTGGGTCGCACAGAGAATAATAACAGGTCTGAAAAACTTCAGGAAGTGCCTTCCACTTTCCTCTATTAAACTGGTAGAATTTGCTTTTTTGTGCTCTAGCTTCAAAGAGGCCACGACGATCGTTTTTATTCATTCATTCATTCAGTGATAACGAAATTCTAAGAAGCCGCTCAACATTCCATTTACATAAAAAGGAAACCATCTAGTAATTTCTTCTTTCACTACTGCCAGTAATTTATACATTCCCATAGAGATATTTACCTACTACTTCCAAGGTTGTTGTGACATTCGCTGATCCAAAAGTATTACTGGCGTGACACACGAACACTCCAGAATCATTAACTCTTGCTGAGCTGATCGTCAGTGTTTCCTGACGTTCATAGTTGAAGTCACCATGATGCCAGCTATTCTGTTTTAGCTGTGCTTTACTCTGCTGGTTTTGCAAGACGAAGGAGGAAAAAAAAAAAAAAAAAGTCAAAAGATTACCATGTAATTTATATTCAAGATCTTTCCTAGATAAATTAAAAATAGCAGCAATTAACTTCTCCATATTAGCTTTCATTATACACTACTTAGGTAAGAATAATAAAGCATCATGACAAGTCTGTCATTGGAACACACTTCATATTACAGGATTATATCGAAAGACAGTCATTATTAACGACTGGGGGAAAAATATGAAAATTCATTTCTTAACCATAGTAGGTATAATTCCAAATTCTCTGCAGTGCTGAATTTTAAGTTACTATAGAAGAAATATTATGGACTACTGATACTTTATTAGATGAGTCAGCATGCTTATGCCATGTCCTGTTATACATTACCTTTTTCTATTCTATGTCCCAAAGATTGAAAGAAAACACATTGTTAATAACAACAAAGTTCTATTTTATTAACATTTATCACTTGCGGGAATGAAAACAGAATCACAATGTCTACAACTGACTTGGAAATTTATCCTACAGTTCTCACCCAGCAGAATTTTGGCAACCACTGAAGGGAATTCCAAGGTCTATGAGACATCTAAGACCAAACCCAAAATTATTTAAGTATGAACTAAAGAGAAAAGGTTGTGAATTTAACTCGTGAGACATCACCATCCCACTCTTATTATTTGTCTGCAGACAAGACATGGAGAGACTCCTTGTATTTATTATAAAATGTCATGGGAAAATCATGATACAAACTAGAGAAGCTCTCTGAAAAGATTAAAGAGAGTCAAATATAGCTTTTTGCATCTTCTAAATTTTCTGCAATGTGCACACATTCCTATTACAATGGAAAAAAAAACAACGAAAAAATGAAAATAAGCAGGAACTGATATTGACATGGAATGAGATCAAAGGTGGTTCGTTGGCCTGACTATGAAGGCCCCTATCTGTCAGTACTGCAAATCAGAATAAACCTTCTGAAAAGCAGCGTGGCAGTTATGTTCATAACCTCTGATCAACTCCAGCAAATTTATCTCAAGGAAATTACTCAATAGAAAACAAAAGCTCCAAGATGTTGACTGTCCTGAAAACTCAGAAATGACCTAACTGTATACCAGCTATAGGCAGCAATAAGAATTATGACTATGAAGACTATAAAGAGAAGTGTTTATATTACTTAAAAGCATAAATTGAATGTACATTAAAATTGTAACCATGTGATTATATGTATATATGGGGGGAAAGAGAAAAGAAATATGGAAAAAAAAAATTCAGGCTATGTAATATTGATAAGGACTAGCCACTTTTGGCTACTGAGCATTTAAAACGTGGTAGTCCAAATTGACTTGTGCTATAAATACAAAATATTTCTCAGATTTTGAAGATTTAGTATGGAAAAAAAATAATGTAAAACGTCTCATGAATAACTTTTATGTTAATCACATGATGAAATGATAATGTTTTGGATATATTGGGTCAAATAAAATATATTATTAAAATCAACTTTACCTTTTCAGTTTTTGTAATGTGCTTACTAAAAAATTAAAAATGACATATGAAGTTCATGTTCTATTTTTATGACACACCATTGCTATCTATAATGGGATTATGCCTATTTCTCTTCCATACCTCCTTCTAAGAGATTCTCTTAATAGTTGGCAGAAATCTGCTGTTTCATAGCATATGATCCATTGTTAAACAGGATGCAAAGGTAAGGTGATGTGACATTTTCAGAATGCCTTTTCCCAGTCCATAGTTTCACAGGCTTCTCTTTTACAAAAACAGAGTGACAATGGGCAGATCACATACCAAATTCTAGATTTAGGGTTATCTTCCTTCCAGTTCTTTCACAAGCCCAAGAGTTCACAATAGGGACCAAAACAGGAACACTGAGCTTGTCAGTACCAAAAAGAAGAGCTTAGTCAAACTAAGCGATGCAGTATCAACACCCAAATTCTCAAGACCATAATTTAGGATACTGTCAAAGATCTAAATTAAATGCAAGTAAAAATACTAGGGTTTAGAAGCATCAGAGAAGCTAACCAGATTAACAGTGTTGCATAAACTCCAAGACTCTCTTATGCTTAAACAAACAATTGCAACAACTCTAAATAGTCATTTTACCCTAAATTTCACTATGAATTAAACTTATTCCAAATAGAACCAAAGATTATGGATTTTTAAAATAATTTAGTACTGCTAACAGTATTCCAAATTAAGCCAAAAGATATCAATAAAAGATTCATGGAGGAACCTTGGCAGAGGGCCACGAGCCCCATCTGCAAATTCACACATCACATATTGTTTGCACGTGATTTGGTTTTCCTTAACCCTTGGAGGTGCACGCTGGGATTTCCCCAAAGGGCTCCCAACGCTGAAGGCTTATCTACCAGAATCAGTGGATTAATTGGGAGTGGCATGCAGGGCCTCCTGGGAAAAATGGTTCAGAATGCAACTGCCTGGGGCAATTTAATTTCTCCTCTCAAAAAGGCTAATTTTCAAGTTATGCAGAGGCTCAAATGCACACAACGCAGTCTAAATTGTTCTCTCATCTGAAATCAAGGATTATAGAAAGCCAATTAATATGGGATTGTATTCTGTAAGGTTAGCCAAAAATCCATACATAAGCTATTGCTTTTATTACATTAGATGACAGGAAAACTGAAACTTGTTTCTCTGAGCCATTGGTTTGAAAGAACAAGTCTATGGTGCGATCCATTCTCTTAGACAATGGTGGGCTTCGTTTAGCAAGATTATCATTCATCACAGGTCTACACCAATCCCATCAGTGTCTTCCATTATGCTCAACACCATGGTTATTTGTTTAGCAAATAATTTTTTAAACAGGCATGAAATTGCCAATGTTGAAAACAGGGCACGATGAGGAGAAGGAGGAGGGGAACAAGAGGAAGAGAAGGAAAACGTAGTATTTCTTTTTCCCAATTTAATGCATGCATGTGTAATGAAGAAAAACCACCGTGATAGCTAATTAACTATTAATAGATGGCCAAGATTACTCAAACAAAAATTACCGAAAACTCAGTCAAATGGGAATTTTAAAGCAGAATATTCGGGAAACTAAGATAGTTTAAAGACCTTGCTATTAATGTGAGTATTTACAGAGAGAAAAAACTTCAACTGTAACTGGCTAAAAATTTATTTAATTTTATAATAAGATATGTCTAAATTGGTAACTGAGATATAGTAAGCATTCAATATGCATTTGGTAAGTGAATGAGAACCTTAAACATGCCCAACTATTTCAGATGAATGATAACCATTTTATTAACAACAACTAAAACCAATAGAAAACCATTAGCTATCTAAGGTAACCGGCTTCAAAGTTGGAAATCAGATCCGACCAAAAAGAAAGCCCTCTCCCAAATGCATAGGCCATTTTGTGGAAGAGCTTTCTGGCTAATATCTGGGACTGTTTATTCTTTTTTTAAAATGTTAGGGAAAAAAAAATCAGCAACTCTTTCCAATATTTTAAAAGATCTGGCCTAAACAGTATCAATAACAGCTTTACATCAAGATATTCACACAGTTAACCATTCTTTTTTATAAATTTCCCTACTAAAGTCTTTCCAACAAATTGTATGAAATAATAACGAGAATGTGAAGTCCTCTCTTCCACTAAATAAAATTATAAAATGACATTCAAAATAAATTTATAAAACGACACTCATTTGTTACTAATAATAAATGTACCCATCATTTATATGGGGAGGCACAAAATGGGGAAATATGCATGTCTACACACTCCCAGATAATCCAGCTCTGATAGATATACCAGTGGAGTCAACCCCAAGGACAGATTTTGTAAAAAAAAAAAAAAAAAAAAAAAACAACAAAAACTCCCATACAGAGAACACTACAGAGCAGAACGAAGCAAAGAGTTCACTCACCTGGCTGTTTTCCCCTATCCACGCTGAGTCCACAGAACTAGATACATCTTTTATTGTGCACGTCGCTGTGAATTCCTCCCCTTCTCTAAGAAGGTACCTTGCTTTGGACACGGACACAACCGGTACAGCTTTGAAGGCTGCAGGCAAAAGAAACATGGCCCTCAAACAATGTGTTCTGCCACAGCATGAAAGTTTAACTTGCCATTTGTCAGTGTAGCCTACTCTGTCGTCTTTTACATGAAATACAAAGGGTGGCACTGACCTAGCTGCATTACGTGCATATCTGAAGAAACCAGCAATTAAAGGCATGTATCCTTCAAGCAAATTCACTAATATTGAATGAAAGAGATAAGAAAGGTCACTATGAGATTATAATGCTTCTAGAAAATGCTTTCTCAAAACAGGGTGAAGCCCTATTATAGTGAAGCAGGTTTTTGTTGTTGTTGTTGTTGGGTTTTTTTTTTTTGTGAGACAGAGTCTCGCTTTGTTGCCCGGGCTAGAGTGAGTGCCGTGGCGTCGGCCTAGCTCACAGCAACCTCAGACTCCTGGGCTCAAGCGATCCTCCTGCCTCAGCCTCCCGAGTAGCTGGGACTACAGGCATGCGCCACCATGCCCGGCTAAATTTTTTTATAGATATTAGTTGGCCAATTAATTTCTTTCTATTTTATAGTAGAGACCGGGTCTCTCTCTTGCTCAGGCTGATTTCGAACTCCTGACCTCAAGCAATCCGCACACCTCGGCCTCCCAGAGTGCTAGGATTATAGGCGTGAAGCAGTTTTAATCTTTACCTGGACCACCTTGATGGTGTCGTGAAAATGTGATCTACAACTTATTATATATTCTTTTAACCAAACAGGCATCTTTCCCATGTGAAAATACTACCTTTCTTGCTTCTGGAAACCCCAAGTTTTAAATAATCAAACTTTCTTTAATTTCAGTAAGTATACTTTTTCATAAGCCTTAGTAAAAACTCCACTCAATAGCTGAATGCCAACTGGTGTTGAATCAGATGATCTCTGAGATACAAAACCTGTATCTGTATAGGTACAGACCCTATACAAAACCAGCTAACGAAACAGTCTACATAAGGCCACAATAATAACCAGGTCCACTCTCAAACTGTTCGGGATCTCAGATCAATTGGTACTTTCCCTCTTGCATCTCGACCAGTTTTGAGAATGCATTAAAATGAATCAGCTGAAGAGAAAAAGTCAATTCTCATGTCGACAGCCAATTGAAGATTGCTTCTCAGCCTTTTGGCTAAAGTCAAGTGTAAACCAAAGCACGAATAATCTATTCATGCTAATCTATGCAATAATCTATGCAATAATCCATGCATGCTAATCTATGCAATAATCCATGCATGCTAATCTATGCAATAATCCATGCATGCTAATCCTTGCAACCAGTGTAAGTAAAGCCTCCCCATGGGTTTCTGTTGCACGGAATACTCGGTGCAATGACGAGACTTTGGGGTAACCCAAGTCAGCCCAGTCTAAATGCCAGTGTGAGGCAGGCACACCCAACTCTGCCAGAGGCAGTCATGGACCCCGTCACTGGGATCGGGACAGTAAAACAAAGAATTCCCGTGCAGGTGACATTACTTTGAAGCTGGGGGAACTACCCAAGAGCCAGATCCCAACTGATCACACTGGGGTGCACCAGCGGGTAGAGAGAAGTCTCTGGACTCGCAGATTCTCGACGCCCAGAAGAAACAAGAAGAGGGCCAGTACCTGGCCTCACTTTCAGGATGATCTTGTCGGACAGCACCGCCTTGCCCTCCTGGTCGGCAGAGCAGTGTAGACAGAGCCGGTGGTAGGCGCGTTTCACACTAAGGATGGTGATGCCAGCCTTCGGGTCAGGGACGAACCTCAGGTCCTTGGGCAGGGGTTTCCCCTGGCAACCCTTGAGGGAGTAATTGGTCACCTCCGGGTCTGTCAAGGGACACCGGACCAGCGTGTCGGTGTCTTCCTTCCCGTACAGGGACCGGTCAACGAGGAAAAGCTTCGCAGGATCTACGAGCACATCAAAAAATCAGTAGTTTAAAATTTTTCCAAAAGATCTAAAATGTTGCATTTCGTGCCTGCTGGCCCGAATGGCCGTTGGCATTTTTTTCTCTGCAAGCAAAAGCAAAATGTGTCCAAATAGTGCTCACGAGCTAAGAGTTAACCTTAATTAAACACTTTCCATGTTATCAGGCTTAGACTGCCACCCACCTTATCACGTTTAATCTTCAAAACACCCCTAACAGGATCAATATTATCATTGTCACCATTTCAGAAATAAAACCGAGGTCTCCAAAAAGCCACTCTCCTAAAGTGACGTGACTTGGAAATGGCTGAGGGGAGCTCCAACCCAGGTCTGGCTGAGAGCAAAATTTGATTTCTTACAACCCTGAGAATATTCTATTACTAATGTGACTCTTTTTCTACAACAGGCAATACTGCAAGGCTCATCAGCAAAGAATAAGCCAGTCTTGATGAAAGCTGGGGAGGGCAGGAAAAGCTTTCCTCTGTGTGGGACCCTTCCCAGTTTCTAGTCCTCTGACGTTAAGCTTCTGAAGAAGACTCTAGAAAACTCTGGCCAGGCCACTCAGAACAAATAACGTGTGAGCCTCACTCTAATCATATTCTCCCAAAGAAATGTGTAAATACAACTTCCGGAAATCAAATAATTTCAAATGCACGAGGGTCGCTTATGAGTTTCAGGAATGCAGTGGCGAATACGGGAGTCCAAGCCAGGGCACCTGTGATGAGAAGGGACACTACTGATCACTACGCAGGACACCAGGGACAGACGGGGAGTGGCTCCGGCTGACGGGGCCCTCCTACAAGCAAGGACAAACCCGATTCTGGCATATACAATACGCTGCCACCCCCACTGTGTGACAACAACACAGATATATGCTCAGGCCAACAGATTACATTTATTTATTTATCTATTTATTTTGAGATAGAGTCTCACTCTGTTGCCCGGGCTAGAGTGCCGTGGCGTCAGCCTCGCTCACAGCAACCTCAAACTCCTGGGCTCAAGCGATCCTCCTGCCTCAGCCTCCCGAGTAACTGGGACTACAGGCATGCACCACCATGCCCGGCTAATTTTTTCTATATATGTTTAGTTTGCCAATTAATTTATTTCTATTTATAGTAGAGACGGGGTCTCGCTCTTGCTCAGGCTGGTTTCGAACTCCTGACCTTGAGCGATCCGCCCGCCTCGGCCTCCCAAGAGTGCCAGGATTACAGGCGTGAGCCACCGCGCCCGGCAACAGATTACATTTAAAATCTGTTTTACAATCGTCCTTTCCATCTAGAAATTTTCATTTCACTGAAGTGAAATGCATTGGACATCACTGAAATAGACTTCTATCATTTACTTTTGACCAATTTTGAAAAAAAAAAAAAAAAAAAGTTTCCCAAAAAGAATTACACATCTCCCAGCCTTATTAATTTATTCTGCAAATAAATCGCTTCCTAATGGCTGAACTATATGTGTGCGGGGTCCAAGGCCATAGTTAGTTATTTTTTCATCTACTCTTTCTCAATCACTGGCTCCTCCAACTGTGGTCCTCTTTCTTTCACTGCTGTCACGTAGATTACTTAAGTATCCCAACATCTTAAGTCAGTAATAGCTGAGGATAGCTCTTGAGTTACACAACATGACTTCCCCTACAAAGAAAGTTTGTGAGCTCTGTTAACAGTGATCTGATTTGGCTAATTCGCCAGTGTTCCTTTATTTCTTCAGTTGTCATGACACTTCATGACCACCTGGAAATTGCAGAACGCCTTGTTCAGTGTCAAAGAACAGCACATGGGTTAGCCCAACGATTACAGAGCCATGCCCTGAAACGGTGCTGCAGTTTGTCAGTGTACCTGTGTAGGAAAAGACAACTGATGGCCCAAGCTGAGAGGCACAATTCCGTGCAACCTCCTTTACAGCGAAAAGGTGAGTTGGCTTTATTAATCCTTGATAGAGCATGTTAGAATTCGTTCAGTCCTGAGTCCCAAACAACAATTATGTAAGGAAGACAGAGCAGATAATCTTGTCCAAATACTGCAGTGAGGAAACCGAGACTCGAGGTAGCTCAGATCTCCAATTCTACGATAAATTCGTTATTTGTTTGCAATACCACGGATAAGGCCTGAGACCTCCGGGCTGCTTCAAATACAGCCCCAGTCCCAGGACAACCAGGACTAGAAACTAGGACCCTCTCTCTCTTCCTGGAACTTGGACACACCCCTTAAGATTTCAGCAGCTCAGATTTTACATCAACCAAAGGACACACCTCAACCCAGCACGTCTACCCTTGACAAGGCCATTAAACGCACGAACACTGACAAACCACTGAATTTGTCATAGGAAATAAGTATAGAAATCCAACCCTCATATTTCCTTTCCTTTTGTTTCTAAGAGGTCACAATTTTTGAGATGAATCAGCTCTACAAAGGACCTAGGACAGGCATGCGATGTTTAGCTGACCACATAATTTTTCTGGAATTTACTCCCTAAGAGCGAGCCAAATCTTTTGAAGTGTCAGTCTTGGTTAGGGCTTTAGAGGCCTTTGGATCCCAGAAGTGTTTTTTTTACTAAGTGGGAGTATTCTAGCATCTTAAGGCATTAAAATGCTGCTTTCCCAGAGGGCCTCATTGATTCTAAAGGTTTACGCAGAGCACCGGCACGAATGGGCTAAACCTACTGTAATCTCATTAGGGAGAGCATCCTGGGGCTCCCAGACCTCCACCTGGGGCCGTCCCCAAAGCCACCCTGTATCAAAAGATGGGGGAAACCAGCAAAGAAACATGTGTTTTAGGCTTTCTAGCCCTAGCCAGTACTATTTTATCTATGGCTCAGTCATGCAAAATTAAGAACCAGGGAACTGCGTTTTCTGAAGCACAGCAACCCAGAAAGCCAAGAATGTACCTCTGACAAACACATAGATGGAACTGCTTAAGCCTCCTTCGTTGGTGCACGTGTATTTGCCGGTGTTGGTGGCCTCCGCTTTTTCTGTGACCCATTCGTTGTCCTTACTCTCGCTCGTTTCACCCAGGGTCTCAAAAGTCCATTTGACAAAGCCCGGGTCGGTGCACAGCAGCTTGATCTCGTCGCCCACGGCGACTATTAGCTCTGATTTTGCTGGCTGGATGGATGGCAGAGACGGTCCCCCGGGACTCGCAGATGGTTGAGAAGAGCCTGCCAAGGAAAACAAGAATCACGTTGAGTAGGAGCTTCTTCCTCGACGAAATGAAAGCCTTGCTTCCAATGCCCAGTGCCATCTTCTGAGTCTTCTACAATAAAAACAGGCCAAAGCTGCCCTGCTATTTATGGCTGGAAAGAGAGCTCTGTCTAAAGTCTCTTAAGTTCATCCAGAAAATTAAGTGACTTTCTGCAACCCTCAATTAATCCTAAGGGTCACATTCGGTGTCTGAGCCAGGATGCTGGATGCCACGGCCTTTCTTCAGGTTAAACATACAACTGGGTCAAGTGTCCATTCGGAATACGGGCCACTGTCATGGTATGAGCATGCGACGCTTGGCTTAGAAACAACAGAAACAAAATTTCACACTATGGGAAAAAAAAAAAACAAAAACTGTTGGCCTGTCACTCTTTTGGCAGAATGTGCATGACCATGACCAATAGCTTGTCTTTTTCTTACACTTAGTGAATTCAGTTATTTCTATGTAAATTCTCCTTACATGGCAGTGTTGATCAAAAGGAGAACTAGTCACAAATGTCCAAAATAGTAAAGGCAGAAAATGATATGACCCCATTTTAAAGATCAGACCAGGAGATATTTTTTTGGCCTCTGCTGAGCTTCAAGCTGATCAACCTAATAATGCCTAGATAGGTTTCCTAGATAGGGAACTAGCTTGTCTCGTTTATAAAGGTGCAAACTTTAGACTCTGAATATGAAACTCGAACCTTAGAACATGTACAGTGGCCAATGCATTCACTCATGCGTGCATCCGTGCATCCAAATATCTGTTCATTAATTATGATCAACAAAAGCATCGTGCTAGGTGCTGGGAAAAAGTCCACGTGGGTATTTGTTACACGTGGTCCTTACACACACTTCGGGGCTTAAAGAACGACTGTTGACATGAAACACAGCTACAGGGCATAGTGTCGAGCTCAAGAAAAGAGGGGGGCCAGACCTTGACCATATTAGAAGAGGCAAAGGAGAAGGAGGAGAAGGAAGAAGCATGAAGAAAGGGCTGGCAACCGAGGCCAACATACGAGGTCTTTGGAGCTGTAAAGAAACCAGCCTAGGCCGGGCGCGGTGGCTCACGCCTGTAATCCTAGCACTCTGGGAGGCCGAGACGGGCGGATTGCTCGAGGTCAGGAGTTCGAAACCAGCCTGAGCAAGAGCAAGACCCCGCCTCTACTATAAATAGAAAGAAATTAATTGGCCAACTAATATATATATAGAAAAAATTAGCCGGGCATGGTGGCGCATGCCTGTAGTCCCAGCTACTCGGGAGGCTGAGGCAGGAGGATTGCTTGAGCCCAGGAGGTTGAGGTTGCTGTGAGCTAGGCTGACACCACGGCACTCACTCTAGCCTGGGCAGCAGAGCGAGACTCTGTCTCAAAAAAAAAAAAAAAAAGAAAGAAAGAAACCAGCCTGGCTGGAAAACAGGCTCCTTGGGGAGAAGGGGGGAGGTGACACTCAGCGTCTGGGTGCAAATACTGGGCTGCACCAGGAGCACTCACTGTGGATTTTTCTAGCAGAAAAGTGGCACGCACCGTGAGACACCAGAGAATCAACTAGATCCAAGGAAATGAGTGAAAAGCGCTGGCCTACAGGCAGAAGTAACGAGAACCTGCGGTAAGGGTTGCGAATAAAGAGGAAGAGATTCGGCCAGGCGCGGTGGCTCAGGCCTGTAATCCTAGCACTTCAGGAGGCCGAGGCGGGCGGATCGCTCAAGGTCAGGAGTTCGAAACCAGCCTGAGCAAGAACAAGACTCCCGTCTCTACTAAAATTAGAAAGAAATTAATTGGCCAACTAAAAATATATTAAAAAGATTAGCCAGGCGTGGTGGTGCATGCCTGTAGTCCCAGCTACTCGGGAGGCTGAGGCAGAAGGATCGCTGGAGCCCAGGAGTTTGAGGTTGCTGTGAGCTAGGCTGACGCCACGGCACTCACTCTAGCCTGGGCGACAGAGTGAGACTCTGTTTCAAAAAAAAAAAAAGGAAGGGATTCAACAGATTGTTGGAGAAAGAACACGAGAATGGTTACAGGGAACTACAAAGCAAAAGGTTGACTGGGGACAGCCTGAGTTAGCGGCAGAAGAAGGGTCCCTGTGTGGGGTGGGGGGGGGTAAGATGTCAGGATTCTCCAGGGGCTTTCTGTCACCTTTGTAGGGTCGTGGGGGACACGGTGCACACACATCGGATTGTGATTTGTGATTTGTGCCACCTTCCCCGCACACACAGGGCAGGAGACAAGGACTGACCTGAGGCCTTAAGAAGGAGCAAACGCCATCCCAGCCCGGAGAAGAAAGGGGTAGCAGGAGGCAAAGAGCGGTGGCATAAAGGGCGCGAGTGTGAGCCACCAAGTCCAGGATGGCTGGGGGCGGAGGACAGGGACGTGCTCAGAGCGGGCGGGACAGGAGAGGAGGGACCTGCTCACAGGTGAACCCGGTCGGTGCACAGACTTCTCAGCAGTGGGCTGCTCGCAACCTGAAGCTCACAGTCATGGTGAAGTGGCGAAGTTAAAAAACAGGATCGGGTCATCAAAGGACAGGGTTATGGAAAAAAGGAGGAACCCACCAAGCACCAATTTTTTTTTTTTTCTTTTTTAATCAGCAGGCTTTAAGGTCCAGCAATCTCAAGGAACTCTTGCGGCCAAGAGGAAGTAGGAAAGAATCATGAGAGATGTAAGACAAAGAACCAGCAGGAGGAAAGGGGAGAGAGGTTAAAGAGGTGAAGACGGCAATCAGCGAGGCAGAATCCTTCAAAGTGGCTCTCAGGGTGGATGCCACAGCAAGGTCACAGGGAACGAACAGAAGTCCCCCGATTTAGTCACAAAGAGATCCCTGCAAACCCAAGAGCACGATTTCAGTTGAGCGGGAGTGGCCTGTGCCCGGGGCTGTCGCAGACCTCGTCTTCGATGGCCACGGCAGTGCAAGACTCGAAAATAAATCTGGAGCCAAAGGAGGCTGAAAGGCAAAGAAAACAGGAGCCCTCCTCCCAGCGTGGACACGGGGGACAGTCTGCGGTCGGGGACAGAACGAACGCCACAGAGAGGCCGGAGCTGCTCCCTGCAGGAATGCGTACAGAGTCCAGACTCGGTTCCTAGCTCCTACCCGGACAAGTATCTCGCCCGGTGGCAGCCAGCGCAGCCCTATGTCACGCCAAGCACAGTAACAGTACGGTCACTTATAGCCTTTAAATGGCATCAGGCACCAACAGCACGGGGAAGAGAGGGGCTCCTGTGTGCACGAGGCCCGGCATCCGGATGGAGCGGCCAGGATGAGGACACGGAGGCCGGGATTGGGGACACGGAGAGGCTGGGATCGGGGACACGGAGAGGCTGGGATTGGGGACACGGAGAGGCTGGGATTGGGGACACGGAGAGGCCGGGATAGGGGACACGGAGAGGCCGGGATCGGGGACAGGGAGAGGCCGGGATAGGGGACACGGAGAGGCTGGGATGGGGACACGGAGAGGCTGAGATGGGGACATGGAGAGGCCGGGATCGGGGACAGGGAGAGGCTGGGATCGGGGACACGGAGAGGCTGGGATCGGGGACACGGAGAGGCCGGGATAGGGGACACGGAGAGGCTGGGATGGGGACAGGGAGAGGCTGGGATCGGGGACACGGAGAGGCTGGGATCGGGGACACGGAGAGGCTGGGATCGGGGACACGGAGAGGCTGGGATGGGGACACGGAGAGGCTGGGATTGGGGACAGGGAGAGGCTGGGGTTGCGGACAGGGAGAGGCTGGGATTGGGGACACGGAGAGGCTGGGATTGGGGACACGGAGGGGCTGGGATTGGGGACACGGAGAGGCTGGGATTGGGGACACGGAGGGGCTGGGATTGGGGACAGGGAGAGGCTGGGGTTGGGGACAAGGAGAGGCTGGGATGGGGACACGGAGAGGCTGGGGTTGGGGACAGGGAGAGGCTGGGATTGGGGACAGGGAGAGGCTGGGGTCGGGGACAGGGAGAGGCTGGGATGGGGGACACGGAGAGGCTGGGATGGGGGACACGGAGAGGCTGGGATGGGGACACGGAGAGGCTGGGATTGGGGACACAGAGAGGCTGGGATAGGGGGCACGGAGAGGCTGGGATTGGGGACACGGAGGGGCTGGGATTGGGGACAGGGAGAGGTTGGGGACACGGAGGGGCTGGGATTGGGGACAGGGAGAGGCTGGGATTGGGGACAAGGAGAGGCTGGGATGGGGACACGGAGAGGCTGGGATTGGGGACACGGAGGGGCTGGGATTGGGGACACGGAGAGGCTGGGATTGGGGACAGGGAGAGGCTGGGGTTGGGGACACGGAGGGGCTGGGATTGGGGACACGGAGAGGCTGGGATTGGGGACAGGGAGAGGCTGGGGTTGGGGACAAGGAGGGGCTGGGATTGGGGACACGGAGAGGCTGGGATTGGGGACATGGAGAGGCTGGGGTTGGGGACAGGGAGAGGCTGGGATAGGGGACACGGAGAGGCTGGGATTGGGGACAGGGAGAGGCTGGGATTGGGGACAAGGAGAGGCTGGGATGGGGACACGGAGAGGCTGGGATCGGGGACACGGAGAGGCTGGGATTGGGGACAGGGAGAGGCTGGGATTGGGGACAAGGAGGGGCTGGGATTGGGGACACGGAGAGGCTGGGATTGGGGACACGGAGAGGCTGGGGTTACTCTCAGAGTCATACAAAGCATTAAATAATAAAAATGGCAGCAGCAATAAGTAGAGATACTATTATTTCAATTATTTATCCCTTTTTAAAAAGTCGTGGTTCCACGTGAGTATGTGTGATATTGATAGTAAATCTGACCCAAGAATTTTTCAGCAATTTATATTGCAACATATTTCAGCTAATTCCATTTTCTCATGAGTCAACCCCAAGGATATAGACAGATAATCACAATCCAGTCAAATAAACACTGTTGCCTTCCCGAGATACCCCCCCACCCCCACCCCAGCCAGTGTAGACAAGTCCTAGGAGTGCGACCTAAGGCAGATCACCCCAGCTCTGTGTCCAGATGTCCACAGCTGGAAAACGAGGATAAAAACACCCTCATCTCAGAGAGACCTTACGGGAATCGAGTGAAGGGACACATGCAACGAGCTTCAGGGAGGACCGGGCAGTTTTTAATAAAAGCAACTATAAAAAAGCAGTGGGGTATTCCAGCACAGTAAGTTAGAGTGTGGCTCTGGAGTTAGGACTGTCTGGATTTGGATCCTGGCTCTGCCACTGGTGAAGTGTGTCGCAGCTGGGCAAGTCACTCCTCAGCTCTGCCTCTGCTTTCTGTCCTGTGAAGTGGGGACAGTGTTGTTATAGCATGTTTTACAAGGCTGCGGCGTGAAGCACTTAGCACTGTGACAACACATGACTCTTGCTGAGACGTAGTTTTTCCAGAAACAGAACTCCTCATCACTCCTCCACATCGGCCCAGACTTACCCACGTCCCATGTGTGGGGACAGCTCCCACCGCCTCCCGGACTTGTCCCTCTGGGCCAGCACATCCCAGCCACCATTCCTCGGAGCCTCCTGTCCCTTTCCCCTCTGGCTGCCCTCCCCAGGTAGCCAACTGCCACCTCGCAGGGATGACATCCTCTCCCAAGGGGTCTCCCCGCCACCCTCCAGCCCTCCCCACTCATCCCACCCCACAACGCTGAGGTCCATCCGCCGAAAACGCCACCGTTCTTTGCCAACCCCACCCCCAGCCTCAAAAACCGTAACAGAGGTGGCAGCCGCCAACGGTGACGTCACGTGCGGCTCGAAAAGCACTTTCCTGGCATTCATTTCTAGCTGCTTTGCTCAGGCCCAGCCCCCCTCTTCTCTGGCCAACGGACTAAGGACGCTGAGAACATTCTTCAACCTTCTCCATGCCCGCCTTTCAGCCTGGGCTTCTAGAACACGCCTGCTGCGCCAGTCACCTCCTGGGCACGGGGAAAGCCCGGCTGAAGGCCAGTCCCCTCGTGGGTGCTGGTCCCTAAGCCAGTCCAGGTGGGACAACCTGTCCTTGTGAAGTCCCGCCAGCACGGTCACCCATCCGGCTTGTACTGATGCTCTGGAATGTTCTATGTCTAGACACCCACTCCAAGGTCTTAGAGCCCTCAGGTAAGGATCCTAAATTATACTTCCCCCCCACCCCCCGAATAGTCATAGAAACATTCCCTTCAATCCCTGAACAGACAAAAGATGGGAGAGAGGGCAGGCTCCTAAACGCCCAGTCCCTAAAACAGATGTCAACAGTCCACATCCTGTCCCCAAAAGATGACCTGGGTCCGTTCTGCTGCTCTTCCAAGAAAAACGTGGCTCAATTCATTAATTAAAACAGCTATAGATAACTCTCCAAAAAAGAGGAGAGCCTCTAAATTCGAGATTAGTTTACGCTGTGCTTCTAGAATTTTACATAAATTTTAAAAATAATATCATCACCACAAGTATTCGGGCTTTTATATTCAAAATAAATGATTTATAAATTCAACCCTCAAAGTCACCTTATAAAATGAAAATAGAGCTTTTATTAGGGTGAGACTGTGGGTGATGTTTATTCTCTTTCTTCTAAACTATCTTGAATATTGTTATAATAGTCTCACAATAAGAAAACTAAGGATTCGTGATCTTTTTATTAAAAAAAAAAAGGAGTACAGATTCACATTGAAGTGACACCTTTCAGAAAGGTATTCCTCCTGAGAGCTTTGGGATTGCTCTGAAATTGCATTTTGAAACACATCTGGTAGACAGCAAGTTCTCAACACATGTCTGTTGAGTTGAGTTTTGTCTACACCAGGACTTTCTGCATTAGCAAATGTACTTCCCTAATGTTTGGCTAAGGCTAATGTTAAGAGTTGTTTTCTGTTCCCCGAATACGTGTTAATTAATGAGCCAAAAAAAAGAGAGAGAGATGGCAACACCCACCACTCTAGGGACCAACTAGTACTACAGTGAATGATGGCTCTAAGCTAGGAGCTCGGAACTCCAGGAATGATTCAGTAAATACGAATCCCAGGTGCCCTGCCAAGTGCTGAGCTAGAAGACAGTCCTTGCTCTCAAAAGAACATAAAATGAGGGAGGAGATGTGGGTGGCTTATAGTCAACAACGGAAGATTTTAGTGATAGTTCAAAATAAAAAAAAAATGCCAACATGCCCTCTTATTCTAACCTCTCCAGGTACTTGCAATGTCTCCCCATCACCAGTACCCCCAAAAATTGAAAGCAGGGACTCAGATACTTGCATGCCAATGTTCACGGCAGTATAACAGTTCACGATACCCAAAAAGTGGAAACAACTTGCATGTGGCCGTCAACAGATGAATGGAAGAACAACATGTAGAATATACGCACAATGGAATATTACTGAGCCAGCAAAAGGAATGGAATTCGGATACATGCTATACAACACAGCTGTGCCTTGAAAACAGTACGTTAGGTCACATGAGCCAGACTCAAAAGAAGACTGCATGATTCCACATATATGAAGTCTCTCGAGAAGGTTCATTCACAGAGACAGAAAGCAGAATAGACTCCCAAGAGCCGGGGGAGGAAGGAATGGAGAGTTATTGTTTGATGAACGGATTCTCCATTTGGGATGATGAGAAAGTTCTGGAAACGGATAGCGGTGATGGTTGCACAACATTAGGAAAATCTTATACTTACCTCCACAGAATCGGACACTGAAAATGGTACATTTTATGTTGTCTATATTGTCAAACAATTTTACTTAAAAACTACAATTTAAAAAAAAAAAACTTCAACAACTCTTCAAGGCCCAGCTAAAGCCTAAAACCTCCCCCAGCCACCCCAGCTTGCTCTCATCCGACCACAGAGGCTAATCTAGTATTAGCCTCTGTGAGCCATTCAATGTTGCTTTAAATCGCTTCATTAAGAAAATTGTTTTAAACCACACTGACTACCACCCAAGGCACCTCTTAATGCCCAAAACTCTTCGCCTCTTGTCTAGTGCATCTTTGCTCTTCTAACTCACGGCATCTCTGAGTCATCTGGCTTTATTCTTAAACCTATTTATGGGTGTTACCCTTGATATTTTATTACGTATAAATTACACGTGTAAAAAAGACATGCTATGAAAATGAATGAAAAATGAATATGTGTGGGAGAAGAGCTGCTGATTCTCGCATAGCTGAGAAAGATGTTATAAGAGTGGCCCAAATTTTAAAAGTCTACTGTTGAACTGAACATGGGCAAGCATTAATAGATTAGTAGAAGATTGGGGGAGGACCTCCAATCCCCCAAAAAACTTAGCAAATTCTGCATTTGGATTGCTTCACAAGTACTCCAGCTAAGGACACTGGCATTAGAAATTCCTTGCATTGTGCGTACCGCAAGGAGGGCAGCTTAGAACTCTCCCATCCAGTTGGCCAAAGCTCAAAGGAAAGCCCTTGGTCCTCCATATCAAAAGATATGTCAGTGTTGGCCGGGCGCGGTGGCTCACGCCTGTCATACTAGCACTCTTGGAGGCCAAGACGGGAGGACTGCTTGAGGTCAGGAGTTCGAAACCAGCCTGAGCAAGAGCGAGACCCGGTCTCTACTATAAATAGAAAGAAATTAATTGGCCAACTAACATATATATAGAAAAAAAAAAAATGAGCCGGGCATGGTGGCGCATGCCTGTAGTCTCAGCTTCTCGGGAGGCTGAGGCAGGAGGATCGCTTGAGCCCAGGAGTTGGAGGTTGCTGTGAGCCAGGCTGACGCCACGGCACTCACTGTAGCCTGGGCAACAAAGTGAGACTCTGTCTCAAAAAAAAAAAAAAAAAGATATGCAACTGTCTATCTTCCAATTTTTAAGGGAAAATAAAATATTTAAGGCCTACCTGTATTTTTTTGCAATGGGTCGATTAGCAGACTCCTTGGAGGGAGTCCAGTCTGCAGTTCTGGACTCAACGACCCGTGTCACTAGGAGCGACCTTGTTGGCCACGCAGAGAGGGATGGCTCTCCAGGCCTTCAACCCCCTGTCACCCACGTCTAAAGCGGCCCCGATGGGATTGATAGCTGGGGTTGAAAGCAAGGAAGTCATTTCAAAACCTTTCCCCCTTTGGACACAAATATAAGGAACCAGGCAAAACTATGGCGGGGCAGAAAACCCACGCAGGGCAGCATTCTGTTTAACCGCACTTCGTAATTAAAAAGCTAATGATTTGTATGTCGTGGCTGCTTGTGACATACTTTTATGTCCCCGCAGGAATAAACTGGATAGAAACCAAGACGGAAGGACCCCAGCAATCGCCCACAACACCCAAGAGGCTCTGCAAACCAAGAGATATACTGGAAATAGAATGAGGCTGGGGGAGGGGGAGGATGAGCTCAGTGAAAACCACAACAAGTCCTCAAAAAATGCTCTTGCCCGGTAGCAGAGGGGGGACGACCGGATCCGCCCCGGGTCACCCACACAAACTGAAGGAAGCCATGCGATGGAGACTTCCAGAACGGTCCACATTCTATTGTGCTAAGCCCATGGCACCGTCCTCGTTAAAGTCATTTCTTTCAACGCGCACCCGCTGTGTCATTAGAACTAAGGTGCCGAGGGGACACTCACGGCGGCCCTGGGTAAGAGACAGGCGCGATGCAAAAGAAACAGAAATAATGACAGGTGACGAGCATGCCACGGGACTCAAAGAAATTATGCAGGGGTTACGCTGCCCGGCGGGACCACGAGAGGCTCCGGGGGGAAAGAGCCAGGCCAGGAAGACTCCGTACGTGTGTTTGCACGTGCATGTGTCTGTGTGCGTATTCAAGGAAAGGAGAAGGAAAGTTCTGGAAGCACGAAGGTAGGGTGCTTCCGGAAAATCCGGTCCCACGAGGACGGCCAGCTCCTCCCTGCAAAGTGCAAGCTCTCCGAATCCAAAGCAAAGGTGTCGATCTGCCTCGGTAGCCTCAATGCCCGAGAGTGCCAGGAATACAGAAGGTGCTCAATAAGTGCACAGCATAGGAAATGTGAAGGTGCAGAAAGGGGGAGAAAAATGCAGAATGGTTAAATCATTTGGGACATCGTCTTGCAGAGCAGGGCCTGTCCCATCTAGGGTATTTGTTTGTGAGTCGTCTTGAAGGTGGTCTTCGCCCAGTGACAAATCATTTCGAACATTCTTTTCCATTGTTTCACAGAGGATAAACTAGAAGGTAAAAAATCAAATGCATTTTTTCAGGGGGAAAAACACGAGCTTTGGAAGAAAGTGAACTACCTTACAACTGCATACGCCCAGGTACCCCATCGAACCCTAAATACCTCTAGCCTCTAACAAGTTCGAGAACACTCTGCATGGATCCCACGTTCTCTTTCCAAAGACTTTTCTGGGTAAGAGGTTTCAGATATACCTTTGATGCAGCAATACAGAGATTAAAGTACTTATCCAGGTAAACGCACCATTAAAATCTGCTCAGGTTTAGACATGCAGTAAATAATAGGTAACTGTCATCAATTCCTCACTGTCTTTGACTGTAATGCTCCTTGTGTCTGGGCCTGAAAAATCAATTCCTTTGGACAACACAAATCTTTGTTTAGCTTTTAAAAATTAGAGAATTTTTCTGTCTGCGTGCCAGCTCTCAGTGCTGTACCAGGTACAGGAAAGTTAGTAATTACGTAAGTTTCAAGCAGTAGCAATATATCATTGTAAAATGATCAGCCATTTGAAAGTGGGTTAAAAAAAAAAAAAAGAAAAACACAAAATAACAAAGACTTCACTGCAGTATAGTTTTTTTTAATTAAAAAAAAAAAGCAGCTCCTTAAGTATATTTCAAGGTTGGGGTAAAGATAATGAACTAAGTGACACGAGGGACCCAGAGGACAGAGAAAAATAAAGCCAAAGCGGGAGCTTCAGTAATTAATGGCAAACAAGGCTGGTGAGTAACAGAGCAGGGGTCTTCATTGATGAAATTCGATGGGGGCCGGGAGGAAAAGATGGGGGGACAGTGGGGGGACAGAGTCACACAGGTCATTACTGCAGGCAGCTAGTGCAGGGGACACAGGGCAGCTGAGCTGGGAAACCAGGGGTGGGCGAGGGGGAGCCGGCTAAGAAGAGGATTCCTGGAGCTCAGAACCCAGAGGTGTCCCGCCAGGCCGAGGGTCAGCAGAGGACAAAGGAATATCACTTGGGGCGGGGAGGAGGGGAGACATATAAGCACTAGCAAAGTGAGTGTTTGGGAGTCACTCGATCGCTCGCAAGTGCGGCAGGTGTGGCACCAGAGAGGGACAGAGGGCGGGACAGGACGGCGGTGGGGACCCTCTGCCGAGGTCAGGGGGGGACCCTGCCCCAACGACATGGAGGAGCTGATGTACATTTTGGGGAACTCCTCCGGGATCCAGAAAGAGCGGTGCCCCGGGGAACGGGACTGGGGACAGGGCCGGGCAGGGGACAACCGGTGGTCCAGACAGGAGTGACAACAGCATCGGCCAGAGCTGGTGGGGACGGAGAGGAGAAGGGGGTTGGGACGGACCTGGGCAGCAAGGACGAGGGGGACACCCCTGGTCCTCTTACACGATGGGGTGCCAACAGGCTGGGGGAGTGAAAACAGATATAGAAGTTTGTGGAACTAAAGGCCCTGGAGACTTGGGGGTGGGGTCTGGCCACAGACACCCCGTGAAGTCTTAACCGCACATAGGTGGGGTGGTGACAAGGGGTGTCCGTGAAGTCACCCAGGGAGGGCGTGGCCAGTACGAAGAACAGAGGGCCGAGAGAGAAATGGCGAGGCCCAAGGTGGCTGGGGTAGGGCAGAGACAACAGTGAATCGACTGGCAAAGGAGAACTGGTGACTCCAGACCAGATGGCGCAGGGCCTTGTAGACGGACACCAGAATCTCCGAGGACATGGTGGCAGGCGCCGAGTGGCAGAGCATGGGTACCGGCCCCCAGGGCTTCAGGGCACAGGACCGGCCACCAACAGCAGCGAGGAGGGACAGTCACGTCACCCACACCACTCACCTAGCATCACCGACGGAGCTTACAAATGGAAGTGCCAGCATCGGGGAGGAGGAGGTGAAGGAGGGTCCCCGGAGCTCGTGAGGGTGGGGACAGCAGCTGACAGGGGCACGGAAGACACAGGGTGCTCCAGAGGGCTCAGAATGAAAAGCAGGCAGACGAGTAGCCTCAGAGGCAGGTGGCCATAAAGACAGAAGGCACTGGGGGCTGGGGACGTGGAGAGGAGTCACCGGAGGGGCTCCCCGGGCAGCTGCCGCTGGTGCTGGCCTCAGGGACAATGCACGTGGCGCTAAAGTGCAGAAGCTGGTCTGGGGCTTGGGGTAACCAAAGGCAGGGCAAAAACATTTATTTATTTATTTATTTATTTATTTATTTATTTATTTATTTTTGGAGACAGTGTCTCACTCTGTTGCCCAGGCTAGAGTGCCGTGGTATCAGCCTAGCTCACAGCAACCTCCAACTCCTGGGCTCAAGCCATCCTCCTGCCTCAGCCTCCCGAGTAGCTGGGACTACAGGCATGCGCCACCATGCCCGGCTAATTTTTTATATATATATATATATATTTTTTTAGTTGGCCAATTAATTTCTTTCTATTTTATAGTAGAGACGAGGTCTCGCTCTTGCTCAGGCTGGTCTCGAACTCCTGACCTTGAGCGATCCTCCCGCCTCGGCCTCCCAGAGTGCTAGAGTTACAGGCGCCAGCCATCACGCCTGGCCAAAAACACTATTTTTAAGCCCCCTTTCTTTAGACTGGCTCTTTATAGGAGCTTCTCTGTGGCGCAAAGGAGCCTGGGGCTTGGCTTGTGGCTCCCACCTTCCCAGGGACATTTGAGGGACAGTGGCTCCCAGGTGCCCATGCTGGAGAGGGATGCCCACCCCAAATGAAGGTGCCCTCCTTGGGTCAGGCTGCACCTCCCCACCTGCCACCCACCTGCCACCCACCTGCCCCACCCGCCCCCTCCGTGTGAGCTTCCCGCCCGGGTGGATTCCCCCCGTTGTTTGGGCCCTTCCTGCCCCTGCTACTGAGAGCAGTTTCCTCCCCAGCTCCAGGTCACCCCTCCAGTTTCTGCCGTAACCACACAGACAGACTCGGCCCCAATAAATCACCCGTGCAGATCCTGCCTTTCCTTTAGAATTTGCCTTTTATCTGCTTTTCTTCGCTGTGTTGGTGGTCCCTGGGCCAGTGAGGCAGACCTGAGTCCTTGCGACACAGCGCTGCCCTGCTCGGGTCCCTGAGCACGGTCCTCCTAGTAGAGCCCTCACCAGACTCACCCCTTCCCTGTTCCAGATCTGCAAGAGTGCCATCTGGTGGCAGGAGAAGCCGGCCTCAGGTGGCTTTTGCTTTTTGAAAGAGCACACCCAAGATCAAGGAGGTGTCAAACGCCTGCCTCTAAGAAAACTTGCCAAGAAGACAGGGCAGGAAGGACTCAAGCTTGTGATGATGAGTGTTTTTAAAAGACAGGACATCTGTCAAAGCATTCTTTAGGTTGGAGATGAGCAAAAAAGTTATTAAATGTTTGGTGTCTGCTAACATAGATAATATTTGTATGTTTTAGATAAAACGTACAACCGTGTAATTTTCTTCCTAAGCAATCAGTGAAGGATGGGAAGGGGAAAACGTGAAGGTGGAGACATACACAAGTTCTAGATTCCAAACTGTGGGCAAGTCACTTAGGTTCTCTAGGCCTCGGTTTCCTCATCTGAAAAAATAAATGTCACCGGTTCCATGAACCCCTACTTGTGATTTTTATAATCCTCTCCCTTAACTAACTACTTGACCCTTTGAGTGGTCTCCCAGAACGAAAGAACTCCTGGCCTCAAGTGATCCTTCAGCCTTGGCCTCCCTAAGTGCTGGGATTAAAGGTGTGAGCCACAGAACTTGGCCTGAAAAGATTTTCTAGGAGACAAAAGGAGTTGAGATTCTGAATGCACCAGGGCAGACTTCCTGCCACCAAGACTCACCTCCCCCCAACAAACTGGCCCCCCCATGCATGTACCCCTTGTGAGATACACCAGGACTTGCCCCCAAGCATGTGGCCCCTCCTTCAGAAGGCCATGGTATCCCTTAGTCAGACTGGTTTGAGGCAGCTCCTCCCATTCTCCCGGTAGGACATCTGTCTTATTAAAAATTCCTTTCTTCCTTGGCAATCCTTGTTGCCTCAATTATTGGATTTTTGTGCACGAAGTAGCTGGACCTAGACTGAAACCCTCTTGCAGTTTCGACAAATAATGCAGTAGTCTAAAGCCACCAAAAGCTCTAAAATTCCAGGATCTATTATCCTTATTGGATTGGTCAAGATTGGCCAAGATAAAGAAATCCCTTATAAAGAGCCAGTGACTAAATACAGAAGGCACTCAACTGTTCGTGGCAAAGTGAATAGCAGTGACTGTCGCCTATTCATTTATGTCATATATATATACATATATATATAGCTACATCACATCATTTATAAGATATAATAATATGACTATAATCATCTACTTGGGTGTTGCATTACTCTTTGGACAGAGAATTAGAATAAGGGAACATAGAATTTGATCCACAGCTCTGACATCCTATGAAGTTAATAACAACCGTGAAGACTCATATTATCATTCAAAACTCAAAGAAGGACCTTTCTCAGCTAATTATTTTGCAAAATTTCTTCTAGACACGCAAACCTTACCAGCAGCAGAGACTTCCACAGGACTCCTGAGTCTATTCCCTGCCCGCTCATCCGAAGAAAAACACAACCCAGTGTTGGAGGAAGCAGGACTTCCCTTTTGATCTCAAACTAAGATAGGGACTGGGAGGAAACCTCTCTCGGCCATTATAAAGCTGGTCTTTGGGGACTTAGATAAGGGCTGGATTTGACAAGCACAATATATTAGGATCCATCCCTGAACAGAAAGGAGGAACTTTCTCATTTCCACCGGGTTTTTCCCAAAAGCCCAGTAGAGCTCCTGTTGTAAATATGTAGATTTCCAGGTTTTGATTTCTGGAAATCACTTACTGAAACGTGAACCAGATAAGAAACACTAAGGATTGGAATCCAGTAAACACCAGAACAAGGCCCCCACCATCTGTGAAGTCTGGTGGGGGGGGGGGACTCTTCACTTCTTTCAACACTAACTTCCTTAACCTAAAGAACAATGGACACTCTGCAAATGAGACGCCTGCCCTCGAATGTTTATAGCAGCACAGTTCACAATTGCAAAGGTGTGGAAACAACCCAGGTGCCCATCAATACATGAGTGGAATAATAAAATGTGGTGTATGTACACCATGGAGTACTATTTAGTTCTAAGAAACAACAGTGATCTAGCACCTCTTGTATTTTCCTGGCTAGAGCTGGAGCCCATTCTACTAAGCGAAGTATCTCAAGAATGGAAAAACAAGCACCACATGGACTCACCAGCAAATTGGTATTAACGGATCAACACCTAAGTGGACATATAGGAAAAAACATTTGTTGGGTGTCGGGCAGGTGGGAGGGGGAAGGAGGGGATGGGTATGTACAAACACAATGAGTGAGATGTGCAACGTCTGGGGTATGGTCACGCTTGAAGCTCTGACTCGAGGGGGGAGGGGAGGCAAGGGCAATATCCATAACCTTAACATTTGTACCCCTATAATATGCTGAAATAAAAAAAATGGAAAAAATAAAATAAACAACAACGGAGAACAAAGTAAAAAGGAACAGGTCAAGGAGAACATGGCAAAGGTCAGATACACTCCTCAAAGGCAGCTTTACCCCAGACCTAACAAGCACCTCCATGCAGATCCTCTTGGTGGGACATGCCACAGAGGGGTGGGTGTAGCCAGGTCCTTTTGCAGGGGGACCTGTCAAATGCACACTGCCTTCCCGTCCCTGTCGCCCTGCCCTGCGTGGCGGGCTGTGGGCGCAGAGCACTGCGATGCTCACTCCTCACCATACCGTTACTTTCTACCAGGAAATTTAGAGTTCTGCAAAATGCCACTTCCCGAGGGCTCAGGAGGGGACACGAGGTGGTTGCAATGGTGACAAATGAAAACTTCAAGAAATAAAAAAAGCATGACACCCTAAGCTCTAGCTGGAATCCTATGGCATCAAACTCTTCTATCAAATGAAACATCAGCAAGTGAGAGACTGATTGGTTAACACTTATACACATACACACATGTGCACATACACACATGTGTACATACACACCTGTACATACACATATGCATATACGGCAACTGGAACATTTAAGACTTTTTTTTATTATGGTAAAATGTACATAACATAAAATTTGCCATTTTAACCATTTTTTAAGTACACAGCTGAGTGGCATTAAGCACATTCACATTGTTGTGTGACCATCACCATCATCCATATTTCCAGAACTTTCTCATCATCCCAAAAAGAAACGCTGTATCCATTAAATAATAACTCCCCGTTCCCTCCTCCCCCAACCCCTGGTCCCCAACATTCTCCTTTCTGTCTCTATGAATTTGATTGTTCCAGGTAGCTCATCTACCTGAATCATGTAAATACCTGTCCTTTTGTGTCTCACTTAATTCAGTATGTCTTCAAAGTTCATCCACGTTGTAGCAGGGCAGGACTCCCTTCCTTTTTAAGGCTGAATAATATTCCACAGTCAATAGACACCACATTTTTGTTTATCCACTCATCTTGACGTTTGAATTGTTTCCCTGGGCATTTTTTAAAAAGCTCTGTCTTCAACTAGGATCTGCCTTTTGGAAAAGCCTCTCCAATTCTCTAGCTCTTAAAAATGCTAGGAATTATACTGGACAAATAGATACGTAAGCGAATTTTCAGCATAATGGGTGAATCAATAACATTTCACTCGTGAATATACTCTAAAATCCTGCTTTTCACTGGCTCATCTGATATGAGAAATCACACCCTCCCCCCACCTCCACCCCACACCCTGAGCAGACAGGACATTTTCCCTTCTGTTTCCACTTTCAAAAATGTCCTTTTCTACCCACAAGGCTGGTTTGTACCAAAGGAAGTAAAAACAAACAGTATTAATAATAATAAAAGCATTTTATCTGAGGCAGTTGCTGGAGAAAAGGTTCCTGGCATTGATAACTGTGGCCCAGACAGACTTGAGTGAGCAAGGGTCAGAACAGTTTACCTGCAGCCCCGGATAACAAGCTCAGGGGAACTGCCTTCCCCTTCTTCTCAGAAGAGCTAGGAACATTCGGGAAGTTTTACTAGCCTTCGTGTTAGCTTGCCTTAGAGGAGGATCTGTGTTTTAGGTGCTAGAGAGAACCAATTTCCAGGAAGGCAGGGAATGTGTTTTAGGATCTGAGTTTAATTTAAAGGACTCAGGCAGAGCTAAGGAGCTCATACGTGAGAAGCTCAGAGTGTCTGTCCCTTTTGGAGCAGGGCTCTGGGCCCCAGAACCTGGGGGAGAAAGCCAGCACTTGGCTAGAGGCAGAACTCACCCTTCCCCTAGGCTACAAGGCTGAGTCTGCTTCAGTGGGTCTTCAAACACAAGGAGGGGGCATGTTAGCAACTTACTCCGGCCCAAGAGTTCAGAAAAAAAATAATATATATACAAACGGACAAAGTAAATGTGGCAAAAATGTTAACAATCAATGTTCTGGAGTTCTCTGCACTCATCTTGCAACTTTTCTGTAAGTTTCAAACTACTCCCTTAAAAAGAGCTTTTAAAAAAAAGAAGAAAAAGTGAATCCAGCTTTGCAACTTTATCCAGAAATATTTTCAAGTCCAGAAAAGCAAGATCAGAGGCTGGGAAGTATGGTGCTTCTCTGAGCTTGGGTGAGCAACAATAGAAAACAACAGGAATATCAGGAAAACAGCTGTGGGTTTTAGAGCCAGACATGCGTGGGTTCCAATCCAAGCAAGCCTGAGGCTTTGGGGAAGCTGATTTGACCTCTAGAAGCCTCAGTTTTGACATCTATAAATTAGTGGTAACAGAGTTTGGGACCCTTATATCACCTCTAAATTCTTTAAGTACCTAACACTCAATAAATGTTCTCATTACGGCTGCAATTACAGCAAGAAAGGGAGGGGGAGGGAGGGGTGAGGCAGTCTGGAGTTGAAGAGAAAAAAAGCATCAGGAAAAACACCCTCATTGGGATCCAGGGTCGGAAGCAAGGCAGGGGGAGGGGCCGTGGAATGAATAGCAGTTATAAGGAAAAAGAGCATGGGATGAAGATAAATAAAATAAAGAACACAGGTACCAAAGCACAAAATTACAGCTCTTCCTGCATGGACACCCGTGGCCAGCTCAGCAGATGGTGGCTACAGGATTCTGACTGCAGGTGAAGAACTGTGTTTGTGGCGTTTGTTCCCAAACTTACTGCGTTTTATTGCATTCTCTTAATCTAGCAGGAGTTTGCAATAGGTATAAAGAGAGTAAGTTGAGCTCCAAATGTACAAAACAGAAACACCAAACAACCAATCCATTTGGAAATAGCCAACAGATTATCAGTTCCTCTATCAAAAGCAAGATTCCCATAAACTTATCAGCCTCTTTACCCTCTAGGTCTTGAAACCTTTATCTTACAAAAAAGAAAAAGAAAAACACCTTGAGCCCTCAACTCTCAGTGTATGTATTTTCGTAAATTATGCACTTGCATGCTATTGTCAATCCTGACTTATATTAAATCAGCAACGCTGAGTTTCTTATTTTAGACAAATGCACCCCCCTCCCTTGGAGCTGTGGGCTCTGGGGGGCAACCCCCAAGTTTTCCCCTTCTAGAATAGGAACGAAAAGCCCTAGCTTCAGCCAGACCAAAGCAAATCGACTAAAATAGGCAAAGGGGTGCCTATCTCTGTTCTTCTATTTAATGGATTTAAAAAATGGGGGGCAAGGAATAGGGCACCCCTCCCCCCTACTCCGACATCAGCTTCTGTGTGCTAAGGAGCCAGTTCTTCTTGGAAGCCCCAAGGAGAGAGAGGACGATAGGCATTTCCCTAAAACGTCCCCAGGGGCCACTTTTATTACCCTGGGGGGAGGGGGGAGCTGGTGGCTTCTGACCCAGGTATAATGAAGTCTCCAAGAGCAAAAGATTTCTCTCCTTTCCAGTATGCCTGGAATACCAATACTCAAGAACTTCTCCTCCCAGGTGTCCCATGGGCCATACGCCACGTTAGAACCAAGTCACAAAATTCAGCTGCCACTGTGCCAGGGACTTGCCTTTCCAGTGGCAGGATTAGATGGTGGTGGCATCTAATCACCCCCGTGGTGACACCTCTATCAAAATTGGATGCATGCGCCAGCCCATGTGTCCTTGGAATAAAATTGGGGACTGCCCCCACGCCCCCCCCAACAATCCATTCTTCCAAAAATACTCAGTGGATGCTTGCTGTGTGCTGGGCAGTGAAGTTGCAGGGCCTCCCCACCCCCACCCCCACCCATGGAGTTTATATTTGGCTCCAGGGTGAGCAATAGACCAATAATTATACATTATATAATTACAATGTGATGAGTGCGAAGAAGCTCACTGTACAGGAGCGAGAGCTGGCCTGCCCTGGGAGGTCGCAGAGCTTTGCAAAGGAGAGGTGGGAGCTGGGAGCAAAAGTGCACTGGCAGGCCAGGGAGACGCAGGGTGGCGCTGGCAGTGGGCGACAAGGAGCCAGACACCTTTGGGGAGTGGCAGGAGCACTGAGCTCCAAGGCTGAGGCAGGTGCCCTGTGCAAAGCAGAGATCAAAAAGGAGACACTTTAGGCCTTGAAGCACACCTACAAGTGACAGAGTGCACTCCAAGCATGCAGGGAAGTTTCTGGAAGGTTTCAATCCGGGTGGGACACACTCCTATTTGTCCTTTTAAAATGCCACCCTGCCCCCGCCCCGCGCTTCTCAAAGCCCCTGCGGCAGCCCCCGTCCCACGGTCCTGCAGTTGTTCGTCTGTCTTCCTGTCTGCACTAACCGAAACTCGCCTCTATCTCTCTTTGTCTGACAGAAGGAGAACTGAGAATCCGCACCCTCGTCTTGACACTCTGACATGGAAAGGGGCCCGGAGGGGCCACAAGAGCTTCGACGCTGTGACGGTCACAGCCGGACGCTGTGACAAAGGCTGGCTCTCCAACCTCAGCCTGCAGCAGCATCACCTGAGAGCTTGTGGAGAACAGATTGTTGTGGGCCCTGCTTCCAGATCTTTCCAATCCAGCAGGTCTGGGGTGGGGAGGGAGAAGTCTGCATTTCCAACAAGTCCCCAGGGGGTGGTGCTGACTGGGCTGGTCCAGACCACAGGAGCAGGGAACCAGCTCCCAGGAAAAAAAAAAAAAAAAAAAAACCCAGGGCATTAGTGCAGCAAAAAAAAAAAAAAAAATTTTTTTTTTTTTTTTTTTTTACCAGGATCTGTATCTTGGAACTCAAAGGAAACCTGCAAAAAAAAAAAAAACCCAGATTTTCTTGAGTGAGCAAATCTGCCTGGCTTTTACACCTAGAAATCAGCCTAGCACTGGGACTCCCTGACAAGCGTTGGCAGCCGGTCGGGCACAGATTTCTCGAATCCCCAAGCTTTAGAAGTGGGAAATGTTGTAGAATTCTCCAGTCGCAGCCACAGGACTCCAGAATGGTGACACTGGGTGGCAAATACAACTTCTGCAGCCCATCAGACCTCAATCTGGTACAGTGCATTCATTGCAAGGCCTGAAGCCCACATCCACAGCCCGTGCTAATAATGCGTTTGCCCCGGGAGAGACAGACACACGGCAAATGTCCTCCTTAGACAGTCCGTGTTCCTGCCCACGGCCCCAATGCAACACCAGACATTTCTTGGTGAGCAGTCAGATACCGTTCACCAATTTTCTAAATTGCTAATCAGATAATTGCCGCAATAGTTAATTTTGCAGCCATTCTCCATTTGAATAAGCAAAATAGAAAATAATTAGACCCAAACAATCACACTGGTTTAAAAGCACACTAATGGACAAAATTAGTTTATTCAAATTTGTTTCAACATTCATCAGAACGCTTGCTGGTCAATTTGCCTAATGAGTGTTCACTTCTCCCTTAATTTTTCTTGCGTGGCATTCACTTGGAGCAATACATTAAGCCTGCTCCCCCCCACCCCACCCCTTTGCAAAGAATTCTTAATGACCAGCCCCATGTTGCAAATGATATCTTCTCAGTTTCTCTGTAGAAAACAAGCAGAAATGTCTGAAAACAATTTTGCTCTATTTTCCAGAATTAAAAAAAAAAAAAAAGTTCTCAATATGTTCATTGAGAAACTTTTACTTATTCCTTATAAGGTGTTAGGATAATGGCCTGCCCTAGAAGCATGGGAGAAAAGGGCCAATTCTAAAATTGTAACCTTTTAGTATGTAATTTAAATCAATGGCCAGTTGGAGGGAACTCAAGTTGGAGGAAGGAAATTTAGTATTTTTGGAAATCTACATTAATATTATGTCAAGTCTTAGCAGCATTTTTTTTCAAATGACTATAATTAGAGATATGCAAATTTTTCACTGGGGAAAAAAAAAACTGAGAAAAATGCACCTAATTAAGTAATGATGTTATCTTTATTAGATGGTATTGAAAAGTATAAATGTGGTTTTTAACCCTTTTAAAACTGTAAAATAGCATTGCCTCCTTCAGAACTCAAGGGACCTCACACCAAACAGATAATGGCAAAAGTTGTGTCACTTCTTACAAATTTTCCTCCAAAACAAACAGTCAGCAGTGAGCTTCCTGGCATCGGATGATTTCAACCATTACATTTTGTCATAAACAATAAGCTTAGAAATCTAACGTTAAGTAGGCCATAAAGTGTTCATTTCCAGAGAGTTACAACCACTAACTTTCATCTCCACAACAAATTTTTAATAACTTATTTTGGAAGAAAATTATTTCTTAAAACAGCTACCAGTGATTTTTGTATTCAAAGACTTGGAGTCCAGATGTAGTAGACTCAAAGGTTGCTAAATTTTATGTTTTAAAAAAATCAATACAGATTCTGGGAAGACAGAGGTGTCTGGGCTGGCAACATAATTATTGACTCTCCCCAACCATACGAATGGATTCAAAAACTACGGATAACATCCGCAACAAAACTAGGTGAGATAAGGTACCCCAGGACCTGAATATGAGGAGGGAGGGACAAACTGCCAACAGCCACAGGGATCACCACCTGGCACTTACTAGAAAGCTGAGAGGGTCATCCTGAGACCAGCCACAGAAGCTGGGAGAAGACTCCGCAGATTCCAGTTTTGCTATAAGTGCATGCATGGCTAATGTGCTGGAATGTTCTGGAACGGGGGAGGTCTGATCCCTGTGTGCTAATAAGCCAGGACAAAGCCCCACACTGAGGAGAAACTGCTGGGGTTGGGGTCTGAGATGAGCAACAGTGGGGGCACAGTCTGGATGGGTGAGCAGTTGGGGGTAGGAACCCCCAAAAAAGAAGATCTTAGGATGTAGGGAAGGAGAGTCCATATTTTTTAACCACCCGCATCTGTGACACTAGGCAAGTGACATCAGCCTTCCTAAAGGTACAGGAAAACTCAGTGAGCAACAGAAAAGAATCACAGTTGAACTCCAAATAGTCATTTTTTTAAGAAAAAAGTAAGGAGCAGAATGACAATCCTGGTGTGAATAAAATCATGCCAGAAGGACCCAAAAGGAAAACAGAAAATGTATAGTCTACTATTTCAAAATGAGCCCAAAGAAATTAAGTAAACAAAAGAAGCTATAAAGAACAGCGTAAATCAGAATGTTAAAAACTCAGAAATGAGTTGACTGCAGAAAAGGATTTGAAAATGGAGGTGAAAGAACTAAGAATTGAAGCAAAACCATTTCGGAAATGATGGATAAAAAGAAAATACACGAGAACAAATAAAAATGAATCGTGCCTTAAATGAAAAGATGCAACAGAGGAAAAATTTTAAATTCATGCAAATTACAAAGAGATTAAAAGAGTTGGAAAGGGATAGACACAGAAAACAGGCAAAGAAGATCTAACATACGCACAATGGGAGTTCCTAGACCCAACAAAGAAAAACAGAACAAACAGTAAACACTAAACTTCAAGAAATCTTTATTGGGGGAAATAAAAAGACCTCTCGAAATTACATACTAAAGCAGCATATCCTGTTCTCTGGAAAAAAAAAAAAAATCAACCCACAGCAGCCAACACTATAAAACTGCTGGACTTCAAAGAATAAAGGTAAAAAACATTCCTTTGGATATTTAGGCAAATATGCCAAGTTACATGTGAGAGAAAAATCAAATTATCATCAGACTTGGACAACACTTTATGGCAAAAGGTAACACAATAAAACAACAAAGATACAAATAAAAATAAAATATGCAAAGATAACGTGGGTCAAGGGTTTTATATCAGCCAACCTGACCTTTAAGTGTAAAGACTACAGACAAGCTGATGTGCATGTATAACTCAGGGAGTAGCACCTATCAGAGGATGAGCTTCAAAAAACCAAAATATCAGGAAAAGTATGATAAAAGGACTGGTTTCCAGCGTTGAATACGTATTTACCTGTACAACTAAGATTAAATGATGTTAACCAGGGGTCCTCAAACTTTTTAAACAGGGGGCCAGGTCACTGTCCCCCAGACCGTTGGAGAGTGGGGTGCACATTCCACGCATGCGCACTGTGGGCCCGGGACCAGTCAGCTGCTAAGCAGGACAGGCAGCGGTGGCAAAAACACCCAGCGGACCAGATAAATGTCCTCGGTGGGCCGCATGTGGGCCACAAGGCGTAGTTTGAGGACCCCTGATGTTAACAAAGAAGACAGCAGAGTATGGGATTGCTAAATGCTCTGACAAGGTAGTTTTAGTGCAGCCATCCGAAAAATGAAGCATGGGGGGAGTTCTGAAAATTGGCATGTGCTTACTGGCTGCCTTACAGATACTCATTGGGAGTAAAAGAATATTATTTCAAATCCCCAGCTTGAGAGAGAAAAGAGAGAGGAAAGAATAGCTGCTGACTAGTTTAAATGCTACAGTAAGAAACCAGTAGAAAATAGCCCTCCAAAAAAAAGAGGAGACAAGGGTATGATAGTAAGGTATCAGTATAAAGGCAACCATAAGAATACACATCTAACAAAAAATACAAATCTCTGCAAATACCCAAAGTTATACCAAAAAAAAAAGAAAGAAAGAAAAGAAAAGAAAGTAGAAAAACACACCACTCATACAGTACTCTTGTTTAAAAAAAAAAATCAAATCTGAATATGATCAAACTTCTAAGTCACCAATTTACAGGAAATACAGGGAATAGAATGTGTTAATACCACAGGAATGCACTCAGCAGAATTCAGCCTGAAAAACTGCACAGGACAAACATTCAGTTTCTTCAACAAAAACAAGGGGCTAAAACCTAGATAAGAAATGACTTAAAGGACGTTTCAACCAACTGCAAAATCCATTGTGTGGATGGATCTTGTCTGGTTTCTTCCAAATACTTGCTTATATTTTTCTATGTGTTTATTTTTAATTGGGGAAATGTGAATACTGGATATTCGATGACACTGTGGAATTATACTGATGCGGAGGGGTGTGATATTGGCATCATGATGTTTAGAAAAGGGAGCCCGCATGTTACAGCTGCACACTGGAAATATTTGCAGATGCAATTCCACGCTGCTTGAGACTTGCTCACAGTAACGGGACGTTTTGAAGCTGCATGATGGCTACAGGAGAGTTCATTACACTGTTCCCTGTTCGAAATGTTCCATAAATAAAAATGCCTATTTCAAAGTTCAGTTCCTCCAAGTTGAAATACAATGGCTGCTAAAAGATTATCAACCAAGCCAGGGAATAGCCCCTGAGGCTCCCTACAGCTTTTGCTTTTTTTTTTTTTTTTTACCCTTCCCTAGTCAACTGATAGTAAATTTAAACAAGGTCTATTTAAATGCAAACCCTGAAATTCACACCCAAAACAATAGGTGCTAACCTATGATAATGGCACCAGATAAAAATGATGGCTAAACCTGGAGCAAGCACATTAAAGCAACTGAGTTCATAATTACTGAAGTGCCCATAGCTGCATACCTAAAACTGGGGGTGCCTTCTTGCCCTTATCCCAGGAGGGCATTGGAATCCTTCCCAAAGACCTGAACCAACAATACCAGAGTTGGCAAGAGTCTGACTGCAGCGCCTCCAAAATGGACAGAGAAGGAACTTTCCAGTCCCGAGTAATTCACCTGTGTCAATTCTCATTTTGGGGAGTCCTTCATTTGAAACTCGAGAGCTTATCCCTTCATGGACCTCTGAAAGCCACCCAGCTGCAGAAACAGCAGAGTTGAAACCCCACACACGGTAGGAGTGTGACAGTCGCCATACACGGCTGTCGATCATAAGGTGCGATCCATCACAGCATGTCACAGTTATTGTGACAACCCAAGTTGGTCAGACTCTTAACAAGAAAAAGATGAAGGAGCTTTAAAAGGAGGTGCAGAACCCCCAGTCCTTGCAGAGATACCAAAGAGCATTCACGGCCTGGACTCTGGAAACATCCCTCTTCACTGTGAAAGAACATTCTAGAACATTCTGGAAAAAAAATGGTTCCAAACCTCCAGACTAACTAGGCACATGAAAGGCTCCAAAAGTCCCGAGGTGAGGGACACCTGTCAGTGTGTCACACACTTATCCAGTCCTCTTCAGTGCCTTCTCCATCGGGGACAACCTGTGCTGTCAAGAGGACCGCTATTCCGGACTTAACAAAGACTGGGGCGTGGAAAAACCAGGGGAGCAGCTGACTCTCAGCCCTCCCGGGGGCAGGAGGGGTGGCAGCTAGTGACAAGCACCTCACAAGCTTCCACTGACACCTGCCTGCCCCGTCTCCCCCATACCCTTGAAGCAAGCTCGAATCTATCTCCTTTCTCTGTTATCCTGGCTACCTTTTCTGCCTTTCCCCCTGAATGAACCAGTCCCCTCTGACCCTGTAACCGTTCCTTTCTCTGCTTTCTTCCTTATGACCATAATAATACGGAACTGAAATAAATCTAAATTAAACTGCTTTCTACGAGAGACCTTCAACTTTCCTTCCATTTTTTTTTTCTGTCTTTCTGGATTCTTAGACCTAAGGTCTTGAGAGAAAAAGAATTCGCTGGAACATAAGCCCCAAGAGAGAGAGCAAGGATTTTTTTGCCTGATATGTTCTCTGCTATAACCCCCGATGCTTCAATAATTATGTGTGAATAAATCTATGGAATCCCGGTACAGGGTCAGTTTAAGGGGACCAGAGGGGACCAACAGAATGCAGCTGTCATCTGAAGCTCCACCTCTCTGTGGCCAGGGCTGCTGTCCCAGGTGTCCCATACAGAGACAGAAGCCACCAGACACTGCCTAGGACTCACCTCCTGCAGGCATGCACCCCCTCCCCACCCCTAGCCTCTCTCTGGAAGGCAGTGGTTCTGAAACTCGAGATTATCATTTTAAATAATATCCCTTGAAATTGCTGGAATGTAAATTAGGCAACACATTCAGATCTACTAAAAAAAAAAAAAAAAAACTTACAAACCCTTCTACATATGCTAGTTTATTTTAAAAAAGCAAAGGGGGGGGGGGTTCTCTTTTATCAAAGGGATTCCTTTTGGTTCAGCTAAAAATCCCTGTGGCAAATATATAGACAATACTAAAATAAGTAGAAAAACACTTCACCATCCCACTTAAACATTTTTATTAGTTACTCTCTAATGCTGTATTTTAGATGAAGAATCCTCGTTTAATTTAGCAATGACAAAAATCCTAAAAAAACAGTCCATGTGGTGTTTTACCAGCCAATTCAATATCACCCATTTCTTAAATCGAAAATCTTTCCAAGGTTCATTCTCTCAACATCAGCCATTAAAAAGGAAATCTGCATCGTGAAAATGAGGATGGAAATGCATCGAAAATATTTTATAAGCTAAAAATTGTATCACTTTAGAAGTTCTCATATTACCTTTATTCTAGTGTAAGTAGAATTCTCAGTTTGTTTGTTTGTTTTTACATAATCTTGATTTCTTTTTAAGCATGCACTAGCCAAGTAGAATAATAGCCAGTTTTACCAGCCACCTCTCACACTACTAAAATCTTCAGTAAATATTTACCCCAGAAACCATTATCTACATTGGGTCCCTTTCTCTAAATACTTCTTTCCAATGGAGACACATTGACTTCCAAAGTTCGATGTGTGATAATGCTTTCCTTTGTTCTAATTCGGTTAAGTAATTCCTGTGCTGAAGAGTCTACACAGGCTATTATATTTAAATTACTGGGAGTCCCCGATTGTTTGGAAGAATTTTTTTTAACACCCTCTGAAATAACCTGAGTTACCTGGGGTAAACCCATATGAGATGGGATTATTTTGCCTCGCTCACTAAACAATGTTAAAGATACAAGGTAAAAGAGCTTCACCTCTTTTTCATTTTCTCTCTTATCTTTTTCTCTACTTGGTCAAAAAAAAAAATGAGGCATTCCCTGGCAAGTGCTATCAGACACAGTTTTTCCTTAAGGGTTACAGTTCTCCCACTACAGCCACCTGGCCCTCCCCAAATTCCCAGCTTTGGAGGGGACAGTCACCAGTCCCCTGACTGCCTTCCAGTACAGGTTTGGGGGGATCCAGGGAAGAATCTCTAGACGCCCCAAAAGCCACACAGGACCCCTTAGCAAGGTTTAGGGGGTTTGTCTGTTGCTGTTTTTGCTTCGAGGAATGAACTGCCATAAACAAGGTTTGTAAAAAACTGCAGGTTTATCGTTTCACTATTTAAAATCTGTTAAGAATCAAAGACCATCTATTGCCACTATCAGATGTTGAACCCACCTGGCTGGTGGCAGGGGTGGAGGGTAGGAAGGTAGGGGAGGGTAATTAGCCTTGGACTTCAAAACAACTCGGAAGTACACATCTGTACCGGATTCGCATTGAACACACAACACAGGCAATGCGTACCGAAGTGAGACCAGGACCTTTCCATTTTTTAAAAGTTATTTCTTGGAATAACCAACTATAGGAAACAGGAACAACTCTATAAGGAAATACTTCAATTACTGAAGAATAAAAAAAAAAATCCAAGTGCCCTAAAAATTATCTCATCTCACCTTCCAATAGTCTCTGCAGAGATTCCCTTCAGGGAGGCTTTGGCTAACTCTACCCCTTTGTTTTTGCTGTTCGCATTTTGACCAAATCCTGTCCCACTCTTCAAGATTGAATTCGGGTCCCATCTTTTCCCCTGAACCAGCCATCCTACTCAAGACATGACTCGATGGCAATGAATGGGACCAGACCTGCTGCGTAAATCTTACTGCAAATCCTATAACATGAGCGCTCACCCAGCACTCATCTTCCTGCAGATCCCAGGAATCTAAAGCCAGGAATCCCATATGAGACATGGTCCCCTAAAGGGACAGGACGAGTACAATGATAGTATCCACCAGAAGTGCTGAATTGCAGTTTTGTTTCTGTCACCTTCCCCCACTGGAAGGGATAGCTGATCTAAAAAACGTGCCACCGAGCCATGGCCACCAAATGACCGGAGGGAAAGGACACAGACAAGGGAAGTCAGAGTGACGGGGCAACCGCAGACTGAATAACCCATCCCTGAGGAATCAAGGGGAAAGGACTCCAGTTGCTGGTCCTTTGTCCCTAGATGCTGCTGCATTGAGTGATCACAGAGCACAACCATTCTTAGCTTAGGACTAAATGATCAATGATGGATTTCTCTAGATCAGGGGTCCTCAAACTTTTTAAACAGGGGGCCAGTTCGCTGTCCCTCAGACCGCTGGAGAGTGGGGTGCACATTCCACACATGCGCACTGTGGGCCCGGGACCAGTCGGCTGCTAAGCAGGACAGGCAGCGGCGGATGGGCCAGATAAATGTCCTTGGTGGGCCGCATGTGGCCAGCAGGCTGCTCTAAACCTCGAACTTCCTTTTATTTGTCTTATTTTGACACTTGGTTTAAGTTATCACACAAGTATAATTTGTTCTGTGGTTAAATGCCCCCCACTCCCAAAAGATCAACAACCCATTGTTAGGCTGGGTTCTTTGTTGGCTGTTTTCAATATAGCCAAAATTGTGAGTACACCAGTAGGTCATGTTATGAGTCTGCCCAGTATTTATGAGAAACACCACCCCATAGCCGAGACAGTGAGAAAAGAAAATGGCTGGTAATTTTCCCATTTCCAAATGATCCAGAAAGGATTTCAAACAGGCCCCTAATGGGTCATCAAACCAACTGAGTTGGACAGGACCTAAGAACCATTTCAAAATGACAATTACTTGGCTGTCCACGTACCTCCAAGTGCAGATCCTATAACTATCTCTGCTAACACAATGAAGTCTTTTCCAACCCTTTCCAAGGAAAGAATTTCTCCTAAAAATAAAATCTCCATTCCTTTCTGGGGCAATTTAAACGACTCTCATTTTGTTCCATTCTTCATTCGCACCGTGCAAAGATTGAAGATTGTCATTCACTAAACCCTCCCTCACCCTACCTTCTCTAGGCTTACTAAATCCTATTTCTTTCAGTTGCCTTCAAAGGGCCTATTTCCCAAAGCTTTCATCAACTGTGTCCCCTCTCCACCTAAAATGTCCATTTTATTCTCTGAGAAAAACAAAAAAAACACTATACCTTAAAAATGGTCTAATACAAAGAAGAAACATAGGATAACCTTCCCACTATATATTTCTTTCCATGAAAACTGACTTTTCATCATCTGACTGGTACACAGTTAACACTCTACTTTTTATAAACCCCAAATGCTACCCTAATAATAAACAGCCATTCTGTGACACTGGAGGTTAATTTAATTTCTTATATGGACCTGACCCTAAGAAGAACACCTGCTGTGTCTATGATCGGAGTTTCAAGTAAATTCAGCCTGTCAATAGTCAATGAACACGCATCATATTCCCTCCGTCCTCTTGGCTTTATTTCCATTAATTCCACAGTGCGGCCATTACTCCCAGTTACCTACCCCCACAATAACCTGTTCTTCCCCTCAATCCCATCACTGCCTGACATGCACAGGTGCCCGTAAATATGCCCAGTGACTGAAGTCCTGAACCTTCATCCAGAAATGATCTGAAGTCTGTCCTGCCCAGCTCTCCGTCAACACACAGGTCTCAACCATGAGATCCACCGTCCTAAAACAGGTCCACAAAACTTCCCTCCAGACACCCGGCATGCCAATGTTGAAGGCAGCGCTGTTTGCAATAGCCAAAACGTGGAAGCAACTCAAATGCCCATCAAAAGTCAAGTGGATAAACAAAATGTGGTCTATACACACATGCAATGGAATATTATTCAGCCTTAAAAAGGAAGCAAACCTCTGCAACAACACGGACGAACCTTGAGGACATTATGATAAAGTGAAATAAAACAGTCAGAAAAAGACCAATACTATATAGGATGTACCTAGAATAGTCACATTCAGAGACAGAAAGCAGAATGGAGGTAGCCAGGGGCTGGGCCTGAGGAAGGGGGAGTCGTCAGTAAAGGGTATAGAGTTTCAGTTTTGCAAGATGAAAAGAGTTCAGTAAAGGGTATAGAGTTTCAGTTTTGCAAGATGAAAAGAGTTCTGCGGAATGGTTTTGCACAACAATGTAAATGCACTTAACACTGTTTAACTTAAAAATGGTTAAGACAGTACATTTCCTATTATGTGCATTTTATTAACCTCTCCCTTGCTCTTGGCCACCCACCCCATACACAGCAAGAGGGGGAGGGCGTCCAAGTTTGGGGGCAGGACTTGGCACCTCGCTTCCCCAGACTGTGGGGCGGGTTGGGAAGTGTGCGCAGCTGGACAGAAGGGTGGAGCAGGTGGCCTTGGACTAGCAAGCAAAGCCTGGAGGGCCACTCCTAGGTCAGGTCCAGCTTAGCCTTGACTTCCAAGCCTTCTTCATAGGACCAAGTTCAACACTGGACCAAGTGTTCAACTGGTCCAACTGGACCAAGTGTTCAACTGGTCCAACTGGTTCAACTGGACCAAGTTCAACACTAAATACATGCTCCCTCCAATGCTCCTGGAAGTTCATCAGAGGCGTCCACCTTTCCATCAGCCACCAAACCAATCCCGAAATAAGGTCTTAATGTGGTTCCACGTTTCTCTTGCTTTTCTCGACTGAAGACTTAACTACAGACCCTCTACCCTCCTCTTTTAAGGTGCAGAAATTAGTCTCACGGGGATGCTTACACTGGACCCTGATCTCTACCACCTGCCCACAGAGACCAGCTTCTCTCCTTGACCATCCTGTCCAGAGCACGTTGCACGAGTGACAGCCCAAGGCTGCTCTTAATCAGTGGCTGTCCTCTTGGAGTCCCTGTGAGGACCAAGACTTGGGGACGGATGACCCTTGGTTAGCCTGCATCCAAAATGTCCACTGGGCACATGCTATGTTCAAAGCTTGGTGTAAGCGCTTAGAAGACAGGAGAGATGTCAACCCAGTATTGACTGAGCACCACAGTGGCAAGGTCGGCTTGGTCCCTGAACTCCTAGGAAAAGCAAGCAAGGAAAAGCTCCTCCTTCTGGAAGTTTTCAATGCCACTTTGTAAGGAAGCGGGACTCCCGGCTCCCACCTATCTTGCCCAGGAAAAATGGCCATTTACAGACGACCCCGCCCCTACACACACCTTTATCCAGAAATCTGTATCTCCTTTGGTGGAAAGTAACCTGCAGTTAAAAAGAACCAGGCAGAGAAGTATCCATTACCATTAACTGGGGACTTTTTAAAAAACTAGACATTCAATATATAAACTGCATCTTAAATAAAAAAAAAATCCTACACAATCTGTTTTTACACCATTTCCAATTTTTTTTCCTAAGAGCCAAAGCCAAA
Organism: Microcebus murinus; assembly: GCF_040939455.1. Taxonomy (NCBI): domain Eukaryota; kingdom Metazoa; phylum Chordata; class Mammalia; order Primates; family Cheirogaleidae; genus Microcebus; species Microcebus murinus. The sequence continues at coordinate 15,267,096 of NC_134129.1, forward strand.
AGAGGAACCTAAAATGAGCCTGGTAGTGGAGTCCACACACTTGGTCTGTGAGGAGCACTGTGCTGAGCACGTCACATGCAGAAACTCCTTTAATCCCTGCAGGAGCCCTATGTCTTTATCCCCATTTTACAGATGAGGAAATAAAGCCTAAGGACAGGTTGGGTGTCTTGGCCCAGATCACACCGCAGGCAAGTGGCAGAACTGGAATAAAAACCCAGGCTGTCAATTTCAGAGCCCAAGCCCTTAACCCTGACGCCACGTGCACTGCATAATAATTTTGGCTTAAACCTTACGTTTTGCAAAAATGTGGAAAACCTAGCTGTCAGAAAGGTATGTAGGACTGGAAGATATCTAACAAAAGGGAGTCATGACCAAAATGTAAGGAAGAAGGCTGGCGAGCAAGACTCCTCTTTAGTGTTCTGATAGGAAAAAAGATCAGGTGTGAATGTTTCTGTTCGAGAAATCATCTGTGTGGGGTATTTTTCTGGGGGGAAAAAAAGTCCAAGATCTGTTCAATCTCTGAGACCATCGATTCCCAACTCTTACCAAATGCTAAATCAAACTCAAGGCAAACAATTAAAATTTATTTCATTTTAAAAACCGCCAAGTTAACACTTAATTGGTACCTCCGTGCAAGGATCATAAAGAAAAATAGTCAGATTCTACATATGTGAAGAAGTCACTCATTTATTAAGTGCCTATCCTGTCCCAGATTCTGGGCCAAGCACCTTTATAAAAAAAATCTCTTTCTAATCTTTAGGGCAATCCTATTATAAACATAGGCACTGTTCCCATTTTAGGAAGAATAGTAACTCTTATTTTACAGATAATAATTATGACTAACATATATTGATCACACAGTATGGCGTGCCATTCTAAAAGCTTTCCATGCAGGAATACTTTTACCGGCACAGAGAGGTTAAGTAATTTGCCCAAAGTCACACAGCTAGTGAATGGCAAAACCAGCACGAAAAACTAAAGTAGAAAGGTAAAGCAACTTGCTCCAAGGCCACAGCACTGTCAGCCAGGGAGCCATCAGACTAACGCAAGGCGGCCCGCCCAGGTTCCTTCCACGTGTCGCCTGCCTAGTCCCACCTGTGTTTACCAGGGCCTGGCAGTAGAGAGATGTAGAGCCTAATGCAAACTGAAGAGCACAGGAGCCATATCTAAAGGGGCCAGGGTCTTCAATTCAAAAGGAGAGAGAAATAGAGACCTTGATAAAAAATTATCTGGATTTTTAAATATTGCCTCAACGTTTGCTAAAAAGCAACACACAGGCACAAAAAAAAAAAAAAAAAAAAAAAAAAACCCATATGCATGGGCTATTGGCTTACAACTGCTCTTTATTTATTAAGGCTCTTAAAAGATGGGCTGTATGATCACGTCCAGCATCGTCAGAAACCAGAGCTGCTAGGCCATGCTGACTCACAAGTCCTCTCCCGGGCCCTCCTCACTCTGAGCTTGCAAACTGTGTGCTCAAGTTACTGAAACCGCATGTGACATTTTGCATATTTGGATTCCTGCAAGTGTCTTTTAATCCCACTTTTTTTTAAAGTTGCCACACATGCACGCGGCAAAATAAAAAGCACTTCCCACACCCGAGCCTGCCAACTCTTCAACTGAATTAACTCTGCAGAAAACGCTGCCGCAGCCTTGACCACTACCTTGACACAGGGTCCCCACACGGCAGGCAGTCCAGCCCCGGGAATCCTGCTCCGGGCCACCGTGCCTCATTTCCTCATTTCCTCCCGGCCTTCTTTAATCAGCTGGAAGAGACTTGAGGAAATGAGTCAAAATCCTAAGGGTGACTTGGAACGGCTGTCAACAACAACAGCAAAATTCATCACCACCACATCTGTACGTAAATGTGCTCCAAGGGAAGCCCAGGGAAGACCTGGCACATTTCTGATGAGAATTTTCTTTGGGGAGGAAGAAAAAGGTTTTGAGTGGGAAATTGTGGTTATTTCTCACCGTGCTCATCCAGGGCAAATAACCGACGGTATCAGCCGTTATTGGGGGTTTTCGGGTTCACAACTATGCACCAGTGTAGGAAGCTAACACCGTTGTCATTTTTTTGCAGTGGCAGATGGATTTCAATCGACTTGTGTCATCATTTTAAAGTCAGCTTGTTGTCACTTCTAAGGGACCCCCCCTGGGATGGGACAATTAATAATACCTTAAAGCCCTCAGACTGCATGATCAAATGCCTGCACCCCCTCTTCCAAGCTATAATGAATCCTCCCTCAGAGAATGCGTCCCTAAAATCGAGAACACTCTTAACTTGGGCAATTCTAGGTCTTTTTCACCCAAACTGGGACGGTGGCGACCTTGGGCAGACTGCATTCCCAAACCCTCCAACCATGCCTGGAGGATAGGAAGGACTCGCTGAGTATTTGTGAATGAGTCTTGCTTTACAACAGATTCTGGTGGATCCTATAAACGGATACACAGTGGGACATATGGAGACGAGAACAGGCTTCGCCACTGATTATTTCGGGCTCATCCTCAGCCAGTTTCTCCAGTTGTCCAATACTAGGGGTGGTCATAGCTACTTCCTCCTGGGCTTGTTGAAAGTACTAGAAACAGCAGGTGAAGCCCCACAAGCACAGGGCCTGGCACACAGTTTCCAATTAAAGAGCAATTAACCAGGTACAACGTGGGTGTAATGTGAAATTGAAGGCATATCAGAAACCATGCACGGCATACATGATTGATAGAGTCAAGAAAGAAAAATGTGTGGATGGGCAGGAAAAGACCAGAATAAACAGGGATAAATGAATGATCTGGGATCCCTTTACAAAACCGTCACACTACGTCCAGCAGGACAATAAGTCAGATCGCCTTGTGTCCAGACGCTGAGGATAACTTGAGCCTCACATCTGCAGGAAAAAGGGGAAGGGATGATTCACGCTCCTTTGCAGGTTCATCCTGTTGAGCATAAAAGCTGTAAATATTGGGGGGTGGGGGTGGGGGGGATGAGGGTCATCACAGAGCTGGCACCTCCCAGCCATCACAGAAAGGGTAGTGCAGAGGAGCACGTGGGACCCGAGGGGTGCGGAGTATAAACCACAGGCTCCCCGCTTAGCCAGGGGCAGAGCAGTACAATGCACCCCTCCATACACCACGTGGCCCCGGGGACCAGGAGGCTGGAAGGGATGGGGGGGAGGGGGCGGGGATAGTGGATCAAGAGTGCCGCGTCTACACTCGGGAACGGTGGAGGCGGAGCACTCTGGACCCAAAGGATCCTGCATGATGCGGATGCCCCATCGTACTCTGGAGGGAACTGGACTCCCCAGAATTTAAGCCACCTGCCCAAGGGCGCGAGCCACTGACCGGCAGGGGACAGAACACACGGGCAGAGCAAGCATTAGTCACTGTACCACACTGCCCCCAAGGAGACAGACCTGAAAATTCCCTGCCAGACGTCTACTGGAAGGAGCAGGCTGACGAGGAGGAAGAAGGAATCCATGGATGCGCTTAATTTTTAGAAAGGGAAATATCCACTGTGTGGTCTCTGTCCTTGTAGTGCCCTGGTGGGGTCAAGCTCACATAACCTTAACTGATATCATCAACAAAAAGGCCAAGGCACAAAACCATAAAGGCCAAAGGTGTCGTTTTAAGTAAGCCAGGCGATCAAATCCGCCCAGGGATCCGAACACTCCCTGGTGACCCCTGCTGACCCCTCGTGCCGCGCAGGGGCCCAAGCGCGAGGCTGCTGTCCCCCACCAGTAAGGGACAGTCTCACTACAGTGCTTTGCCATGCGGCCGCGGGGGCTCTGGATTGCAGTCCAGACCCACTTCTATCCCAACATCATCAGGGATCAGGGTAACCCTAAAGGGTTTTTATTATATATATATATATTTTTTTTTTTTTTTTAATGACCTGGGAGAGGTCAGGGCTTCAGGGATCAGCCCGGCGCCCCGCGACCCGCGCGCGCACGCGACAGCCTGGAAGGACGGGCACGGGAGGCAGGACTCGGGCAGAGCTCCGGGAACCTGCAGCACTGAGAATAAATCCTTCACCGTAAGACCCAGGTTCCCGCGCGGATGTAACTGCCTTTCCCTAACGGCTCGAAGAGCCAGTAAGATTTGCAACTAAGTTCCTCTCCATCTCCCACCCCCGCCTCCAGCAGCGCTGGAGTGTAGACAGAAATCCCAGGGGGCTGGTGCTGGTGTTGGAGACGGGGGGTGCTGTCTGGAATCTCCAAATTCCCCACGAAAGCCGGGACGTGCGATCGCAGGGCGCACGCTCCGGGACCAGGGGCGCGCGAGGCGGCCGGGTCCGACCCCCGCGTCCCCGCAGCAGGCGGCCCGCGCAGCCCCGGCCGCTCCGGGGCGCGTGGCAGGGACGGAACGGCGCCGCGGCGGGGACCGGCGAGCAGGCGGTGTAGCAGAGCCAAAGGTCTGCAACCTAGCGGCTGCTTCCCGCACGCCCTGCCCGGGTTGTCCCCGGAGCCACCGCCCCCCGGGGCGCGGGGTCCGGCCCCGGAGCCGCCCGCCGCCCGCGCGCCCCGGGGCGAGAGCGCAGCCCGGAGGCCGGCGAGCGCCGCAGCCCGCGTTCGGGCGGCGCGGCGAGCAGAGGCGGCGGCGGGTCGGTCCCCGGCTCCGGGCACAAAGAGCGCCTGCGGCCGGGGAGCGGCGGCCGCGGCGCAGGGGACGGGCTCTCCAAGTTTGCCCCCGGCGCGGCGGGGACCCCGCGGGCCGGTCCCCCCGGGCACGGGTCACGCTCGCAACTTTCAACAAAAGGAAGCTGCGGCCGCGCCTCGCTCGGCGACATCAGGCGCTCGGAGCGGAGCCCCGCGCCGGCCGCCGCGGCCACCGCGCACCGCGGGCACAAAAGCGACCCCGGACTCGCACGCAGCCCGCAGCGCGCTCACGCCCCAGCCCCTCGCGGCCCCGATCCCCCGGCTTCGCGCCCCCCAAGCCGGCAGCAGGGGGCCCCTGGCGCAGGTGAGCGCGGCGGGGCGCGGGAGAGTGCCCGGGCGCCCCCAGTCTCCCCGGAGGCTGCAAGGCTCGAGCATCGCGGGCCCGCAGCCACCTCTCCAGACGCGCCCGGGGTGCACAGCCCCTCCCGGGCGGGGGCGCGGCCCCGAGCCGCCGCGGTGTCCCACCTGTCCGGACGCGGAGCAGCAGGAGCAGCGGGCAGAGCCAGTGCCCGGCGCCGCGAGCGCCTCTCATCGCGGAGGCTGCGCGGGGACGGAGCTGCGGCGCGCGTCCCGGCTCTCGCCCGAGTGCTCCGAGCGCGGCAAAGCCGAGCCCCCAGAGCCGCGGGCGCCGCGCGGCAGCCCCTCCTCCCGCGCCCTCCCCCTGCGCGCCGGCCACGCCCCTCCCGCCGCCCCTCCCGCCGCCCCTGCCCGCGCAGCCCGGGCTCGCTCGCCCGCGCGCGGTGGCGGCGCCTGGCCCCGGCTCCTCCGACGTGCCCATCCCGGGGGGCCGCGCCCGCGCCGCCCGCTCTGGACCCCGGAGCCCCTTCCTCTCTCCCCGCCTCCCCCCTGCGCCGCGCCCTGCCCGCCCCCGGCGGCCCCCGGCCCCGCGTGGTGCCGCCCGCTGGCTTGGTGCGGCTGGGCGCCGCGCGCACTTAAGGACGCGGGCCGCCACCTGGCAGGTGCGCCCGGGACAATAAAGGTTGGCACCGCGCCCCCCCCCACCGCCAGCGCGCTCGGGAGGGGGGAGGCTGGACGCCGCGCGTGGTGGAGGCGGCGTGGGGACGCGGACTGGAGGGTGTCAGGAAATTGGGGCCCGGCATTCTCGTGCATAGCAGTGAGCAGAGGGGGACCGAGCGTGGCGCCTGGCACCGCTGCAAAAAGCCGAGCCGGGGCTTAGGTAATTCTTTACGCTCAGTTTCTCCACCTGCTCCTCTGTAACCTCCAAGAACACAGTTGGTTTCCATTGGTCGGCGTGTCCCCCGCCCGAGAAGCCCCTGTCGCCACGGTGGAGACTGGGGCGGTGGAGTGAGGGGCGGGAGGCGCCTTGCGAAGTTTGCTCTGCAGCCCGGATTTTTGCATACATTTGTCTCTGGGCGCCTTTTTTTTTTTTCTTTCTTTCTTTCCTGTTTGGTTTCTCTGCCTCTATATCGACGACAGTGACAAGACCGGGGTTCCCTGCGATCCCTTTAGCCGCCCTGGCACGCCCCAGGAGCAAAATAAAAGTAAAATGATTGTCTTAAGTCAGGTTTCACTGCCCAGAAAGTGCTCGTTCCCCCTTGCTCGTGGTGGCAGTTCTTGATTGGAAGATAATGGCACTATCTGTATATAGGGGTTTCTAGTTCTTCCCCACACTGACTGTTCTTGGGGGGTGGACAGATAGATATGTTTATTATTGTAGTTCTAAAAGTAACCCAAGATCACATGGCTAATAGAGGGGAGACCCGGGGTTTGAACCCTCATTTGAAGAACTACTCCAAGTATGGTGAGTTTTTCCTATGCATGCTGATAAACCAATACACCATCCCTCTAGAGAGCTCAAGAATGGAAAATAAATGGGATATGCCCATCAGAAAGAGAGAGAGAATAATTCAGAAGCAGCTAGACTCTTCTCTAAAGTATCACCCAAAACATACAGTTGCCCAACTCCCCCACTTCATTGAGCATTGAAATCTCTCCTGTTCGATGGAGACAGGACCCAGATGGTTTAAGAAAAAATGATTTTTAAAGCAAATCATTTAGGCCAGGCGCGGTGGCTCACGCCTGTAATCCTAGCACTCTGGGAGGCCGAGGCGGGAGGATCGGTCAAGGTCAGGAGTTCAAAACCAGCCAGAGCAAAAGCCAGACCCTGTCTCTAGTTATCTAACAATAGAAAGAAATGAATTGGCCAACTAAAAATATATAGAAAAAATTAGCCGGGCATGGCAGCTCATGCCTGTAGTCCCAGCTACTCGGGAGGCTGAGGCAGGAGGATCGCTTGAGCCCAGTGCTTATAGTGAGGTATAGGACCCCATGCCACATGTCCTAGCAGATGGCTTTAATCATACAGCTGTGGGAGAACTGAAACTCAGAAGGTCTCTGTCCTCCGGGCCATCAGATCTCGTGTTTTTCTTAGGATGACAGATAAAAAGATAGCACTCAAAGCAATCATAACTTTCTGGGAACTTGATTTATTTCTAAAATCCATTTTGTATTGAGAAAAAAAAATCACTATGAGTTAAAATATCAACGCTATGCCTGAGAGAGAAAATTTACAATTTTCTTCTTCCATCAACTGATATTGGAAAGGATAACATCTTCAAAGGAGTGGGTGAAAAGAGACCATATTGCAATTTAATTCTAGGCAAGAAACTTCTATCAGACAAAAAAAAAAAGAAACTGAATAGGGAATTATGCAATGCTGGACTGCGATTCTGTTTGGCATTCAACAAACGTTTATTGAGCACCTAGGTAGGCACAAGCTCTACGAAAGTAAGACAAAGTCCCCGCCTAGGGGAAGTTACAGTCTAGCAGGGAACACAGGCACCCAGATGAGAAACTATAATAGCTGCTAACAGAGCCACTACATTGAGCCGGCACACACCAATTTGGCAATATTGATTGGTAGAATATTGGAATCTTTCTGTATCGATTACAAAAAGCCAATCCCCAAACACCTCCTAAGTGCCTCCTAACCCACCCTTGAGACACCCAAGTCACCTTAGATCCAGCAATTAAAGGTTTAATGCCGGGCACAGCAGAGAGCCAGGGTTGTTTGCTATTTTTAATAATAATACCCCTTGCCTGTTTTGTACCGAGAGAAGGCATACAGATGAGGTACTAGGAGCCAACTGCTATAGAAACGAACTATGTCATAGATCAGCACTGTCCAACAGAGCATTCGCAATGACAGAAATGATTTATATCTCAGGCAGGATGTATGGGTCCGTTCTATACTGTATTTTGTGACAGTCCCGGGCTCTTTCCCAGTTGGTGCTGTGTGCATTTGACTATTTTCAGAATTGTTTTGATGAGGACTCTTGAAGGCAACTTGTAGAAACTCAGCTCAAACTGACTTTAAGTCAAGCAAACAAACATAAAATTTAGTGGCTCTTATAATTGCGAAGTCTAGGGATGATAGTATTTCAGAATTTTCTAGATCCAAGAACTCAAAGTCATCAGGACCAGACGTGTGTGTGTGTGGGTGTGGGTGTGTGGGTGTGTGTGCAATTGCACATTTTTCTCTGTCGTTATACTGCGACAATACTTCCCTGTGTTGCTTTGCTGTCCTTTCATATATTCAGGTGGCTCTGGGCTTACAGCTCATTAGTACTAATGGAAGCACACCTGTCCTGCCCCATAAACATCTCGTGTGAAAGTACTGAAAGTGAGTTGCACTGACCTGGCTTGGTCGCATGCCCTTCCAGAACCATTCACTGGATCCGCAAGGATGGAGTGTGACCACTGGCTGGGTCTCTGTCACACCCCCCCACTGGAGCCGGGGTTGGGAGTCTGTCTCATCCATACCACAGGGAGGGCGTGTGCCCCCCAAAAATGGAGGTACTGTCACTATAAAAAGGAGGAACGATGCTATACAAAATAGAACTAATGAGGTCTCCTAGTCTCACACAGCCAAAACCTCTAACTTGAAAAAAAAAATGTTATTATATCTCTGATTGTAAAAGTAAAGATGCTTATTGTGGAAAATGTGGAAAATACCAAAATTGTAAAGAAACAAAGAATCACCCAAGGTATAATCACTGAAGAGTTTGTTTTAGTATGTTCCTTTCTAATTTTTTTTTCTCTGCTTATGTGTGAGTTTTCTTTCTGCACATAATTAAAAATCTTATTATATTTGCTAGGTTTTCTAACCAGCTTTTTCATTAAGAACACAAGCATTGTCCCAGCTCATTAAAAATTCTTTGGAAACATAATGCATAATGACAGTATACTGTTCAATTGTATGGATGTACCATAATTCTGAATGTTTAATCATTTCTCTATTGTTTTTGTTCAGCTTTTTACTATCATAAATTTCTTGATGATTAATATCTTGGTGAATAAAACTTGCCTGCCTCTGATTATTTATTTAGTCTAGATTCCTAGAGGTTGAAATTACTACACCAAGGGTATAATCCTTTTCAAGTTTGCTTTTTTTTTTTTTTTTTTGAGGCAGAGTCTTGCTTTGTTGCCCAGGCTAGAGTGAGTGCCGTGGCATCAGCCTAGCTCACAGCAACCTCAAACTCCTGGGCTCAAGCAATCCTCCTGCCTCAGCCTCCCCAGTAGCTGGGACTACAGGCTTGAGCCACCATGCCCGGCTAATTTTTTTTCTATATATATTAGTTGGCAAATTAATTTCTTTCTATTTATAGTAGAGATGGGGGTCTCACTCTTGCTCAGGCTGGTTTCGAACTCCTGACCTGGAGCAATCCACCTGCCTCGGCCTCCCAGAGTGCTAGGATTACAGGCATGAGCCACCTCGCCCAGCCTCAAGTTTGCTTTTTAATAGTCCTTGTTTTTTGGTAATCATTTGAAAGTCCTTTGTCCATAAAGTTGAAAAAAATGAATATACAATCCTCATTGTTAGACTATTGTTAGACTATCCTAGCAATAACCACCTCACAGTCTGTGAGGATGAAAGGAGGTAAAACATGGTCTTCGTTCCAGCTCTCATTCAGTGTTTATTGAACACCTTCTATGTGCCAGGTGGACTCCACCAGGTGCACTAGAATACGACGTTAGACCAGACACGGATGCTGCTTTCCTGGGATTTACAGGAAAAAAGGAGACAGAAAGAGAGAGAGAGATGTAAAGAGGGCAGTGATTATATTAAGTGCTCCAACAGAGGTATGCACGGGGCAATATTTGAACACGGAAGGCACCTAAATCATGCACATGAGGCTTCCCAAAGAGGTGACAATTAGATTCCGAGGGATCAGGAGGACAGAAGAATGGTTGAGCGCTGGGACGTGCACACGCAGACAAGTAGAGGCAGGAAGCCCCATAAGGAATAGGAAGATCAAGCTGTTCAGCAGAGTTGGGGGAATGGGGCTTGGGGGGCGGGTTGCGACCACAGACATAGACTGCAACCATATATGCCAAGAAATGGGACCTTGGTCCTCCGAGCCATGAAGAGTCACTAAAGGACTCCAAACGGGGGCCTGATGTGGTCAGATTGACATTTTGTGGGAAAGCTCAGTGAAGGATGAGTTGAAGAGGGACAGAACTTGAGGCAGGAGGAAAATGGTTAGAAGCCCAACGCAGTGATCCTCGGGGGAAGAGGGAAGCTGAGTTAAGTCCTCCGAGGTGGGAATGGTGGGAGGCGATGAGTAAGGGACATATTATTAAGTAGGCTCAGCCGGTCTTGGGGACCCACAGTGCTGGGAAGGAGAGTGGCAGAGGGACTCTGGGAGGATGGCCCGGTTGCTCGTGTGAGCCACCCGTGCTGCCTTCCAGCAAGACATGGCTGTAGGTTGGCAGCGAAAGGGGAAGGATTTGCGGTTAAGCCTGTTGGGTTTGAGGTCCCCATGAGTGTCATAAAGCTAGACCTGCAGGGCTGGGACCTAGCCCAGGACCAAGCTCCAGCGAGGGGACCGTCGCACCAGATTTGGAGGAGGGCACTGCAGATAGAATGTCCATCACAAGGAAGGCAGCAGGAGGTTGTCACCTCCTTGGGGAATACCCACATTGAAGGGACAGGCAGAAAAAGGACCCCGTAAAAGATCCCAATGAGCAGAGATCAGAAAGGCCAAAAAGGAGAGGGCTGCAGCAAAAGGATATTTTCAAGAAAGTAGGAAAATTCAACCGTCTCCTGTCTCTTAGGGAGGTCGAATGAGATAAGGACAGAAAAGCAACAATGAGAGTTTGTCATCATAAATGACAACTGACAATATCCATCCACCACTGTCCCAAATTCTTTCTGTGTACTAACTCATGTAATGCTTGCAATAACTACCAGTTAGCTACTCTTGTTCTCCCCGTTTTGCAAACGAGGAAACTGAGGCACAAGGAACTTGCACAAAATTTGAACCAAGATTGGACCCCTTGGCATAGCCCCTGTGCTCAATTACTATAATATGTCACTTCCCTAGTTCACCTAGGGGTCTTTGGTGACTTTAAACCCATATTCTCACCGCCCCCCACCCCGACACACACGGTTTGTGGGGCCAGGATTCAGACTGCAAGGGGGTGAGCAGTACATTAGCTAGTAAAGAGGTGGACATGAGGGCTTGCTCCTTGACAAAGTTTCAAGAAGTTTAGGGGTGTGGGGAAGGAGCGAATGAGGCAGGAGATTAAGAGGAGCTTTGGGGAGCCCTTGGTAGTTTGTAGGCTGGACCGAAAGGACCACAAGAGGGAGATCTTAAAGATCTAGACGAGGGGGAGAATGATTTTAAAAAGGGAAATGGAAACACAATCGAAAGCCAAGATAGAAGAATGAACATTAGAAAACAGAAGAAACAAGGCCAGGGAGAAATGGGAGACCATGTGTAGGGTCAATTTAAAAACGCTATAGTCATACACACACGTATATACACACTCTTAAACTGTTATACTAAAAGATTACTTTTTCATAATTATCAACAATCATTGCTGAGAACTTCCTACAACAGGGCCACTGTACATACATGCATACATGAAAAATAGGGCCTTTTATCTAAATCCATGTCATGTTGCTTCCCAGAATTAGGAGGGATATTTGTAAATTTTAGAGTTCCATAAATCCTCCTAGCACAAGGTTCAGATATCTTTTAAGTCATGCATCTTTCTTTGGCTTATATTAGAATTATTTCTAACCTTGTCAGAGCCTCTCCACTAAATAATAAATTCTTTGAGGAAACTGTACTATAACTCAACTGTGAGTCTCACTGAAGGGCTTGCCCCAAAACAAAGCCGTGCACCCAGTAGGCACTGCATGTTTGCAAAACTGATTTACTGACAAATTATGCATCTGGGGGCTTTTTCCTCTGCTTTTTTATTTCATCAGGATTTGTTTTGCTACAAAAAAAAATGTGTGGTTATAAATTTTTATACTCCAAATCTACGTTAATCGCAGAGGGAGTACTATGACTTTTTTTTTTTTTTTACTTTTTTACATTTTCCTCCTGATCTGATAAAGAAGTCACATTGCATTGCTACAGAAGTAAGAAAACCTTGCCTTAAGACTGAAAGTCTTCAATGGTTGAGTAAATACAACGAGTAAGTATGTGTTTAACACAAGAAAGAGTACAGATAAATCTGGTTTCCTGATTGGTAGGGAATTGAGGAGGCAAAATCGTTTATAATCTATGTGGGGTTCTTAAAATTTGCAACTGAAAGATCTCAGATTAGGAGCTGCCCTTCATTCTCCATCAATAGAAATTATTTTCACAATGGAAAAATAGCACTATAGTCTTGGCCTTTGTTCTACAGATGCATAAACCATTCTCAAGAACAGAAGGGGCTCTGGGGTGGCTTGTCCACAAACCCCCAGTGGTTAAAATGACTTTGGAGATGGGCTATTTACCCAGCAGGGCCTGGGGGCAAGAAGAAGGAGATAAATGGGGGAAGGTTGTTTTTTTAAAAAAAAAAAACACACACCTAATGTTTTCAGTTGGGTGTAGGTACGGCGATCCTATAATTTATAGGGACTCTTCTAGGAGGGAAAGGGTACCACAGGCATGCACTGAGCCACCCAGGACCAATGGTTATCTGAACATACCTGTTATAGTAACCTCTTGGCTGCTACCCATTTCACTGGGGAATCTGATCTCTTCTCCCCCTTAGGCCCTTTAGGACAGAAGTACCTTGACAATGTGGCTACAGGGACTTAGTGCTAGCAACTTCAGCTTGGGGAGGGTGTTCAGTTGGAGGGGGTGGGGAGAGAGAGAAAGAGAGCAAGCAAGAGTGAGCTTGACCAAAGCAAAAAAACACCGAGAGCATTGACTTGCATATTAAAAAAATAATTTCTAGGCCGGGCACGGTGGCTCATGCCTGTAATCCTAGCTCTCTGGGAGGCCGAGGAAGGCGGATTGCTCAAGGTCAGGAGTTCGAGACCAGCCTGAGCAAGAGCGAGACCCGTCTCTACTATAAATAGAAATAAATTAATTGGCCAACTAATATATATATAGAAAAAAATTAGCCAGGCATGGTGGTGCATACCTGTAGTCTCAGCTACTCGGGAGGCTGAGGCAGGAGGATCGCCTGAGCCCAGGAGTTTGAGGTTGCTGTGAGCTAGGCTGACGCCACAGCACTCACTCCAGCCTGGGCAACAAAGCAAGACTCTGTCTCAAAATAATAATAATAATAATAATTTCTGGCCAAAATTATCATCCTCATTGTTATAATAATAGCTACTGATATAATTATACATAATGTATTCTTCTTATTATTCGTGGCATAATGACCAGATCTACCCAAATTTTTACTGTAATATTCCTTTAAGATTTATTAAATTTATTATAAATTAATTTATTAAATTTATTTATTAAATACTTTCTTAAATAAATTAATTTATTAAATTCCTTACCATGTCAGAATATAATATTAAATGCTAGCTCATGTTTAGTCTCATGTGCTGATCTAAGTAAGTGCTTATATTATTGCAGTTCTCCTTCCAATAACCCTTTGAGGTAAGTCTATTATTAGTCCCATTTTCCAGATAAGGAAAGGAAGGCACTGATAGGTCAAGTGACCTACACAAGGTCACCTGGTTAGTCCATGGCAGACGTAGGCTTAGAACCCAGCAGCCAAGGAGCAAACCTCTACACCGTTGCCTCGCTCTGCACCACGGGACTGTGGTGCACTATTACTCCGTTTTAATACTAGGTTTTCAACTTCACACTTGACCCTTCAGAACCAAAGGGAAGGGATTTATCTTTCCCCATCCCTGTATCCTCCAGAGTGTCTTACACTCGATAAAAGTTCAAAACATGCTTGCTTGCAAAGTTGTGGAAACAACCCAAGTGCCCATCAATTCATGAGTGGATTAATACAATGTGGTATATGTACACCATGGAGTGCTATTCAGCTCTAAAAAACAATGGTGATCTAGCACCTCTTGTATTTTCCTGGCTAGAGCTGGAACCCATTCTACTAAGTGAAGTACCCCAAAAATGGAAAAACAAGCACCACATGTACTCACCAGCAAATTGGTATTAACAGATCAACACCTAAGTGGACATATAGGAGTAACATTTATTGGGTGTCGGGCAGGTGGGAGGGGGGAGGAGGGGATGGGTATATACAAACATATAATGAGCGAGATGTGCAACGTTTAGGGGATGGACACGCTTGAAGCTCTGACTGAAGGGGGAGGGGGACATGGGCAATATATGTAATCTTAACATTTGTACCCCCATAATATGCTGAAATAAATAAATAAATAAATAAATAAATAAATAAATAAATAAATAAATAAAAATAAAAAATAGGCCGGGCGTGGTGGCTCACGCCTGTAATCCTAGCACTTTGGGAGGCCGAGGCGGGCGGATTGCTCAAGGTCAGGAGTTCGAAACCAGCCTGAGCGAGACCCCGTCTCTACCAAAAATAGAAATAAATTAATTGACCAACTAAAAATATATATTAAAAAAATTAGCCGGGCATGGTGGCACATGCCTGTAGTCCCAGCTACTCGGGAGGCTGAGGCAGTAGGATCGCTGAGTCCCGGAGATTGAGGTTGCTGTGAGCCAGGCTGATGCCACGGCACTCACTCTAGCCTGGGCAACAAAGTGAGACTCTGTCTCAAAAAAAAAAATAAATAAAATAAAAATAAAAAATAAATGTAGGCCAGGCACAGTGGCTCACGGCTGTAATCCTAGCACTCTAGGAGGCAGAGACACTCTGGGGGGTGGATTGCTCAAGGTCAAGAGTTCGAAACCAGCCTGAGCAAGAGTGAGACCCCATCTCTACTAAAATTAGAAAGAAATCAATTGGCCAACTAAAGCTATATAGAAAAAATTAGCCGGGCATGGTGGCACATGCCTGTAGTCCCAGCTACTCAGGAGGCTGAGGCAGCAGGATTGCTTGAGACCAGGAGTTGGAGGTTGCTGTGAGCTAGGCTGATGCCACGGCACTCTAGCCCGGGCAACAGAGTGAGACTCTATCTCAAAAAAAAAGAAAAATGTATTTGGAAAAGGGAGCAATTTGAACACTGACATAACATTTGATGATTTTAAGCAAGATTGCTCTTTTTAAAGTGTGATAATAGCATTGTGCTCATATTAAAACCAGAGTCCTTATAGTTTAGAGATGTACACAGTATTTATAATGGATGCCTAAGATTCACTTCCAAATTCTCCAGCAAGGGTAGGCAGGAATATAGACAAAGCAACATTGGCCAAGTGATCGTTGAAGCTGGGTGGCGGGGTGGGGGGCTCCGTTATACTATTGTAGATGTTTAACTTTTTTTTCACAATAAACAGTTGTTTTTAATTACTTGTGGTGTTTTACCCAATGGGGGAGACCAGGGGAACGACAGAGCCAAAGGCAGCGAAGCCTCTGGCCAGCACTTCCAGCGGCAAGCTTGAACCTGGCCAGAGTCCCCTAATGTCCCTGGCCCCATGTCTACCTGCCTTAAAATGAGAGCTTTGCGCCTGACCATTTCTGAGCTTCCATCCAGCTCTAAAAATTTTAAATTGCACTCTGATCTGAGTGCAATCGTTAAAAGGGAAAAAACGTTCACCAAGCCTTTGCCCTGGCTACCTCTGGTGGCCACGAAGAGCTGCTAAAACCATTCCCACTTCTCTCTTTATTCCTCTTCAAAACACTATGCCTCTTGCCTGCCTTCCCTTCATTCCCTAGCTGTGTGGCCTTGGGCAAGGTACTTAACCTCTCTGGCCCTCAGTTTCCTCATCTGTAAAATGGGATGAGAACAGGGTCATAACCAGCTCCTAGGGCTGTGACGACAATTATATGAGTTATTATAGGCAGTGCCTGGCATACAGTAAGCACCCAATAAATGACAGCTATATTCTTTTGCTTTTCCAACTTTATAGCTATTAAAGCTAATTGCGGCTCAGTGAGGGTATGTGATTTAGCCAAAGTCTATTAGTTTTAATAAACAGTGGAGGGAGCAGACATTTAAACGCGAGTTTCTGCCCATAAATCCAGTGCTGTTTCCACTCAAATTGCCCTCGGAGGGCATTATTATGAAAAATAGCAAATCATGAAAAATTACACCAGGCGACAATCTAGTAGGATCAGGTAGCAGTATATCCTAAGACTCCGGGAGTCATCAGAAAATAAGTTAACATTTGTGGTTAACACAAAAACTTAGTCTGAGTCGCAGACTATGGTCTTTGGGTCTTGGAGCCAGCAATCCTCTCTCCCAGACAGCCTGGAGCCCGAGCACAGAGCAGTTGGAGAGCCCTGGGTGGCTGAAAGGTAAATTATACCAGCCTGCAACAGTCAGCCCAGCAGGGAGAAGTGGACAGGGGCCTTCTTTTGTTTGCATACTGAAAAGCTTCTTAACCACGCACACTGAGCCCTTTGCAAAGAACTGGGCTTCTCAGCTGACCTCAGGTGCTCAGGAATTATTTTCCAGTGGCTCCTTATTAATGAGTCATTTTACCAACAGCTCCGCCTCCCTCGGCATCTCCTCTCTAGCATTTATCTGTCCTGTCAAGAGCATTTTTTAATCACGCTTGTAGAGCTGTCATGTGCCAGAGAAACAAGATTGATCTTCATTTGTTCACATAAAGTTGAAAGATATGTTGTTAAAAAGAGGAAGTCACCGAATAACGCAGGATCGTTAGAATTAGACTAAATATTAGGTGCAATCATACAAAGTTGCTGATAGTTCGATCGTCTTTGACCAACAAAAACAGCAAATGTCTATTATTCCACCTAATATATAAATATAGCTCTGAAGGGACACGCACCAAACTGTTCATTGTTCATCTTTGGCTTAGGAGGGCAAAATCGAGCAGGGGGGTGGTGGGCAGGTAGGGGACTTCGTTTCTTCTTCTGTTTCTGTATTGCTCAAACTTTTATTCAAACACGTTCATGTATTGCTAGTATAATTCAAACATTTTTTCAAAAGTTGCTATTTGCCCAATTTAGCTACGTCAAATATTTTCTGGAATGAATTTAGGAATTAATAAATATGTATGTCAAATTAAACATTCCTACCCTCAAATGCCATTGCATTTTGCACGTGTGACGGACACATGCTTCAGAAGTTGCAAACTTCCAAGTTTCCTCTTGAGTTAATTCTGTATTTTTCTCGGTCTGACTATTTATTTATTTGGGGAGAGGGGAGTTTAACAGGGATGGTTCTCTTTCCATTTGTTTTTAAGTGGAGGAAACATTTCTAACCCCGCAAGACCCATCTAGGGGGTTGTGTTTCAATTACCCCTTATGGGCCAGGTGTGGTGGCTGACGCCTGTAATCCTAGCACTCTGGGAGGCCGAGGCGGGCAGATTGCTCGAGGTCAGGAGTTCGAAACCAGCCTGAGCAAGAGCGAGACCCCGTCTCTACTATAAATAGAAAGCAATTAATTGGCCAACTAATATATATATATATATAGAAAAAATTAGCCGGGCGTGGTGGCGCATGCCTGTAGTCCCAGCTACTGGGGAGGCTGAGGCAGGAGGATCGCTTGAGCCCAGGAGTTTGAGGTTGCTGTGAGCTAGGCTGATGCCACGGCTCTCTAGCCTGGGCAACAGAGTGAGACTCTGTCTCAAAAAAAAAAAAAAAAAATTATCCCTTATGTACCTACTGACACACAACTTCTGCCTCTTAGCACTTCCCACAATGCATTGCAACCCCCCACTTTCTCATGTCTCCCAAACCTCCTACCCCTCCTCCACCCTCTGCCCCCCACTACACCAACTGGAAAATAAACACCCTGTCTGTTCATGGCGACCTCTCTAGCCTAGAATGTCCAACATAATAGCAGCTCATCAGCATTCGTTAAGTGAATGAAAGCTTGCATGCCAGGGGGAGGGGGCCAAATTCTTCTCCATAAATTGTTCCTTTTTATCTTAAAGAAAATACATACCAGTTAAAGCAATGACAGAGCAGGACTTTACGGAATTACTCATGTAATGGCTCAAGGGCAAAGAACTAAAAGCAAATTGGAAACTTCATGTTTTGTTCCAAGCCCACTAACACTCCAACATGTATTAAATGTTAATAAGCAGCTCTGCGGGTCAGTGGGTTAAGTAATAGCAACGGTGGAAGGTGAGAGGTGAAGAAATACACAGAAATTACGTTCGGGATGGCTTGGTTCACCCGAGCGCAACTTGTATAATAGCGTGCAAGTGATTTAACCATGTCATCTCCCTCCCGTCTCTGGGTACAGCGACAGCATTCTCTTTATTCAGGCATCCGAAGAGCCTGGTAAAACTTGGAAAAGAGCACAAAGTACCCAAGGGCTGGATATTGGGTCACCTTCTTCTCCTTAGTGAAAAACAAAAAGAAAAGCACTGCATTAAAAAAAAAAAAAAAAAAAAAAAACTGTTCAGGAGCTGATTATACAGTTTGTAGCTCATGCTTTCTCTCCCTTTGCGTTTAACCATTTTTCTACACATTTGCATGGAGGCCAAGAAAAGAAAGACCGTGTAAGCACAAAAACGGCCGATCCTTAACAACAGTGCAAAATAATAGCAATAATTTTAATGATGGTAATTGTAGCTAGTATTTTCTGAACGTTTACTATGTGCCAGGTGCTTTCCTAAAAAAAATCACTGGCTGGGGTTGGGGAGTGCTTTTCCCCACGAGGAGACACTTGGCAATGCCCAGGGACCTTTTTAATTGTCACAACTGGGGGGGAGGGGAGAGTGGGCAGTTGATACTTGCATTTGGTAGGTGAAGTCCAGGCATGCTGCTAAACATTCTACAACCACTGGACAAGCCCCCGAGACAAAGAATGATCCAGCCCAAAATGTCAATAGTTCTAAGGTCGATAAGTCCTGCTTTTGATGAATTATCTCATTTCAACTCTAAATAACCCTAGGATATTTTCATCCCCATTTTACAGATGAGGAAACTGAGGCACAGGAAGGTTAGGTAGCTAGTAAGCAACAGCGAAGCTTACCAGTTCAAGCCTGTCTGACTCTGGAGGTCTTGACCTTGGCCTTGGTGTATTGGTGGGAAAGGGGGAGACAGCAGACAATTGCCGCCGTAGGGTCCCGATGTCCCTCACTGTCACCTTTTAGGGACTTGGGAGGCAGGTGCTTCCAACTTCACCTGCTCCCTTTGCTCAAAATGCGAGTTCTGTGAGCGTGCTAACTGCTCTTTGCCATCTTTCCAGCTATTCTTACTAAGCTAGTATTGATTTCCAATTAGTAATAGTCATAGTTAATAAAAACATCCACAAAGGCGTTTATGAGTAGTTCAAGATAATAAAAGAATGGAACGTTGCTTCAGCCATGCATGTCAGTGGGCAGAGTGTGTCCGAGGTTACGGGAAATGTTTGCAACAGCCTTCGGTTCCTTAGACGTTGTCATTTTCCATATTTTGTAGGGGTTGAACATTTAGGTATGGCTCTACCAGAGTGGCTTAGTAATACCAGGCCCACAATAAGACATTCCATATTTTATACGTTAA
The DNA here is from genome assembly GCF_040939455.1 of Microcebus murinus. Classification (NCBI taxonomy): domain Eukaryota; kingdom Metazoa; phylum Chordata; class Mammalia; order Primates; family Cheirogaleidae; genus Microcebus; species Microcebus murinus. Next base: position 15,286,526 of record NC_134129.1, read on the forward strand.
GTGCTCCCTTTTCCTTTAAAGTCCCCAAAGTCCTGTCATTGGTAGGCTTTGCTGGAAATCATTCATTTTCAATGAGTCCAAAACAGGACAAATGGAAAACATTTCTAGAAATATTCGTATGGCCATGGGTTTTGTCTCCTTGATGGTCAGGCTTCTTTGTCATTGCTCCTTTTCGTCCTAATCAGATTTCTTGCTTATTGGCTTATTACTATATTTGACTTAATAGTTTCCATTCTGCATGTTTTATAATAGGGTCAGCTTCCTGCTGCAAAAGAGAACAGGGCTAGCAAGTACTATTTATTCAGCCTCCTGCCCTACCTGGCTCTAAAACTACCATCACTGCTCCAATACCCAAATTTTGTTGTACAGCTCATAAAAGAACACAAAATTGCCTCAACGACAGTGAAAGTGGAAAAGAGAAGGGAGAGGAAGAGGGCCTAGGAAATTCACAAAGAAAGTGGAAGAAAACCTTAAAGAGTGGAACTGTGATTATTATTTTACCTATACTTTTTAATGAAGGAGTATATTATTGGTAGAATAAAATAATATAGATTTTTTTTTTTTTTTTTGGAGACAGGGTCTGGCTCTGTCACCCTGGCTAGAGTACAATGATGTCATCATAGCTTGCTGCAACCTCCAACTCCTGGGCTCAAGCGATCCTCTTGCCTCAGCCTCCCGAGTAGCTGGGACTACAGGCATGCGCCACCACACCCAGGTAATATTTGCTGTTTTTTTGTAGAGACCAGGTCTTGCCCTTGCTCAGACTGGTCTTGAACTCTTGACCTAAGCAATCTTCCTGCCTGGGCCTCCCAAAATGCTAGCATTACAGATATGAGCCACACGCCTAGCCTTTATCCTTTATTTTTACCAAACTAATTCAATTTACTGGGAGGGCTGTTACTCAAATCTAACCTTAAATTAACACTAAACCACATCATTGAACAAAATACAAATGGATATTTTATTTTTTAGATTTAAGGCAGAAGATAATGACAAACCCAAGTTAGGAACCTCAAAATAACTTTGATTCTTCCTCACTGGCCCACCTACCCCGTTTCCCATGACACCTGCTTCTCCAATCCAGGTTGCATACTGCAAGGAGAACTATTTTTCTCAAATAAAAATATGACAATTCTGATGCCTATCTCAAAAACCTTCAATGACTTCCCCATTGCCTAGAAATAATGTTCCGATGCTTTAGCATGCCATTCAAGACCCTTCTCGGTTTGGCTATAACTTGGCTTTCTAGTTTTTTGCCAATTCTCTTTCCTTTTTATCCCTGCCATGGTGCAAGAAGCTTCAATTCCAGTCATAGCAGACCACTGAGGGTACCCCAAACACAAGTTGCTATTGTTAGACCCCTTGCCTTTCTTGTCATTTATGTTCTTTGTCATTCATCACCCAACTCAGCCCATTCTTCCAGGCCCAGTCTAAATGATACCCTCCTCCCATTACCATCGCATGTTGTTTCTGTCTCAACAATAGGCTTCTTTAGAACACTCAATGGCTACTTTTGTCTCATGCACAGATATCTGTAACATACACTAGCTTCTGGGCTCAACTTCTATCTCTCTTTTGTAACATAGAATCATGACCATAATTGGGGGCTAGGAATATTTGAATTAAGTGACCACAGGATGTGTGCTTTTGACACTAATTTGCCTTGGGAAGCTGAGGATAATATCTACAGTGACCACTCTTTGACTCTGGCACATTTTGAAAGAGTTTGGTGGAAGTGGTGCAGAAAACACATCCTGAATAGCTCAATCCCTCCAACAACTATAAGATCTGAAGAATCCACAAGCAGCTCTCCGTCTAGCACCCCAAACACAAGTCCCTCAACCCTAACTTCCCTACCTTGAGGCTTAAGATGCTTCTGGAAAAGCTTCAAAAAAATGTTCCCACTTTTTGTTTTCTCAGAAAAGCCACTTCCTTTCTGCAATTCCAGTCACACAGTCATTATTATATTGGGACAAAGATTTTAGACTCAGTGCCATGCAATTTTCATTCTGACTTGCAAAAAAAAAAAAAAACCCTGGCAATTTAGTTATCTCTTTGCTCTTTGTTGGAAGTGTCCGTAATCGCGGGTACAAAACATTCGGCCTCAATCAGACCCACGTGGGTATATTTGTACTTAGGAATTTGTAAACATAGAAATTTTAGTTCTTTGGCTCATTTCTGAAGAAGCAGCCACTACAATCCTTCAGTCCCCTCTTCTCTTGCTTCTTTCTTAAAGACTCCCTATGCCCTGAAGAAGGAACAACAGAAATTGTTCTCCCTGATTCAAAAATTAAGGAGGAACGAGCAGCCACCTAGGGTTCCAATCAGGCACTGGCCTGGTGACGGGATGCAGCCCTCAGTCAGATGCAATTTAGAGAATCAAGGAAGGTTAGCCCAAAAAATGACCTTGGAGTATGTCAACAGCGCCAACATGTCCAGGGCCAAGCAGGAAACATGCATGGATGATCAGGCCAGCGGGAAGAGGAGAGGCTGCTGTAGGAATACAAGAACTCAGGGCTCTTTGCACGAGAGCAAACACTACTCTACCCAGGCAATATAGTTACTGGTTAAGACTGAGAGGCCCAGTGTGGCCCAGAATTTCCAATTTTCCCAGGGAAGCTGAAAATCCAGATTTTTATCAGGGGGGTGAAATATCCCTACTTGGAATCTAACGGGAAATCATTTTCAAATACCACATAGCCCCAAGTAAAATCAGTCTGAAGGTTGGGAATGCCCTGGTGCCACTGGTTTGCAATCCTTGTTTTAGGGACCGTTCCTCCCACTTCCTCTAGATGAGATTGATTTCACACCAACGGCTGGAAGCAAGAAGATAAACTAGAATCCAAGTGCTCTGATTGCCAATCTCTTTATAATCACCTTAGATTAGGCATTTGAATCTGAGACGATTATAATGCAAGCGCCAAATCGGCCTAGAAGGTTCTTTCGTGGTTCAGATCTGGAGTTCCAGGCTCACCTGAGTTTGAAGGACAACAGGATGACAGATTCATTTCGGGTCCCTTTAGTGTCTCTAAAATCCTCTGGAACTAGACAAGGGCTTCCCTGGATATGACTGATCATTAAATACACCTGGGGAGACTCTCGAAATATAGATTTCCAGTTTCCAACCTCGAACTAGGCAATCAGAAGCTCGAGGGACATGTATATCTTTAACAAACTCTGTCAGTGATTCTGAAGCTCAGCTACTCTAGGGCTGGGAGGTAAATGTGGACTAGAAATTCCAGATTAATCCCAATCCAAGGCAATGGTCTTTCAACATGGAGCAGGGCTACTATTCCAGTGAGTGTCTACATGTTAATTGAATCCATGTTTTAAAAATCATTCTTGTCCAATTTCCTAAATTCTTATTTTCTTATATTTTTAAGAAGAAAAAACAAGAGCAAACCCCGTTGTGATAAAACTTTGGTTTTCCATAGTACTGCTGGAGCAAGACATTTATATTCTGGAATGAACCTGAACAGCTGCGAAGAACTACTTAATTAAATCATGAATGATAAATTCCTCCTAAGTTATACTTAAACATTTTATCATTTTGCTAGTGCTTAATTTTTTTTTACTATAATCTGTAAACATTTAAGTGGAATCTATGAATTAGATTTCAAAATAGATGAGTAATTTTAGACTGTGACATTCCAGTTTATTTTAAGGGACAATTAGTAGCACTTATACAACTGTATCTAATTGCTAGTCTAAATCAAACTCAGCAGTACTGATTGTTTGTACTCTCATTAGGCCTATTTTTTTCCACAGTGACCAAAACAAGGGAATAGAGGCAAAAAATAAAATTCTAAAAGCAAAGTGCTCATAATAAACTTAATTATCATTTTGAAGTCAGCCCAGATTTACTTGGGCCAATAACTCATTACTAGGTCTCATAAATCACTTCTTCTTTTGACCCTGTTGGCTACATAGATGAAGTACTTCCTGATTACATATAACTTGAACCCCTTCATAGCAAGCTCAAAGCTTTGCTTACATTGTTTGGGTGCTCACCCAGTTTGCAAATGGCCATGTTCAAACTCAGATTTCCACAGTGACGGTGAGGATGATGGTCGTGGTTATACCGTGCTGCTGATAAATTCGTCCTCAGTTGATAGAATGTGCACTTTGGCTTGTCTGGTCAAGGCATCAGCTGTTTGCCGATTTTCAAGCCATAGGATCCAGGAATAGTTTGAAGTATTGCCTTAATTTTATTTCCTCCCTTCTTTGGAAGTTTGGGGGTGTGGTGTCCTTGAATAATTATGAGCTTGGTCCTCAGAGGGAGAAATCAGTGCAGCTTCTTGCTCCATGCTCCATGCCCAGAATTTAACAAGATGGAAGATCTCCAGGGTAAATAATTTCTATTCCAGCCACTACCTACTGCACCACTTGCAGAGAGCACCGAACAGATCTCTGAAGAACTGATCCAGGCCTAACGCCATTTCAGATTTCCACAGATATTCCCTGAGTCAGTGCTTCATTTCTGATGAATCTGCCGATGCAATTCTATATTTACCTAGTTTTTAAATCCCCCACTATTATTTTCAGGACGACTGTCATGGGGTAGAATCCTTCAGCAACACCAACTGTTGGAAAAAATAAACGTATAGAGGACATGGATCTCCCAAAGGGACAAGCCACTATTATTCAAGCTTGTGTCAAAAAGGACCCCATGTGGCTAGATCTTCCGGCTTTTCAAGAAAAACTGGCACCACGATTTTTACATGAAATCTCCCAGTGTTGAAATATTAGCAACTGATTTAACATAATTTAAAATGTCACTCAGGTCAAATAATAATACACTTTTGTGGAGCACTTCTAGCCGATAGGCTGCCTGTTTGCCAACTCTACAAGAACAATTGCTCTGTGCGTGTCTTAGCGCCAAATCAATTTAGAAATTTCACCTGGATGGCTTTTATGTAAGATCAGCACATATATAGTGCCTGCTGTATGCCAAGCACGGCAGGTTCTGGAGATACACTAGTGAACGAATCAGACAAAATGAAGCTTACGTTCATATTCATAGAATTCACAGAAGACAAGGAAGTGGATGGAAAAAAAAATCTTAAAGAAATTTACAACTGGACAGTTTTGACAGGCAGGGGAACCTACAGACCTGGGGACACAAGTGGCCTTCTGGATCCCTGAGTGTCGCCTTTTGATGGAATCCAAAGTGTAATACAGGGGTTTGTTCTGCGAAGTTTGGGTTTGGTCGCAGGGCCTCACTCGGGCACCTGGAGGGCCACAGGTGGCCTTGGGGACACAGGTGCCATGTTTAAAACCCTGTATCAGAATAAAGCGTTTCTTCCTTCCACAGATATTTGTTAAGTCCCTAACTTCGTGTTAAGCACCTTGCTAGCCAGAAAGAATGCAACGGTGAATGAGAAGAACATAATATTGTTTAGCTCTCTGCATTCAACTACAGGAAGCAGAAAATAAATCTGGAAAAAAAAAAAAAAGAAAAAGGAACAATTTTAAATAAAGATAATCACAAGTCATGCTAAATGCTATGAAAAAGACTAAACAAATGGCAAGAATGAGAAGACTAGCTTAAAAAGGATATAGCCAGTGAAGTTCTGCCTGTAGAAGTGATGCTAAGCAGAGGTCTAAAGAATAAAGAGAGAGAACGTCACTTGAACGAAAGGGATTGGGGTAGAGAGAGAAGATTTCTAAACAGAATGGCATGTGCAAAGGGCCTGAGGCCTGAAGCCTAAAGAATCGAAGCCTAGTGGGGCTAGAAGATAGTGGGTTGAGTCTGGAGGGACGAGCAGGGGCCAGATCACACTGGGCCATGTATCTATCATAAGAACTTCAGGTTTACCCTAAGCCCAAGGGAACTTTCTAGAAGGTTTTAGTCAGGACAGAGACTTGATCTAATTCACACTTTTTGAAAATCGCCCCGGCTGTTGTGTGTACAGAAAGCACACAGGCATTGAGCAAACAGTGACACAGCGAGGTGAATGAGGAGGCCACTCTAAGTAGCAACCTCAGCAGGAGATAACGGTTGACCGCCCTAGGGTGGTGGCGTTGGAGACAGTGAGACGGACATAGATTCAGATACGTTTTGTTTACGGGGCTTGCCCTCAAGTCCCATGACTCTCTGTTTGCCTGATCTTAATTTTTTTCTAGGAAATAAAAATCACAAGATCAGCCCTGCCTTCTGATGTCAGAAGTCAGCGTGGGAAACGGACAGACCACGCCGGCCTAGCAAGAATGTCTCTTCTAACGGACTCTCATTGAGTCCAAGTCCCCAGAGATAAAAGTGAGGCGCGATTCTGTCTGCTAAGTGTCTCGCTTAATGCCAAAAGCTCGGGTCACCAGGGGTTCTTTGGATTATAAAAGATAGAAACAGCACGATTGTTCCTCTTATCAAAATACTTTTGTGTGTTTGTTTTATCTCTTACTTGCTAAGCAAAATTGAGCACCAGAGTTGCAGAAGAACCTTTACAGCAATGCTTAACCCAATACAACTGAGAAGTTAGTCTTTTTATTTTCTTTTTTTTTTATTTCGGCATATTATGGGGTTACAGATTTCAAGGTTTCAATAAATGCCCATTTCCCCCCCTCCCCCCACAAGTCTGAGTCTCCAGCATGACCATCCCCCAGATGGTGCACATCTCACTCATTATGTATGTATATACCTGCCCCCTCCCCCCTCCCACCTGCCCAACACCCTATTACTGTAGTACCTATGTGACCACTTAGGTGCTGCTCAGTTAATACCAGTTTGCTGGTGAGTACATGTGGTGCTTGTTTTTCCATTCTTGGGAAACTTCACTTAGTAGTATGGGTTCCAGCTCTAACCAGGAAAATATAAGATGTGCTATGTCACCATTGTTTCTTAGAGCTGAATAGTACTCCATGGTACATACATATACCACATTTTATTAATCCATTCTTGGATTGATGGGCACTTGGGCTGTTTCCACAGCCTTGCAATTATGAATTGTGCTGCTATAAACATTCGAGGGCAGGTGTCTTTTTTGTAGAGTGTCATTGGATCTTTTGGGTAGATGCCCAGCAATGGGATTGCTGGATCGAATGGTAGAATCACTTGTATCGCTTTAAGGTATCTCCATATTGCTTTCCACAGAGGTTGAACTAGCGAGGAGTTAGTCTTGGATAAAGTTTAGATGAGTCCAGAACACTGATTTGCTCTGTGACTTGGCATTCCTGGGGCTTGTTTATTTTTTTACTCCATGATGTAGGGTGCCAGTGAAGCCTGCCTGGGCCCGGTGGAGCAGTGTCCCGAATAGGCTGGACTTGAAAATCAAGCACATTTGAAAAGGAAAGTCAGAGTAAACATCTGATATTTTTTCAACTCCCTACAGAGGAGCAAGATGAAGAGAGAGGAGATCGGGGTGAGAGTTCTCAGCCTGGAGCCTGGGCCCTCTGCAGGAAGAATGTTCTCGTAAATTCATTCTCCACATCTCCTGATTCAAATAACATAGGCCCCTCTTTATTCTGGACATTCCCATTTTCTGCAATGCTTTCCAGCATGGGTTTGCCAGGCTGGGATGGAGTGAGAAAAAAAAAAAAAATGGAAACAGATATTATAGGGGAAACAGGGTTTGTAGCCAATTTTGGGGATTCAATTTGTATGTCTGAAATGATTTAAACTCCTTGAAGAAACTTCAAGGTCTGAATCATGACCTTTTCCTTCAGGGAGGCCTTTGTGGACATATTGGAGTATAAGAAGTCAACAAGAAAAAAAACAAAACAAAACAATCCCATTAAAAAGTGGGCGAAGGACATGAACAGACATTTTTCAAAAGAGGACACTCAAATGGAAGACAAACGTATGAAAAAATGCTCAACATCACTAATCATCAGAGAAAGGCAAACCAACACTCCAGTGTGATGCCATCTTATACCAGTCCGAATGGCTATAATAAAAAGTCAAAAAACAATAAATGTTGGTAAAGATGTGGAGAAAAAGGAACACTTATACGCTGTTGATGGGAATGTAAAGTAGTCTAACCTCGATGGAAAAAAGTATGGAGATTTCTCAAAGAACTAAAAGTAGACCTACCATTCAACCCAGCAATCCCACTACTTTGGGCATCTACCCAAAGGAAAAGAAGTCATTACATCAGAAAGACACCTATACCCATGTTTATTGCAACACAGCTCACAATTTGCAAAGATATGGAATCAACCTAAGTATCTATCAGTGGACGATTGGATAAAGATACAAACACATGCTCCGTGGAATACTACTCAGCCATTAAAAAGGTATGAAATCACATCTTTTGCGGCAACGTGGATGGATGGAACTGGAGGTCAGTATCTTAAGTGAAATGACTCAGAAGCAGAAAGTCAAATGCCACGTGTTCTCACTTATAAGTGGGAGCTAAGTAATGTTTACGCGTGGACATAGAACGTGGAATAATAGATACTGGAGACTTGGAAAAGTGGGAGGGTGAGAGCAAGTGAGGGTTGAGCAATTACCTCATGGGTACAACGTACACTATTTAGGTGACAGTTACACAAAAAGCTCAGACGCCACCACTACTTACACATCCATGCAACAAGACTACATTTATACCCCCTAAATCTATAAAAATGTTAAAAAGAGAGACATATCAACCAAATGTAACATGTGGACAATATTTTATCTTGACTTTAAAAAAATGGACTATAAAAACTGATTTTCAGACAGTAAGAGAAAAATGAACAATAACTGGGTATTAGCTGGCCTAAACAAATCACTGTTAAATTTGTTAGGTGTGATGATGGTATTGTATTTTTTTTTTTTTTTTTTTTGGATAGAGAATCCACCACTTTATTTACAGAAAAAGATGGCTTTTTGTTTGTTTGTTTGTTTTTGTTTTTGTTTTGGGTATTGTATTTTTTAAAAGTTATTTGTTAGAGGAAGATACTAAAATAGTTACTGGTAAAACAATAATAATACTATAACAAACATATGGCGCATACTATGTGTCAGGCAGCGTCTGGGGAGTGAACTTGCTTTCTCTCATTTAGTTCTCATAATGATCATCCAACTAGTTAGGGGCACACCGGACAGTCCCACCTAGGCAGCCTGGCCCCGGGTTTTGTGCTCTTAACATCCTTTTTTCTCACCTTCCAACCTTCGATCGCTGTCCCCCACCCCCGCCTTTACTGAAATGTGTCTTAAATTGTGACGAATGTTCCTACGGGAATCTTCCTGTTCCTTTCCTGCTCACATCTTAAACATCTAGGTTTGAGTCAAAAAGGATAAGTAGGGACAGGATTGTGAGAATAGTATTATCCACAAAATCTAAGACGTATGGGACCCACCATACCTGGTGGCACTGTGCTAAAAATTCTACATTGACTATCTTTTTTTTTTTTTGAGACAGAGTCTCACTCTGTTGCCCAGGCTACAGTGAGTGCTGTGGCATCAGCCTAGCTCACAACAATCTCAGACTCCTGGGCTCAAGCGATCCTCCTGCCTCAGCCTCCCAAGTAGCTGGGACTACAGGGATGTGCCACCATGCCCAGCTAATTTTATATGTGTATATTTTTTTAGTTGACCAACTAATTTCTTTCTATATTTAGTAGAGACAGGGTCTCAATCTTGCTCAGGCTGGTTTCGAACTCCTGACCTTGAGCAATCCACCTGCCTCGGCTAGGATTACAGGCGTGAGCCACTGAACCCGGCCGACTATCCTTTAATCTTTACAATACTTCTAAGGGGTAAATACTATTATTACCCTTGCCCCAAATCACACACTGGGAAGAAGGGACTTGAAGTCGGGTTTACCTGGTGGCAGGGCGAGCTCTGAGCCTGGGAGGTACACAGCCTGCTAGGACAGTTACCGTCTGTTTTCTCTCTGGTCTTCGTTTAATAAGCCAAGAGGTTAACTGCTATAGTAGATGCCATGGGACAGTCCCCAGTCCCCTGCTGATGGAGGGGCCGCCAATGGGTGGCCACCAATTGGTGTGGGCCACCAATGGGTCCCCTCCAGGGATTGGCTTGGTGCGAGAGAGCTATCTTGGCCAATGTCATGGCCATGCCCATGGCAACTCAATTACAATGACTTGTAAGCCAACTCAGATGGCGGAGAAGGGGAAGAGAACTCGTGTGTACTGTGCCCCGGCACCGTGCAAGGCTCAGGAGATGTTATAAAACCTCGAGGTAAAGGAATCAAGTAAAATATAGCCAGCTGCATTTCACAGGTATAGACGGCAGGGTTGGAGAGAAAGAAGCGAGTTGTTTGAGGTCAGGAGATGAAGCCAATTTCTGGCCACCAAAACGTAGGGAGTGTGGTAGGCTGAATAATGGTCCCCTGAGATGTCTATGTCCTAATCCTCAGAACCTGTGAATACCTGCACGAGGCAAAAGGGGCTTGGCAGAGGTGCTTTAAGTAAGGGTCTGGGGACAAGGGGGGTAGACTCAGTGTCACCCCAAAGGTGTTTAGAAGAGGGATTCGGCACTCTATGAAAAAGACGCCTGCACTCGAATGTTTATAGTGGCACAATTCACAATTGCAAAGATGCAGAAACAACCCAAGTGCCCATCAATTCATGAGTGGATTAATAAAATGTGGTCTATGTACACCATGGAGTGCTATTCAGCTCTAAGAAACAACGGTGATCTAGCGCCTCTTGTATTTTCCTGGCTAGAGCTGGAACCCATTCTACTAAGCGAAGTGTCCCAAGAATGGAAAAACAAGCACCACATGTACTCACCAGCAAATTGGTATTAACGGATCAACACCTAAGTGAACAGATAGGAATAACATTTATCGGGCGTCGGGCAGGTGGGAGGAGGGGGGATGGGCATACACAAACACAATGAGTGAGATGTGCAACGTTTGGGGGATGGACATGCTTGAAGCTCTGACTGGAGGGGGTGGGGCAAGGGCAATATGTTTAATCTTAAAGTTTGTGCCCCCATAAAAATACATAAGTAAATAAATAAAAATAAAAATGAATAAGTAAATAATAAATAAAAAATAAAATAAAAATAATAAATAAAATAAATAATACAAATATAAATAAATAAAAATAATACAAATAAATAAAAATAAATAAGTAAATAATAAATAAAAACTAAATAAATAAAATAAAAATAATAAATAAAACAAATAATATAAATAACTAAAAATAATATAAATAAATAAGAATAACATAAATAAAAATAAATGAATTAATTAAAAATAAATCAATTAAAATAAATAAATAAAATAAATAAAAATAAATTTAAAAAAGAAATACAAATAAAAAGAGGGCAGAGTGAGATGGAGAGACGGCGGCGGAGATAGGAGTGATTTTGAAACCGTCAGCTAAGACACACAGGTAGCTTCGAGTAGCTGGAAAAGGCGAGGCAACGAGAGCTTCCAGAAGGAACCCCGTCCTGCTCACGTGTTCTTAGGTTTCTGACCTCCAGAGCGGGGAGACAGTGCCTGCGTGTCCCGGGCCACCGCGCGTGACCAGGTGCTGTACGCAGCAACCAGGGGAGGCTACTGCAGCTCGGCCCTCGCCACCCTCGCCAGCGTGCCCGGCGGCAGCTGTGGCTGCGGCACCCTCGCCTCTTCCCGCGTTTCCCCTGGAGCAATGTCACCGCCGCTCTGTCTGCATCCGAGGGACCCTGAGACGCTGTATGGGGGGCCAGGCCTCTCTCCAGGGCAGTCGCTCAGCCACTGGCCAGCGTGTGCCCAGCCACCCCTCCCAGGGCGGTGACAGTGACAGAACTGAGAAGAGAGGACCCCCTAGCAGGACGTCTCCAGGGGGACCCTCCTGTACTTGCCTTTGGGGGCCAGCTCGTCTCTTAATCGGGGGCTGTTTGTGTTTGCTACCTACCCGCCCCTGTGTTCTCACCCTTCCTTCTCTGCAGTTGAGCAAACCAAAGCAACTTGCAAGGAACAACAGGGGCAAGCATGGCATCTTCACTCCTCTTCAGGATCAAAGATTGTCATCGCTGCTAAGAGCTGGCCGGGTTTGACCGTCTGAGGCTTGGGTGGGGGTGGGAAGAAGGAATCCTGCCTTTTGGAATGGAGAATAGTGTTTACTGTATCCCTACTCAGTGCCAGTCTGATCCCTGTTTTACCAAGGAGTAATTAAAGTGCCTACTCAGGATCACAAGCTAAAAACTGGCAAAGAGGTGCAAACTCATCTCTCTCCCATCCCAAAGCCCTCAAGGGCTCTCTTCATACGCCGCCTCTACTGTAAAACTTGAATTTTAAGAATGATGTGCCCGGGCATGGTGACTCACGCCTGTAATCCTAGCACTCTGGGAGGCTGAGGTGGGAGGATGGCTCAAGGTCAGGAGTTCGAGACCAGCCTGAGCAAGAATGAGACCCCGTCTCTACTAAAAATAGAAAAAAATGAATTGGACAATTAAAAATATATAGAAAAAATTAGCCAGGCATGGTGGCGCATGCCTGTAGTCCCAGCTACTCGGGAGGCTGAGGCAGGAGGATCGCTTGAGCCAGAAGTTGGAGGTTGCTGTGAGCGAGGCTGATGCGACGGCACTCACTCTAGCCTGGGCAACAGAGTGAGATTATCTCAAAGAAAAAAAAGATTGGTGGAAACGTGACTACTCTTTTCCCAATATTAGGTCTAAATTCACAAAACACGATGCCAAGGCTGTCTATACCAAACACACTTCTCTTTCCTTCCCTCCACTCCCACCTTCTGCTCTATGTGAATCTGGGGTCCCTCTACCCCCCATCTCTGTGCTCCACACCAGCACTCACTCCCCCGGAAGTTTGGTTGCCAAGTAGCTTCTGCTTCTGGAAGTCTCGCTAGCACTTCTGGATTCCGGCGTGCCAGGGCTCCCAAACGAAATTCCACACCGGAGTAGTCTTCCCGCCTCCTTTCAAATTCCCAAAACCATGAGCTTTGCTGCCCCTTTGTTTCTGAAACTGCAATGATTGCTCTCCAGACTCCTCTACAGAGATGCACGCGTGTTAAATTATAGAATGATGCAGCTGGCAGGGTTAGCGTAGATGAGGAAACTGAGGCTCAAGTTCACAGTGTTAGTTCAGTGGCCAAGTCTACTGCTGGAGTCTAAACCAGGACTCTACATCCTACTGTACATTTTCAGTCACTTATTGGGCCTATGTATTGATAAAAAGCATCAACTCTGGTTTTAGACTGTCCAGGGTTCGAAGCCTGGCTCTGCCACTTGCTAGCTGTGTGGCCTTGGACAAGTTTCTTAACATCTCTGTGCCTCATCTGTATCCTGGGAATAATCTCAGTGCCAACTTCAGAGGGTTCATGTCAGAATGAAATGGTTTCCATATGTGCAGTTGTACATAATTATTGTTCAAGCGTTAGTTATTAATTATTTCATCCAATAGACTGAATATTTTAAAGAAACAGAATTACCAAAATTTTTCTGTAGTGGTTTGAGAGACTTCCAGGCATAAGTGGACAGCATGGTAGAATGGGTAGGAGCAGCTCTAAAAATGAATTATCAGAGGCTGAATCCTGGTTCTGGCTCTTTCTGGCTGCAAGACTTTGGGAAGTTATTTAACTTTCTTGTGCCTCAGTGTTCTCATCTCTAAAATGGACAAAACCAAAGTATTGACAACTTCGGGTTATTGGGGAAATTAAATGAGATAATTTATGCTAAGCATCTGGTACATAAGAAAGACTTAATATCTGTTAGCTCTTATTATATACAGGAAAAAACAACGTGGCTACATTGCTTTTAGTCCAGTCATTTAGTAAGTCGTGCAGAACTACTTAGTAAATACAAAGCTTTGCTTTTGCAGAGCGATTTGTAATCGCTGCATTATTTAACCAATTAATTAATATGTATTGTTCAAAAATAGCCCTGGGAAGTTATCTGGGGTTCTCTGTACTTATGATAAGTCTTAGAAACTCAAGGTCACACTCAAGGGAGTTTGAGGGTAGAATTAAGAAAGGAATTTGCAGTCACCTGCTTCTGCTGTTTAATGCCCTGAGAAAGGCTGCTTTTCTGTCTATTCTTGGTCATTTACGTCCATCAAAAACAAACAAGTGTTTGTGTCGTCGGGTCGCAGCCAGTGGCTGGATCGTCATGTCTTTCTCGGAGGGCTCAGTCCTGAAGATGGGAAGCCTACGAGTATCCTTGTGAAGAAGGAATGTGGTTCAAGTGGGGGTTGAGAGAGACAAGGAGGGTGGAAGGCTCTGATCTAGAATGCGTGTGCAGGATTGGGGGGCGGGGCAACACTTGGAAAGTTGGGGTACAGAGTGCAGGATTCTGAAAATACCTTTGGGAGAGAGCAGAAGACGGTCACTCCCAGGGGAAGAGGTCAAGAGGGAAGAACGATCTCGAAGAAAAGCTGTGCCTACCTGGAGAAACGAGTTAAGAATTACAGACCGAGTGCTCTAACTGGCTTGTCCCTGTGTTCCCAAAGGGCAGAGTCACCTGGCGGGAGAGCCAGCCGCGTGCAAGGTTCTGAAGGCTGCAGCCAACCTCTCTCTCGGAGGAAAACAAAAGACTCCAGTTTAACCCTGGGAACTAACCCAACTCCCAACTCACCTGCGGGTCTCGGTGAGATCGCCCAACAATCCGGCCACGGGCAATAACTCCAGCTCTTTACAGCCGAACGGGTCACTTCACGGGCAGAGGTATCCGATAGGAATCAGGTCCGAGTCAGTTTTATATCCTGAAATCCCTGCTCACCTCTCCAAGCAGATGAGTCTATTTCCCCTGCTAAATGTCCCCCGTGCAAACCAATGGCCAGAGCTTCCTCGTGCAAAAACAAAAACAGCAAACTGGGTATAGATCATGCTGTGGATTGCAAGACAACGTGTAAAGTGAATACAACAGGGGATGTTGTATTCACTCTCTAATACAACAGGGGAGCTTGCTTTTTCAAAATCTCCCCTCTTGGAATCAATGAGTGAGGTCTTGGGTTTTTTTTTTTGTTTTTTTTTTTAAAGCATGAACTTTGCCTCTTGTTTCTCGCGGTGAAACTTACCTTTCACCTGTAAGCGCTCAGCTTTTAAAAATACTGCTAACAAAAACAGTGAATAATTGTTGCAAAACAATATTGGTAAATTATCCTCCTGACCTGACCTCTCACCTAAAAACAAGGACCTCCTGGAAAAGGTACTCCCCCCCCCCACCCTGCCCCACCCCTGCCTTGCCTTGCAGGACTTTTGTATGAGACAGATTTATTTACATAACACAGAAAGCAGAGTTTCATAAAACTCACTGCAAGAGTGCCTTTTCATTCCAACTAAAGCAAGGAGTTTGGAGCGATCAGCCCAGTGACTTTGTAGAGAAACGCAGAGAAGAGGGCTACAAAGAAGCCCTCCTGAGCAACTTAGGAGCTCTGTTTCCAATGCGGCCTCATTTCTTTCCCTCTGTGTTTGACATTGTCCCATACCAGCTGAATAGAATTCAAGTTCCATGCATAAAATATTATGCAAGTTCCATGCATAAAATATATCATAAAATATTATCATAGGACCAGACATTGCTTCCAAGAAGGTGGCTTTTCCTCTTTGCTGTGATGACTTTAGGAAAATGTGCCCATTGCCTACGAACTCGATCCACCAAACCCAACGAACCCCAGTCCCAAGAAAGGGTGGCTGGCCGATGCCGGACCCTGAATGTCAACAACCAGGCTGAAAGGGGAGGGGCAGGTATTTTAAATGTCAAGGCCTGCGTTGTTCTGAATACCCAGTGTTCCCATTTTAAATTTGAGAGGCATCAGCAAAGAGCATCCTGGCATGTCTTAACAGTTGCCAGGGGATGAAGGGTGATTAGACAGATGCTAGTACCCAGCTGTTCGCCCAGCTCCACGGAGGTCAGAACGAGAAACAGTATTTCAGATGGGCAGGAGCTGGGGGACTGGACTGGTAATTTAGACATACCAACAGAAAGTGTTTAGGAACTAGAACTTTCATAGAGAAGGTGCTCGATGCATACCTGATCCATAAAGGCTCGAGTGAATAAAATGGATGAATGAGATTGTAGAATCCTCTTAAATGTATCAAGCTCACTCCATGACCTTGAGGAGCGATTATGCCTATTAATTCTTAAAATCTTGAAGATGTTACAGGCCCACAAACATTTTATTGAAGGTAGCCACTGCGTCAGGCCTTGAGAACTTGGGAGGGTTTCAGTCTAATGGAAGAGAAAGATACTTCAACACGAATCCTACCGACAAAGGAGGCATTTGTGAGGAAGAGCTACATAGAATTTCACGCAGAATATGAAACTCTGCTTCCAAATTCAACCTGTAGATTGCACACATGCATTTATTGACACTGCTTATTAATTCATTCAGGCATCAAATATTTATTGAGTGCTTGCTGTATTCCAGGCACATGCGGCAATACACTCAACAGACCACATCCCTGCCCTCCCAGGGGGAGAGAGCAGGCAATAAGCAAATATGCAATGCATCAGGTGGCGATAAATATTGTGGGGAGAAATGAAGCAAGATAAGAGGTATAGAGAGAGTCGTAGCAGGGTGTAGACTCGTGCAGGCGAATTGGGGACAGCCACTCCACTAAGGGAAGACATTTGGGAACTAAGGGAGCAAACCATGCTGCTACCATGTTTCCCTGAAAATAAGCCCTACCCATAAAATAAGCCCCAGAAGGATGTCTAAGCATGTGTGCAATAGAAGCCCTACCCCGAAAATAAGCCCTAGTGATGGGCGTGGCTATGGAAATCAGCCCTAGTGATGGGTGTGGCTGTGAAAACCAGCCCTAGTGGTGGGCGTGGCTATGAAAATAAGCCCTAGTGGTGGGCGTGGCTATGAAAATCAGCCCTAGTGACGGGCGTGGCTATGAAAATAAGCCCTAGTGATGGGCGTGGCTATGAAAATCAGCCCTGGTGATGGGCGTGGCTATGAAAATCAGCCCTAGTGGTGGGCGTGGCTATGAAAATAAGCCCTAGTGATGGGCGTGGCTGCGCAGCGCATCTGCACAACCCATGCCTGTCGTCGCGGAGCGGGAAAGAACACGAGCAGCCCTTCTCATCCGCCCCGTGAGAGCTCTAGTGCCCCACAGGAGAGATCTGGGCCAGTGGTCCTAAAGGAAATAGAGTCGCAACAAATGCAGGATGGAATTCGGGATTTGGAGAGTGAGGATGATGTTCCAGAAGAAGACGACTTCACTCTATTGGAATCAATGTAGACGGTTGTACTGTCTTTAAAAAATATAACACATCCCCTGCAAATAAGCCCTAGGGTGTCTTCTTGAGGAAAAATAAATATAAGACCCTGTCTTATTTTCGAGGAAACACGGTATACGGGAGCAGAGCGTTCCAGACGAGGTGATGACCAGAGGACAAGCCCTGAGCTTGGAACGAACTTGGAATGCTCCATGTGCAGCAGGGACGCAGGGCTGCTGGGGCAGTGAGGAGGGGGAGAGGGAAGGGATGAGGACAAAAACAGCAGAGCCAGATCTTGCACTGCCTTTGATCTGGGTGACACAGGACGCCCCTGGGGAGATCTGGGCGGAGGAGCCGTGCGTCTGACTCACGTTTAAGTGCTATAGTGGGCGAGGACGGCAGCAGGGAGGCCGGCGTGGGGCGGGGGGCTATTGCAATGACGTTGGCGGCAGACAATGCCGTCCCGGATCCAGGCTGGCAGGATGGAGGTGACGAGAAGCGGCTGGACTTTGGACGTATCTTGACGATAGAGTCGACAGCGTTTTCTGTAGGTTGCACGGAGGGTGCAAAAGGAAATACAGACAGGGGTAATGCCGAGCTTTGAGGCCTGACCAGCTGGAAGAATGGAAGTGCCATTTCCTGAGACGGCGAAGGTCGCGGCTGCAGGGCAGGGAGACCCGAGCTCTGCTTTGGACAAGCTAAGTACACGGTGCCTGCAGACGCCCAAGTGCAAATGTCAAGTCCGCAGCGGGCGACGCCAGTCCAGTCTGGAATTCAGGTGAAGGGCAGGCCGGCAGTGTGGGTCTAAGGAGTCACAGGCTTATGGCTAACCTTTCAGCCACGGGGATGGCCAGGGAGTGAGTGTAGACCAGGGGTCCTCAAACTGCGGCCCGTGGGCCACAGGCGGCCCGCCGAGGACATTTATCTGGCCCCTCCAGGTGTTTTTGCCGCCGCTGCCTGTCCTGCTTAGCAGCCGACTCGTCCCGGGCCCACAGTGCGCACTCTCCAACGGTCTGAGGGACAGAGAACGGTTTAACCCTGTTTAGAAAGTTTGAGGACCCCTGGCAGAGAAAAGAGATGGCCCAGGCCTGGCCCCTGGGGCATTCCAGCATGTGCGATCGGGAAGAAAGGAGACGCTCCTGGTTCGGAAGAGCAGAAGCAATAAGCATTTCATTGTTGGCTCAGCAATGCCTGCTCTGATACGTAGTCACAGTGACCTCACTGCTAAATTATAATTTAACCAAAACTTGTCCCTGTAACTAACTATATTAAGAAAAAGAAAAAAGAAAGAATAGGTATGTGTGGAGGTATAAAAGTGAGGCATGATCATCTTCCAAAGTAGAAAATATAATAAATAATGTCTAAAAAATTATAAATAAATAACTAGGTAGCAGTATAAAGAGGATATGTAGAAACACAGAGGTAAATACTGCAGAGGAGAAATGACTGCAAGAGTAGAAAGTGGCTTCCTTTGGGGAGTAGGAAAGAATGGAGCAAGTGACTATTCTTTTCTCATGCATCTGGGTCTACAGGTGCATGCTGCTAATTTTTAATTGTTTTGTAGAGATGGGGTCTTGCTATGTTGTCCAGGCTGGTCTGGAACCCCTGGCCTCAAGTGATCCTCCCGCCTCCCAAAAGCATGAGCCATTGTGCCTGGCCTTTTAATTTTATTTCTTGATACGCACATGTTCCTCCCATGTCCTCCACCTTCAGCTTTACTGGTGAGTAAGGAAGGGCAGAAAAGGAATTATGGTGGCCCCACCTCACCCCTTCCTTTCACGTCTGCTTCTTCAGCATAAGCGGTTGACTGATACAGGGAGGCAAGAACTATGCAAGTAGGAAAAGCCATGAAAAGGTACCTCTGTGCTTCGTGTTTCTTAGATGCCTTCGCTTTCTAACTGTGTTCCAAGTAAACACTGTCGCAAACGTGAAGCGTGGCTTCTCGGGGGTGTCGGCAGCCTGCTTACCGGTTGCACGTAAAATAAACTTACTTTGTCACGGTTCTGGGCCTTGCTCACCTCTCACGCATCAGAGTTCCAGAAGCTTCTGTGCTTCTGAGGACCCCTGCAGCTTCATGGGAGTGGGGACAGCCAGGCACCGCAGCGGGGACACCCAAATCCCATGCGTGTCCCCTGCTCACGCACGTGCTCCGCCGTCCTGGTAGACTTCACGCACAAAGCGTTGATTCAAAGCTAAAATTATTCAGGATCTCGAGACTGCAGCGGCAGAGCGTTAAACCAAACCTGGGGCCCTTCTGAGTCAGGGGTCTTTTGCGACACGGGGTATGTGCCCAGAAGCTGGCCCTGCCAGCGGAACCTAATTAACATCCACAACCCCAGCTCCAAGGGGACCTGAAATGTCATTTCCTTGCTGTCTAGCTTCCGCAGGGCTCGCATATACCGGGAGGCAAAAGAAATGGATTCTGAACACCAATTGCCTACAACAGACCCTCATCTCCTTTCCCTTCTAGGTTTTCTTCCCCTCTCCTGACCTTCCTCCCCTCCTCTCACCTACTTCTTTTCCGAAAGGTAATGTTCCT
Source organism: Microcebus murinus (assembly GCF_040939455.1). NCBI lineage: Eukaryota > Metazoa > Chordata > Mammalia > Primates > Cheirogaleidae > Microcebus > Microcebus murinus. The sequence goes on from NC_134129.1 coordinate 15,306,115, forward strand.
TTCAAACCAATCCCCACCGTTTTTTTTTAATTATTATTATTTTTTAATAAGCTCTATTCCTGTCTGCCTTCCTACCATTCTTCTTATAATCTTCCTCTGTTTAGTCCATTCAGGGTGCTGTAACACAAGACCACCACCACGGAAGGGTGGCTTGTGAGCAACAGGAATTTGCTTCTCGTGATTCTCGGGGCTGGGAAGTCCAAGGTCAAGCAGCCAGCGGATCTGTGTCTGGTGAGGCCCACTCCCCATGGGCAGCCTCCTTCTCTTCGTAACCTCGTAGGACAGGAGGGACGAAGAAGGATCTCTCTGGGGTCTCTTTCATTAAAAGCACGAATCCCTCCTGACCTAATCACCTCCCGAAGTCCCCACCTCCTCATCCCAGCATTTTGGGGGTTAGAATCTCAACATAGGAAGGAGGAACACAAGCATTCAGATCACAGCGTCCTCTTTGACAAGAATTTCCCCGTTACCAACCCCACCCTGCCACCCTGCCCCGAAAAACCCTCCTGTCTCCACTTCTGATATCAAGTTCACTGTCTTTGCAAAAGTCTTGATGGGCAACGTCACCCTGTAGGGAACCTATATGAACTTCTTCAGCACTCCTGCAACCAGAGTACCAGGCTCTTAATCATGCTGGCTTTGTTTTGTTGCTTTTTGCCTTTGCTGTGTTGGTTTTATGACCTTTGACTCCAAGAATTCTTTTCAATGTCTTTGGTTTTTTTTTTTTTTTCCCAACCCCCTTTACTGCTGTGTCCATAGTACCTGCTGGATAGTTGACTGAGTGAATGAATGAATTAAACAGGAACTACAGGATGAAAGTCAGAAAACCTGAGCCTACCTTATTATGGCTTTTCTGTACATGGTATTTGTCAAGTTGTGAATGTACCTCTTGTGGTTTCAGTTTTTGCATTTATTAAATCGAGACATTTGGGTTATCGCTTCACTTTGTCCAAAACGAATTTCCTTATTAGCACAATTCTTAGAATCCCTTGGGAGAAAAGAACTACTCAGGAGTAGTACAAGCTCCCTTACTCTTTCCTTTAAACTCCCACTAGGATGGTGAGGACATGAAAGTTATATTTAAAATATTTATTTATAGTCCCACTTAGTACTATATTCTTAATGCAAAAAGTAATGACTGATTCAAGCACCAAAAAGTTATCCTGAATCTTGGTATGCCTTGGAAAATAAAAATATACTCCTAGCTCATGATGTTATCACGTTTCACTGATTTTTTTTTTCTGTGCATAATTCGGTTCTGCAAGAGTATGCCCTCCATTGTACCTTAGTTTAAGAATTGACTCAAAAACAAAATGAGTATCCACTTAAATAGTCTTTCAGTGGCTTGGAAATGACAAAAAAAAGGACTAAATTTATAGAAATATGAGTCTTTCTATTAACTTTCAAGGACAGAGAGAGAGACAGCTCATTGAAATGGCCGTATTCAAGTGTGAAGGTTTGATGGAGTGTTTGAGTTGGGTTTCTTCCCCTCACTCCCATCCCCAAAACAGAGCTCTGTTCAACCTATCTGAACAATGCCAGTTCATCCCTGAAATGAACCCTCCAAGAAGTAGATAATAACATGAATGTGTAAGGGAAATGATGAAGGAGACACTCATAGTTTCTGGGACCGGCTGTCTTGGTGGAGCTGGTATGGGCATTTTTAATTTATAATTAAAGGACACATGGCCTCAGATAGATTAACCAACTTGCCCGAGGTCATTTGACTAGTAAGTGGATCTGAACCCAAGCCTTCTGTCTGTTAGACCAATAGTCCTTCCACTACCCAGCATTTATCTTTCATTCATAGAACGGGGGTAGGTGGCAGTGGGGGTCTTGGCACCTATGAAGATTTGGAAAAGACCCCTAAATTTGCTATCCGCATTGACCAATTTTGATGCTAAATATAAACCAGTCTGCCAGAAGCATTGGGAAGAGAAAAGGCAAAAAGATAACCAGTGAACCCACCTGCCATTTCTATTTTATTCACGCAGTTACAGATGGGGAAACTGAGGGCACAAATCCCCATGCTCCATAAGTTTACGGGAACTATGGCGGAGACTACCAGCTCTTGGCCAAGATGCCTTTCTTCTCCTTCCTTGGGACAGCGGAACTACCTTTCCCAGCCTCTCTTGTGGCCATGGGACTGATTTCTAGCCCATGGGGGAAGAACAGCAGTGATGATTGGCGTGCTACATCCAGTCTAGTTGGAAACCTTCCACGTGTCCTCATCCACCGCTCTAACTGGGATAGAGTCCCCTGAGCAGCCTTAGAAGCTCCATGTGCCATCAGCCTCAGTTCCTGAACAGATGGAGAGTCCCTGCTCCCTGTCCCCAAGACCTGGGACCACTCTGGACTGTCTTGTGAGCAAGCAATAAACTTCTGCTCTGTTCAGCCCTAACCTGTTCGGGGTCTATTTGTTACTGCAGCTTGTCCTGTCCTATCCTAGCTAACACAGGTCTAAAGAGTTCCTTCTCCCACACCCAAGCAATATCCCAATGCTCCGATTTTGTTCCAAGCGTGGTTTTTCTGCACAACTGCAGACCCCAAACAAATAGCAGAGGGGCATGGGAGGCACGGAGGAAGAGAGATGCATTTGAGGCTGTTGGTCTTAGGTATTTAGCAGCAATTTATTCACCGCATTTCCCAAAAGTCACTGCTACTGTATCCCACCATTGGTAGGTTTGGTTTGTGTCACCGACTAGCCATTCATTTCTTCCTCTTTACAAAGAAGGAGTTGATAAATAAGAAGCTCAAGGTCCCTTCCTGCTCTACTAAGACATGAGTATAAATTCCAGTGCCAGTGTTAAACGGAGCTCAGGAAGAGAGCAGGATTTGGTAGAGTCGGTACTCAACTTGAACTTGGCCCCAGGTTGAAAATTATCTCCGCTCATTTGTTGGCACTCATGCTGGACTTGCTGTTAGGTATTTTGAATATCATTCTTGGCTATTTCTCCCAGAAGTCAAATTTAGGTATTTCTCAAGCTCTCTGCTTTTGTCAGATGATGTGAAGAAGGAATAAGTAAGACCAGGGTGTTCCCAGATCTGAATGTGAGGAAGACCAGTTCTGAAACGTTAATAAGTGTTGTAAGAAAAGAAAATGGGTTCTTGAGTGAAGAGTATGGGAAATACTGGCTTGAACAGGCATAATCCAGTAGGGCTACACATTCCACCCCATATGTCTTCATTTCATCTTAGCCCCAACCTTGCAAACTCCACTCGGTAAAACAGAAACCCTGAACTGGCCCCACTCTTCATTCAGGGACCATCTGTTATTTCTCAAGCAAGCCCCTTGCAGACTCAACACCTTAGGAAATTATTAAATCCTTAGTAGATTACCCAATCCTTAGTAGATTATTAAAATAGTCCTTCCAACTATCTGTAGTGTTTTTTTCATAGAGCATTTATATTAAACTTCATTCATTTTTTTGTTGTTGTTGTTGTTATCTGATGCAAAGTTTCTTTACTGCAGGACTTCTCAGTGCCTTTAACATGCTAATTTGGGATAGAAGCTCAGTGGAGAACATACTGCGTAGTGCTTCCTGAGTTTATTTGACCACGGGGAAACCAATGTTGTCTGGGATACGTTTTGAGAAGTCTTGGGTATAAGTTAAACTTGCTTTGCCTTGGATCAGGACAGGAGAAGAGGTGCTCCCATGCCTGTACCTGCCTTCCCATCTCTGCCATGGAGTCCTACAACCCCCTGGCCTTCCACCTTGGCCTTCTTGCCCCAAGCCTTACCCTGGCCTGCTTTTATGGTCAGTTCTGTGGAGCCAGAGGGTCACAGCGGTTTGCTGATAGAATTCAGCCTACGTTCGCTCCATCCAATCTCACCTCTGTTTTAAGCTACTCCTCACTACATTTCCTCAGCTCTGATTGGTAGGACTGTTGTTGTTTTGTTTTGTTTTTTTTCAAATCCCAAATTGGGCCTAAGGCCAGCCCAGTATCTAGTGCACATGCATGTACTGATGGAGGGCAGTGGGAGAGAGATTGGGGCGAGGCCAGGAGATCTGGGGTACGTGCTTGTCCTGGTCCTAGATCCATCCAGCGGTCAGACTCCCCACCCACCCAGTCCCCTCCACTCCCAGCACCTCGACGTCTCTCCATATTGCCAGGAACAAAATTTTCTCCAGTTTCATCAGGATTGGGTCAAAGGTACAGTCCTTCAATTTTCTTCTTTCCAAGTCAAAAATAAACCAGTGCTCATTCTCACTCCTTCTTCTCTTCTTTCCCCTGTTTCAGGGGGGAAAGTGTTCTTACCCCTTTCTGGGGCTGAACTTCTCGTCGGGGCTCCTGAGACCGTCCTCGCCATGATCAGGGGCCTGTTCTTCACCCACTGGCAACCGCTTTCCATTCCCACCATCAGCCTCTTCTCTTCCACTTGTGTCACTGTCACCGTCAGTTTGGGCTGCTATGACAAGATACCATGGACTGAGTGGCTCAAACAACAGGCGTGCATTTCTCATTGCCCTGGAGGCCGGCAAGTCCAACTTCACGGTGCCACAGACGCAGGGCCTGGGGAGGGCTCTCTTCCCGGCTTACAGACGGCTGCCTTCTTGCTGTGTCCTTACGTGGCAGGGAGAGAGAGCAAGCTCTCTGGGGTCCCTGCTTTTGTTTTTGTTTTTTTCCCTGAGTCAGGGTCTTATTCTTTTGCCCAGGCTAGAGTGCAGTGGCATCATCATAGCTCACAGCAACCTCCAACTCCTGGGCTTAAGCGATCCTCCTGCCTCAGCCTCCCGAGTAGCTGGGACTAAAGTCCATGCCTGTAGCTGGGACTACAGGCATGTCCCAGCTACCACATGGCTAATTTTTTTGCAGAAACAGGGTCTCTCGCTATGTTGCTCAGGCTGGTCTTGAACCCCTAGCCTTAAGCGATCCTCCTGCCTCAGCTTCCCAATGTGCTAGGATTACAGGCATAAGCCTCTGTGTCCAGCCTGGAGTCTCTCTTTAATAAGGGTACTAATCCCACCCTGGGGGCTCCACCCTTGTGACCTCGTCACCTCCCAAGGACCCTATCTTCCTAACACCATCACTTTGGGTGGGAGGGATTCAACCTATGAGTTTGTAGGGGCCATAAATCAGTCCATAGCAGTCACGGTAAATAAGCTTTCTTAAAAGCAGACTTCAAACACCGAACTTTGCCAAAGAGTAGTCTGCACTCATTGCCTCCTCTGCCTGCCCATCTCCCAGCCACCTCTTTGTCCACGGCAGTTTGTCCCTGTCCCTCCTGTCCTCTGTCCCTCGGACGGTCTCCAAAGCCTTCTGAATGCTGGGGACATTTATCTCTATTGATAACAACTATTAATCGGGCTGTGCGAGGAGGGCTCACGCCTGTAATCCTAGCACTCTGGGAGGCCGAGGCGGGTGGGTCGCTCGAGGTCAGGAGTTCGAAACAAGCCTGAGCATGAGTGAGATCCCCATCTCTATTATAAACAGAAAGAAATTCATTGGCCAACTAATATATATAGAGAGAAAAAAATCAGCCGGGCATGGTGGCGCATGCCTGTAGTCCCAGCTACTGGGGAGGCTGAGGCAGGAGGATTGCTTGAGCCCAGGAGTTGGAGGTTGCTGTGAGCTAGGCTGACACCACGGCACTCACTCTAGCCTGGGCGACAAAGCGAGACTCTGTCTCAAAAAAAAAAAAAAAAAAAAAACCAAAAAGCAAAACCAACTATTAATTGCACGGATTGGGCAGGTCAGTGTGCTAAGTGGCTACATGCCCTATCCCATTTAATCTTCCCAATCCTCTGAAGACCGGCTGCAGTTAATAACAGAGAGTCGGAGCTCAGAGGTCACCCAAAGATCCGGGGAGGAGGGTGGAAGTGTTTATTGCTGCTATTATTATTGCACTGAATTGGTTTACATTCCAGTTCTTCCACTTATTATCAGGGCTCTGGCATTGGCTAAGTCGTCAAACCACTACATGCCTCAATTTCCTCATTTGCAAAATGGGAATGAAGAGGAGTCCTTTTCTGATAAAGAACGCTGTGAGCAGCAAAGGCGGTTGTCATGCAAGAATCCCCCCATGCAGGGCCTGGCACAGATTAGGCACTCGAAAAATATTGATTTCCCCCCAGTTACGCTTCATTTGCAACGTCCTTCCCCATTCTTGATAATAGAAGAGCATCCGCCCACTGCTTAAATGACACGAGTTTTTAACGGCAGTGAGACAGAATCTTGGAGCGTGAGTTGCCTGCAATCGGGTGCTGGCTAAACAGGCCTGTGTTTTCCAACCCGGCCTCCCTGAGCACTTGGCTGAGTGTCTTGCAAGCCTTCAGGGCTAGCTCTTTCCATAACTGAGTATTTTGATGTATTCTCACCTGCTTCTGAACTCATTTCCTTCTCCTGGTATAGACGAGAAGCAATTTCTCGTGCATTCCTCAAGCAGTTGTGTGTATTCCTGAAGAAGGGAGGGTGCTTTGTTTTGGTTTGTTTTTTTATTGTCTGAGTGGCTCAGGTCTATGTATCCTGGGACGACGCGTGTCCCTGGGCCCTAAGCACAGAATCTTCTCGAAGAAGCCAAGCTTTCCCATTATTGCAGATAGTCTCAGTCTTCCTCGTTTTGAGACATTCTGACTTTTTTTTTTTTTTTTTTTTGAGACAGAATCTCACTCTGTTGCCCTGGCCAGAGTGCCGTGGCGTCAGCCTAGCTCACAGCAACCTCCAACTCCTGGGCTCAAGCGATCCTCCTGCCTCAGCCTCCCGAGTAGCTGGGACTACAGGCATGCGCCACCATGCCCAGCTAATTTTTCCTATATATATTAGTTGGCCAATTAATTTCTATTTTTAGTAGAGACGGAGTCTCGCTCTAGCTCAGGCTGGTCTCGAACTCCTGACCTCGAGCAATCTGCCCACCTCGGCCTCCCAGAGTGCTAGGATCACAGGTGTCTGGCCTAAGGCATTCTGACTTTTATGACCTGAATGTCTTGCACAGATTTTCTCAGGGTCCCCAAGTCCTTCCCCCCAAGCCAGGCACGTGTCCCCCCATTGTGGAGTGTATTTCGGTTACTCAGTCTCGTGCACAAATCTCGCTGTAGCTCCAAAGCTGGCTCACGAAGGCGTTCTGTTTGGAATTCATGATATTCTCAATTTGATATAGCTGCTAATATTTCAAACGTGCAAGTTTCCCATACAATGACACACCTTGCAACGCCGAGTCCCTGTGCATTCAAATCCACCATTGGCCGGAGCCAGATGCTTTTTTTGTTGTTGTTGTTGTTTGAGACAGAGTCTCACTCTGTTGCCCAGGCTAGAGTGAGTGCCGTGGCGTCAGCCTAGCTCACAGCAACCTCCAACTCCTGGGCTCAAGCGATCCTCCTGCCTCAGCCTCCTGAGTAGCTGGGACTACAGACATGCGCCACCATGCCCGGCTAATTTTTTCTATATATATTAGTTGGTCAATTAATTTCTTTCTATTTTTAATAGAGATGGTGTCTCGCTCTTGCTTAGGCTGGTTTTGAACTCCTGACCTTGAGCGATTCTCCCGTCTCGGCCTCCCAGAGTGCTAGGATGACAGGCGTGAGCCACCACGCCCGGCCTGGAGCCAGATCCTTGTTCTACACACGTTGACTTTGCACTCCCCGTTCTCTTCCCAGCATGGGAGAAAAAAAATCGCACACACCCACGACACTGCCTTTAGCAGGCTTTGGAATTTGCAACCCCAATTCCTGCCTGCTTAGGGATTTTTAAACCATGCTACTTTTCTGTGGCAGGGGACATTTGACCCTTGGAGAGGGTGGGGGTCCACGTTCAGGTCCGCATGCTCCTCTCTGCTCTAACACCATCCTCCCCAGCTCTGTCCTTGTCCCTCTGCAGGTCCTGTCACCTGCAGGTCCAGATGCACCTTTGTCCCTCTTGTCCCCCTCCTCCCTCCCCGCCAGGGCCATGCAGTTTGCTGTCGTCTAACCATCTCTCCTGCCATAGATGTTGCCCCTCCCCCCCTCCTGCTGGGCACCTCTAGTCCTCTCTAAAAACACTCGTGTAGGACCTTATCTAAAATTGTTTGGAGAAGAGACTCAATTTGATTCACGTTTGTGCAACTGCACGCTTGCAAGTGGCAGCCGGTAGCAAGGAAAGCCAGGGCTTGGAGCGCAGGCAGGAAAGCTGGTGGCCCCTTCAAGACCCAGAAAGGCTGTCACGTAATAAATCCTGCACCGGCTCTTTGCTCGATTCGATGCCGCATCCTGAGGTCAGAAGTGTGGAGGGAGGGGATCGCAGGAAATGGAGAATTCTACAGTGTCAGAAGCATGGACTTCAGACTTCACATAATTCAGCTCCCTTCATCTGCCTATGAAAAGAGTTCTCCTGACCCTGTCAGGGGTGTGTCCCCTGCAAACGAACCACCACGAGGCCAGGCCCTTGTCAACAGAAAGATCAGCGGGGAGAATGGGGCTTTGGACAGTCTGCAACACTGTGCCCCGCCCACATGCAGATGTGCAGATGTGCGTGTGTGCAGATGTGTTTCGTGCCTGGGAGGGCGGGTGGGAAGGTCCGGGGTGCAAGGGGTGCATGGATGCAGGTATTAAAGGGTTAGAACACAGTTCAAGTAAAAAAGGCCTTATCTTCCGCGGCACGGCAATAAATGAAATGTCTGAATGAACACAATCGCATATTTAGAAATCTATTCTAAGTAGCCTCCTTCGGCTTTAGGGAAATCTCTCATCACAGAGAGAGGCTCATTTGCCTGATGGGCTGCCGCCATCCAGAGAAAACAAAAACCGGAGAAGTCTTTTTGATTTTCCTGAGCCTGTGTGTGCTTTCGGGTTCGTAAGTTTTATGCAAATCGGATTCGTGGGCCGGCCGTGCACGGTATTTTTCCTGTTGGGCTGCACGCTGGCAGCCCGAGTCTTGATCTCATTACACACTGTGGATACTCGAAACCATCTATTTGAAAACTTCTATTGTGTGGTCTCGAAAATTGCTTGCAGCCAAAACTGCCCGCTGGAATAGCAATTTGCATGTTCTTGTTCCCTTCCTGACCCAGGCTTTGAAGAAGGGGACTCCTGGGGACTCTGGCTTTGGGTAGAGAGCACAGAACAGAGGGCTGTCACCTCTCTGGACCCCGTTATTTGGGGCTCAGGTTGGTCAGCCCTGTAGTCATTAGTAGCACTTTTTGCAAAGGGTTCTCCTGGGCAGATCTTGGAATGTCTTTTTCTTTCTTGCAATGAATGTCCTGGAACCCCCTTTGCAAAATTCTTCTCCCATCTCTCTTCTTACTTCTCCTGGCAATTATTCTCTGACACCACCTGCCTGCACCCACCAGAGCTGGGTGCTCCCCTTTCTGTCACCCATGCATTCATTATGAATGACACTCAGGGACTGCTCTTGCCTTGGGACAGTGTGCTAGGAACTGGGGTCCCTCAGCCAGCAAGGCTTGGCCCCTGCCCTCTCTGAAGCCTGGTTTGCTAGGAGACACAGGTTGTTAAGACACTATTATAAATGGCAGGACAAGTCCAATCCCAGACACCTTTGAAGAGCCCAAAGTGTTCACGAGAGGGAGTGAGCTGGGGAGCCGGGAGGGGTGAGGGTGAGGCAGGATCAGGGGAATTTGCTAGAGAGATGCAAAACTGAGTCTTGAGGGATAGATAAGCATTCTCCAGGCAGACAAGGGGGAAAGTGTGTTCCAAACAAAAGGAACAGCATGATGCGTTCAGTGCCTGTTAACTGAGCACCTACTATAGTCCTGCGCTCATCGGAGCTTACATTCTAATACAGAAAGACAAACAGTCTTGCCTCTTCCGAGATTTTGGTGATTGCCAGAAAACCTTAGTATCAACTGGATTGTGGCCACAGTCGGCCTGTGCTCAGTCTGCAGGGGCCTGGGCACAGCTGGTGAGCCTGGCTCCGCACAAGTGAAATATTGGAGACTATTCCTCTCTGCCACTCGAAGACATCACTGCATCTCCTCTTGCAGCCTCTTAGATCCTTCTCTAGCGATGCTACCGAGCACATTTTGCAGGAAGAGCCCTCACGCAGCGCCCCCAAGCAGCACACAAACCCTCCGGCTCCCTGCCTGTGCCCTGCCATGGGCTAAACCGCGTGTGCGTGTTGCCCTTCGGACACAGGTCCTGTGACACTGAGCCCACAGGGGGCCCCTGCAGCCGCCCTCTCCCCAGCCGCTGCCCGTCGTCGGCAGCGGGGACCTGGGAGCAATGCCCCGCGCCAGCCTCGACTCACCCTTACGTTCAATCTGTACAAGCCCTGGGTCTGAGCTCGGCTGCAATTTTAAAAAGCTGTCAGGGACTGAGCAGGTAATCATACTAGGGCTACGGTGTGGAGAGAAAATATGGAATTTTCCTGCCCTCGTTAAGCTGTCTCATTTGCGTCACTCTGTGCTGGGCTTGTTGTATTGTTTTTGTGTCAATCCTGGCATCTCAGATTTAAGGTCACTCTGAGGATGACAGGTGTGATTACTTAGGTACACGATTTTACAGCTCTAGAGTAAATGCCCATCTGGGAAACCTTTAAGAAACATTGTATGCTGGGAGGCCGAGGTGGGAGGATCGCTCAAGGTCAGGAGTTCGAGACCAGCCTGAGCAAGAGTGAGACCCCATCTCTATGAAAAATAGAAATAAATTAATTAAGTTGGCCAACTAAAAATATATATAGAAAAAATTAGCCGGGCATGGTGGCGCATGCCTGTAGCCCCAGCTACTTGAGAGGCTGAGACAGGAGGATCGCTTGAGGCCAGGAGTTGGAGGTTGCTGTGAGCTAGGCTGACGCCATGGCACTCTAGCCTGGGCAGCAGAGTGAGACTCTGACTCAAAAAACAAAAACAAAAACAAAAAACATTGCATGGAAATAGTGTCTATAGAATGTTATCTTTTGCGGAAGACAGGGAGATATCACTATAAATATGTATTTGTCTATATTTTCAAAAAACGAACAATGGCAGAACAAACCAAAAATCTAAGGGAAAAAATGCCTCTAGAAGGAGACACGGAACTAGACACAGGATATAGAGGTGAATACACCTTACCAGAGGGGTTTGGCTTTGGAACTCTATAAATGTTTTAGATTTTAAAAAAATAAAATAAAAAAAAGAATTCCTGAAAAATCAAAAAAAAACCTAAGACACATTAACCTAACGCTATGTTAAGTTGGTCGCTCACCACGCAGAGTATAGAATTGCTTCTAGAAGGGTTATCCATCGTCCTGGTTTGCCTGGAGCATTGACCTCAGGAAAACCCTCAGTTCTGGGCAAAACAGGACCATTGGTCACCCAGACAAGTAATTATAAACCCCATATTTTGTACGGGCGCGGTGGCTCACGCCTGTAATCCTAGCACTCTGGGAGGCTGAGGAGGGAGGATCACTCAGGGTCAGGAGTTTGAAACCAGCCTGAGCAAGAGCGAGACCCCATCTCTACTAAAAATAGAAAGAAATTAATTAGCCAACTAAAACTATATAGAGAAAAAATTAGCCGGGCATGGTGGCGCATGCCTGTAGTCCCAGCTACTCTACTTGGGAGGCTGAGGCAGGAGGATCGCTTGAGGCCAGGAGTTTGAGGTTGCTGTGAGCTAGGATGATGCCACGGCACTCTAGCCCGGGCCACAGAGTGAGACTCTGTCTCAGAATAAAAAAACCCCACATTTTGACTGTATATCTCAAGTCAGTTATATCCTATGAACAAATAAGAACCCCAAAGAAATATTTAACCACCATTCAGTAGACTTAGTGTTTTAGTGTGGTATTGTAATTTTGAAACTATTATAGTATACCTAGAGTATAAGTATAGTATAGTATAAGATAAATAAATTAGTAATTATGTTAAGGTGGTTAGATGACAAGGTTTAAATATATGGGAAAAAGGATAAAAACTGAAGAAGTTATGTAAATCTTGTAAATACCAGTGAGAACTCATGATTTGATTTTTTTTTTTTTTTTTTTTTTTTTTTTTGAGACAGAGTTTCACTCTGTTGCCCAGGCTAGAGTGAGTGCCGTGGCGTCAGCCTGGCTCACAGCAACCTCAGACTCCTGGGCTCAAGCAATCCTCCTGCCTCAGCCTCCCGAGTAGCTGGGACTACAGGCATGCACCACCATGCCCGGCTAATTTTTTCTGTATGTATTACTTGGCTAATTAATTTCTTACTATTTATAGTAGAGACGGGGTCTCGCTCTTGCTCAGGCTGGTTTCGAACTCCTGACCTTGAGCAATCCGCCCGCCTCGGCCTCCCATAGTGCTAGGATTACAGGCGTGAGCCACTGCGCCCGGCCATAATTTGACGTTTATGTCCTACCTCTGCCCACCGAAAAGCCTGAAATTAATGATGACCCAGTAGCAATGAACACCTCTAGATCTTAGATTGCACCCTCTAAATACCAATTCCCCTTTAAAAGGAGCCAAAGTTGCTTAAAGAAATGGCTGATTTCAGATCCGGGGCAAGAAATGTACAAGATGAATCTGAACTATCCAGTTGTGGCCAAAGCAAGAAGGTATCCAAAGACTGATTAAGTCAAGACAAAAGAATACTGGATTCATCTTGAGAGGGGTTACACTGGCCTTAGATGGGCAATTCGAGAATTAGAAGGAATAATGACTTCCATGGATTGAAAGCTTTAACTGCATAAACATTATGAGCTCATCTGAAGCCGTCAAAAACAAATTTCCTTGGTAGCTCTCTAGGGCAACAAATTATTATTTGAAAATAAAGGGACAAAAATCAATCACTTTTTTTTTCCTGCTTTTCCTGTATAAACTTCATTTCGGGGCAGCCAATTGTTGACAAGAAAAGTTCTTTTCTATAGAGGAAGTGCAGCTACTAAATTCAGAACCAATAATTGAATTAGAAAAATCATCGCTTCAGAACCTCTAATGAAATAATGGACCCAAATAATAATTGTCTGTGAACGCCAACAACCTAGAGCAAAAAGTTAATGGGGAACTTTATATGGGATGGATCAGGTTAATAGCATCTGAGCTCACTGATTAATCTTTCAAAAAATTGAAACGATCTTAGAAATGCAGAAAAGTTGCAAGTATAATGTACTTTTTTTGTTCCTTAAGATTAATTTGTCCACACGATGCCTGTCACTGCTACACACTTTAGTGTGTAATTGTCTACAAACAAGGGCACAATCCTGTTAAACCACAATACGACCATCTCAAGCAGGGAATTAACATTGATGTATCACTGTCAAGAACTTTATTCTACTTGCAAACCAACAAGTTAGTTGCTTTACCACTACGGTCAACAAGTTAGTTGGTTTACAACTATGGTCTACCATTTTTCATGAATGCTGGCAGAAGTCACGAGACTCCTGGGTCAGAGACAAAGGACTTTATTACTTTTATATAGGACGTGGCACAGACAGTTCTGTGTCAGCTCCCCTTGCTTCTAGATTCCATCAATGCTACATGGATAGAGCCAGATCATTGTGCACACGTGGAGTGAGTGGTTTTACAGGACAGGAACCCTGAGTTTAGTGAACTCATATTTGATGATGGGCAGTAAGCACACCTGCCTTTTGCTCTGGATGGAAGGAGATATTATTTCTCTCTGTTAAGACTGAAAGCCAACTTGTTCTTTGTTCCACAGGGAGACTGTTTCTCTATCTTTTAAGATTATTTGCTGTCCGGAACACTCTTACGCTGCTGGTGGGACTGCAAATTAGTGCAACCTCTGTGGAAAAGAATCTGGAGATACCTCAAACAGCTAGAAATAGAAATACCATTCGGCCCAGCAATAGCATTGTTGGGCATCTACCCAAAAGAGCATAAGACATTCTATGATAAAGACATCTGCACCCGAATGTTTATGGCAGCACAATTCACTATTGCAAGATCATGGAAACAACCCAAGTGTCTGTCAACTCATGAGTTGATAATTAAAATGTGGTGCATGCTCACAATGGAATACTACTCAATTCTAAGAAATGACGGTGAGCTAGCACCATTTATGCTATCCTGGATTAAGCTTAAGCCCGTTACCCAAAGCGAGGCAACACAAGATCAAGAAAATGGGCTCCACATGTACTCGCCATCAGATTGGTACTGACTGATTAAAACTATGGTGGCAGTGCCCACCAGGATTTGTGGGAGGGGGGAGATACACATCTTAGGGTTGTGGCGAGCATTGTGGGGGGGTGGAAGGGAATACCTCTAATCCTTAGTAGGGAGAGGCAAAGATATACAATGTAATGAGAAGGTCAAAAAAGGGAAAAAAAAACTTTTATCAGGTGGTGGGCAGATGGGAGGGGGGAGGAGGGGAAGAATTTATACTTACATTATAGGTACGGTGCACACCACCTGGGGGTTGGACACGCTTGATGTTTTGGCAAGGCGGGGGGAGGAATGGCAGGGGCAATATATGTAACCCTAACAATATTTGTACCCCTATAATATGATAAAATAAAAGGGGGAAAAAAAGATTGTTTGCTGTCCTTGCAAAGCTAATTTGTAAGAAAGGGCGGTAAGTACTTCTGTTTTCAAGATGTGCATAAATGTGAGAGACCCACGGATAACCAATCTCCTAATACTTTGGTACCAGGAGCAACTTTCTTAATTTTAGGCTTCCTGAAAGACATCGTGTCTGATGGGAGTCAGAACGGTCAGCTACCAGGCATTCGGGCTGGGAGGGATAGGAAGAGAATATTCCAGACCGAGGAAACACTAGAAATAAAGGAAAGACCGGCCACCGTGCAGAGAGCCTTGGAAAGACAAATACTGAGAGCACAGGGTAGCTGGAGCATAGAGCCCAGGAGGCTGGGTTAGGAGGAAGGGGCTTTGGCTGAGGTCGAAGAGGCAGGTTGATTTCGAAGGGCCTTCTAAGCCACAAGATGCCGTTGGAACTTGATCCTGAGTCCTTGAAACGGTTTAAACTGGTGAGTGGCTCGATCAAACGTGTGCTTTAGAAAGGCCACTTGGGCTGCAGCTGCAAGGGGACTGGATCCCGCCCAAGGTTAATTTCTTCCACTTGGTTTCCTGTAATCAGGTTCAGGGAGATGGGGTGGATGTATTGAAATTCCATCCTTGAAGATCTGGGGCCAAGCTCACCGCCCCTCCCCCAACCCCCGAACCCCAGCATTTTCACCCCAGAGGCCAAAGTATGTCAAAGGCAAGATTGAGGAGGGGCCAGGTCTAACCCTAAAGCACAATTCTCCAAATGATCAGCCAGATCTTAAATAAATTTGCCTCGTTTGCCAATTTACCTGTCTCTCTTAATTTTTCATAATGTTTACATTCATTTGTTTCTGGATGGAATTATTTTTAGCAGGTTTTAAAGATTTCATGAAAAATTAGTTGATGAGTTTGAAGATTTACTTTGGTTTAGTTTTAGTTTTAACATAGTTTTAGTCTAGCTATGTGGGTTTTTGGGTTTTTTTTGGGGGGGGACCAAAGTTCAGTATATTCCAGATTTTTCTATATTTCAGGCCAATGACTCTGGGGAGTGAGGATTTCACTGGTATTTCAAATGAGAAGGCATATATTTTGGATGACCAGGATTTATAAATGGTAGAGCAGGTTTCTCTCTTCCAATACATTTCATTCCGGTTCGTTGCCTTTCGTATATCTCTTAATTCACAGGTTTGTTAATCAGCTCGTTCAAATAAATATTTTGCCTGTATTTCAAGCACTTGAGAAGGGATTAGTGTCTGAAATGTGAGTCACACACAAGATTGAAATTCGGTTGAGCTGGATTGACAAATCTGTTGCAATACAGCTGAGATGAACCAGCTACAGCACTGCTAAAAGGAAATTTAAACTCCAACTTCAGTAGCGAGCAAACAATCTGTAAAGATATTTGAAACCATTTCATATAATATAATTTGCTATTACATTTTTAAAATTAATTATACTTTCTTTTATTTTGGTCCTTATATTAGTAACATAGAGAATTAAATTAATCATTCTTCTTATTTCATAAAATGTCATCATTGATCCATACAAGCTCCCTCTCGTGTTTTATTTTATTTTATATATTCCCATTTCGTCTCCAATCTTCCATTCCCTGCCTCCATGAGAATTAACTTTAATGTGTTTCCTGTCTGTCCTTAAAATGCATGGACCCTTTCAGTAGTGCTGTATGTATATTTGGTTTCGATTTACATACATGAAATAGTGCTATAAGTCTCCTGTTTCTCACTCTGTATTCTAAGGTTCTATACATGTTGACGTTTGCACATTTAGTTCATTGCCCCGGACTGCTGCTGAGCACTGTCAGCTTGCTCCCCTGAATGACTAACACAACTGCTAAAGGCTGGGCTGTGGCTGGGATGAGCAGAGTGAGGGAAAATTTAAAGGAGAGCTCAAAGACTTAGTAATCAAGGTAAATAATATTTTAGCGCAGTATTTTTAAAAATTAAAATTCATGCAAAATAGCCCTGATGAACAAAAATGTCAAAATTTTAAATAAAGAGAGAAAAACCAACATCAAAGGGACACAAGAAACTTTTGGAGGTGATGGACATATTTATTCCCTTGCTTATTATGGTAGTGGTCACATGAATGGGTGTATACGTACGTCCAAACTCACCAAACTGTGCATATTAATGGTATGCACTGGTTTTGCATACCGATTATACCTCAATCAAGCTGGAAAACCAATTTTTAAATGAAGACAACATCCAACCCTATACTTCCATGACTCTCAGATCCCCCTTCCGAAATGCAGAACTTGGTCCTCCAGCTGCAGGGAGCAGCGCTGGAACAGTCCTCAGCCACAGCTCTTTCTAGAATGTTCTCAGCTGGGGAGAAAGACCTCGCCCTGTCTCTTGCATTGCCCACACCAGTGACTGATCATCCTATTGATGGGGTATTAATGACTGGTCCCCTTGTCCCATCCTGGGTCAATTCTAAGGGGCTTCAGCGCAACATGGCTTTCTTTTTCTTTCTTTTCCTTCTTTTTTCCAGTTTTATTGGAGTATAATTGACCGATGAAAATTGTGTAGATTTAAGGTATATACTGATGTTTTGATATGCCTGCACATCATGCAATGAGTACCACGAGTAAGCTAATTAACATGGCAAACACCTTATATAGTTACCTTTTTTGCCTGTTTGGTGAGAACACTGAAGAGCTATCCCTTTAACAAATTTCAAGTATACAGTACATTATTATTAACGATATTCACCGTGCTGTACGTTAGATCTCTAGAATTTATTCTCTTGCATAACTAACACTTTGTACCCTTTGATCAATATTTCATTTCTCCCCCCCTCAGCCCCTGGTAACCACCACTCTAATCTCTGTTCCTACAAGTTTGATTTTTTTTTTTTTTAAGATTCCTTGTGTAAGTGACATCATGCAGTATTTATCTTTCAGTGCCTGGCTTGGCTCACTTAGCATAATGTCCTCCAGGTTTATCCACTTGTTGTAAATGATAATATTTTCTCTCTTGTTTTAGGTTGAATAGTATTCCCTTGTATGTCCTTATCCATTTGTCTGTTGATAGATACTTCAATTGTTTTCTCATCTTGGCTATTGTGAATAACGCTGCGATGAACATGGGCGTACAGATATCTCTTGGACAAACTGATTTCAGTTTCTTTGGATATATACTCAGAAGAGGGATTGCTAGAACATATGGTAGCTCTATTTTTAATTTTTTGAAGAATTTCCATACTGTTTTCCATAATGCTCTTACTAATTTACATTCCCACCAACAGTGTACAAGGGTTTTCTTTTTTTTTTTTTTTTTTCACATCCCCACCAACGCTTGCTATGTCTCTGATAATGGTTTTCTTACAGCTGTGAGGAGTGAAGAGACCATATTTGCAAACCATACATCGGCTAAGGAGTTAATATCTGGCCGGGCGTGGTGGCTCACACCTGTCATCCTAGCACTCTAGAAGGCTGAGTTGGGAGGATCGCTCAAGGTCAGGAGTTCGAAACCAACTTGAGCAAGAGCGAGACACCGTCTCTACTAAAAATAGAAAGAAATTAATTGGCCAACTAAAAAATATATTGAAAAAATTAGCCGGGCATGGTGGCGCATGCCTGTAGTCCCAGCTACATGGGAGGCTGAGGCAGGAGGATGGCTTGAGCCCAGGAGTTTGAGGTTGCTGTGAGCTAGGCTGACGCCATGGCACTCTAGCCAGGGTAACAGAGTGAGATTCTGTCTCAAAGAAAAGGAGTTAATATCCAAAATATATAAGGAACTCAATAGCAAGAAAACAACCCAATTTAAAAATGGGCAAAGAGCCTTAATAGACATTTCTCCAAAGAAGATATACAAATGGCCCACAGGTATATGCAAAGGTGCTCAATATAACTAATTATCAGGGAAATGCAAATCAAAACCACAAAGACATATCACCTCACACATGTTAGGATGGCTAGGGCTTTTGGGGGGGCAGCATTAAAGCCCCTGTCCTGTTTCCTCCCCCTTCTTCCATTGGAGAAGGTTCCACCAGGGTTCCCTAATAAATGTCTATGCTGAGAGTCTGTTGCCCGGGAATTTCAACTTGAGTCACTTGCCAATGTTTGGTAGTATCGGTCTGTATGGTGTCTGCCATCCTGATATGCATAATGTCAAATCTCAGTGTTTTTTTTCAAATTTGCATTACTTTGTTATTAGCAAGTTTGAACATCTCTTTATATGCTTTTTAGCCATTATCCCTTTGCACTCAGATGTCGAGTGTGACTCTACACGGTTAGCAAAAATTATAGAGATTAAAATTACTCTTTGAATGCATCAATAATTTGAAATAGAAAAAAATCCAAATAAATAAGTTTGTATGAAAAGAAACTCCAGTTTTTTATTCTTCCACCGCGCTTTGTGAAATCTGGGGTATTTAAAAAATTAAAGCCCGAGTAGAATAAAGGAATCGAGAAAAAAGCAATCGAGTGCAAAGGGTTAAGGCTTTCCCTCTTGAGAACTGCCTATCCGTGTCCTTTGCCCACTTTCATCATTTCTACTATAAACTTTATCACACGGAGTTGCCGATGAATTGATGATTCGGTGAGCTGGCCATTCCAGTGGTTTAATTTGGTTTCCAGCAGATTCGCTTCTGGTGGATTCCACACACACAAAAAAAACCTGTTGGTTAATTGGAAAATTGGGTGAATGAAGTGAATTGGTAATTTTGAAGGGAATTGAATTTTGAAGAGTTGATTTTGAGTAAATTGGGTTTCCATGAGTTGGTCTGCTCTTACTAAGGATGCCTGCGCTGTTAGCTATCCCCAACAGCCTTTGCTGAGAGCTTCCCACGAGGTTGGTAGAAGCCATGATGGGGAGAATGGGCAAGGGAGACCCTGCCCCACCATGAAACCCCCTGATTGTCCTTCCTCATCTTCCCATTTCTTCTCATACCTGGTCACTGTGCTCCTCTGTTCTATACTTGCCAGTTGTTCCCCCACCTCTAGTGCAGCACTAGATGCTCTTTGCCCGGTGACCTTGTCCGTCTACTTTTGCCCCTGCCCCTACCAGCAATAACAGCTCACCCATCTTTATTGTCGCTGGGACTCAGCATGGTCCCCTCCTGTCACAGAAAAACTGCTGACTAGAGCTTTTGTCTCCACTTCCTGCCTCACATTCTCTTTTCAGCCTATTCCTGGTGGAATCCCATTCCCAGGGTCCAGGTAAGATGGCGTTAGCTAAATGGCCAATGGCCGCCATTTGACTAAATTCAGTAGTCACTGCCCTTACCTGACCCAACCTTTCAGCAATTCAATTTCAACACAATTGCTGGTTCCTGCTCCTGCATGACCACGGTTTTTCCTCTGAATTCCCTGATGCCTCTTCCCTTTTGTGATGTCTCCTCCACTCAACCTCTAAGTACAGGAGTCCTCCAGGGCTTGAAACTGGGCCCGTTGTCCTTTTTCACGCTTCCTTCGTAGGAATCTCACTGAATGCCCTGCTCTTAATAACACCTTTATGCATTACTCCCTTTCTCCTCAAGCCAAGCTCATGCCCACATTTGAGCTTGTACATTACCCATTTTCCCCAGCCTAGAACCCACCCCCCCAAACCCACCTACCCCCATCCTTGCATGTCTGGCCCCTAAGTGTCATTCAGATGTCATTTTAAATGTTGTCTCTTCAAAGAGGCCTTACTCTGAGTGTCCAGCTGGAAGTAGCTGCCCAGCCAGTCTATATAACACATCGCTTCGTTTTACTCTCTGCACAGCGTGGGCGATTTTCTAATTATTTGTTATTCATTCCGTTACTTTCTGTGTACTCCAGGGAGAGTATAAATCCCCATGGCAGTACCAGCTCTATCTGTCTTGTTAGGAAATCAATAAGCAAATAAATGCATTTACATTAAAACACTTCGGCATGTACAGTTTGATGTTATGGGCGTGCTACTTACGTGAGGCCATTTGCAGCCATACTTAAGGCTACTGACATTTTCACGGGGAATCCAAGGTCAAGGGAAGGCCGGCGAGCATTCTAATTTGGAATTCTATGTCCTAAAACCGAGACCAGAAATAAAATGTAAGCCACATGTTTAATATTACATTTGGTAGCAGCTACACTATGAAAGTTAAGCTAAAACAAGTGAAATTATAATTTTTGTGATATATTTTATTTAACCCAATATATACAAAATATTATTGCAACATGGTAACCAATATAAAATGGTTAATGAGATATTTTACTTTTTTGTTGCTTTGTACTAAGTCTTCAAATTCTGGTGTGTATCTTTTTGTTTGTTTGTGTGTTTTTGTTTTTGAGACAGAGTCTCACTCTGTAGCCCGGGCTAGAGTGCCGTGGCATCAGCCTAGCTCACAGCAACCTCAAACTCCTGGGTTCAAGCAATCCTCCTGCCTCAGCCTCCCAAGTAGCTGGGACTATAGGCATGCGCCACCATGCCCGGCTAATTTTTTCTATCTATTTTTAGTTGGCCAATTGATTTCTTTCTATTTTTTTTTTTTTTTTTTTTTTAGTAGAGATGGGGTCTCATTCTTGCTCAGGCTGGTTTCAAACTCTTGACCTTGACTGATCCTCCTGCCTCAGCCTCCCAGAGTGCTAGGATTACAGGCGTGAGCCACCTCGCCCAGCCAGGTGTGTATCTTATATTAATACTTGCAGAACATCTCAATTTGGCTTAGCTGAAGCACTCAGTAGCTACACATAACAAGTGGAAACCATATGGGGTAGTGTCACTCTAAAGAGTCTACTGCAAGTGACTCTGTTAGCTAGATCATGGTCAACACTTGAGGGTGTCCAAGTTAGCATAGTGAAAAGATTGTCCAACTTTTTTTTATTGGTGAAATGGTGGCTTCTTTAATAGCAGGGTGATTGTTTACAATGGGTTTTCATGGGTAAAATTAAAGATGTTAAAGAAGGGTGGGTTGGCTCAAATATTTCAGAGATATTTTTCACTGTAGCATGCACAGAGTATAAGAATCAGGAGGTTTGCTTTCTTAGAGATGGCACTTGGAGCTGAATCCCTAAATAGTCTCACGTCCAGCCATTGGTTTAGCAGGATTTGTGGTTACCTGGTGCCAACTCTAAGGGGGACAGAATCCTGTCTTTACAATGTGACTCCACCTACGCTATAGGGCAGGGGTGGTCAGAGCACACAAGGCACCCCAAAGAGCAGAGAGCTCCCATTTCATCTAACTGACAGATCATGCTTCCTTGTTAATGAATATTTCTTTAATAAACATTGTATATTTGGCAGATTTTTTTTCCTGAGCTTTGCTTTCATTGTATTAACAGTAGTAAGACTGGGGGTGGGGTGGCTAATGCTCCCCTACTTCAAAAAAATTTTTCAGCTGTGGTTCTTTAGCAAATTGCACTTGAATTGCACTTAAGAGTTCTGTACGGCCCAGCAGGCTTTGGGGAGCCAGAGCACCCCTAATCCTTACAGCTGACCCCTTTTTCAGCCCTTAACTCTCAGCTTCAGCCCAACCTCCTCCTCTACCGGGGTCTTCTGCCTCCTTCCGGTCAGCTCCCAGCCCTCATGGCGCCTTTTCCAAAGGTCCCCTGCATTGTCATGATTGTTATGTATGCATGCATGCAATATTGTAATTATTTTTTTGTCTGTGTCTCTCTGTTAATGCCTCCAAGGGCAGGGGTCTTATCTTTTCATTGTTGCATAACTAGCAAACCCAAATCGATGCTTTCCTCTCAATATGCACTTAGTGATCATTTGCTGGACGAATGAACTAATGAACCACAGAATATACTCCATTTAATGTGCCAAGGAAATGCTCAACATGGGATGGAGCCATGAGATGTGTTCTGCCTCAGTGCCTCGTAATCAGAGTAAGACCATCAACAAACAAGAGGGAGAGCAGCGATGGCCCGAGGTGACAGGAAGTCGCACGTGCTGGTAGTTTTCTTAATTTCTCCATTACTGAGAGTAGTAGCATTTTTTTCTAATTCTTTTTTTTTTTTTGGTTTTTTAAATCCATCATCTGACTTCATCTAGCTAATTCGGTCTTTTCCATCTTTAGGTTGGCTAACTGTGAATCTTGGCTATGATTGCTTTTATTAGTTCGGTAATGACTTTGTTGAATTTAGGAGCCATTAATCGCTTGTTAATGCTTGCAAGTCTGACAAACAAATGCAAAATATTCCCCTTCATTTAAAATTTGATCTAAAAATTAATTACATTACCTTCCTTTGCTTCAGGGCCTGTGTGTTTTCACATTAGAAGGTATGCTTTATTTTACGTTAAGTGCATTTTATAACTCTGAAAATTTAAGAAGGACACTTGCGCCTTTTCATTTTGGTAATTATATCTGTGGTTTTGAATCAGCTCTTCGTTTTGGATGCACTGGTTGCCTTTAGCATTTTGCTGTCTCTGTATCTACTGTATCTAGTCATGGTCTGTCATGATGTCCACGCCTTTTAAGATTTAATTCCCTCCAGATATTTGGCTATAAAGCCAGACTATTTAAAAATGTTGTCACATGTTCTACTTTCAGGAAAAGTGTACATTCGGAGGTTCTTTGATGCTCTCCCCCTCCTTTCTTTTTTTTTTTTTATTGTTTTACACTAATGTATACACTCCCCTAAAGGAAGTTATTTCTCTTGGCTTCACTCATTCTTGTTATTCCCAGGGCCCACTCTGATTCAAGAAGGGAAGAATCCCCACTTCAGGTGCAGAAAAAGAGCAGAGGGAAGACAAGTCAGCCCATCAGGAAGCTACTGAAAGTACTGGCCTCAAAGATGGAAGTTTCTGATCTGCAATTAGAAGCCCTGTGGCAAAGCGTGCCCTCCCCTCATGAGACCGTGGCTGGTCTTGTGAGTGTGAAGCATCTGACTCCTTGAAGAGTAGAGATCAAGCAACTTTATGAAATTTCTCTACTGTTTAAATCCAGAAGCCCACAAAGCATAAAAAAAAAAAAAGAAAGAAAGACAGATAAGGGACTAGCAAACTGCAAATAATCGTGTTTATTCAATGAGAAAAAAAAAAAATGTGAGCGACAACCATAATGATTTCTTTTCATCGTAACATTCTCCACATTGGTTGGAGTTTAAAATAAAGAGTAGCTGGATTTTGTTCGTTGGTTGGAAGATGATGGATCTTCTGCGGATCTTGGAGTTTTGCTCTTAGCAATAATAGAATTGTAGACTCTTCATGCTGCCAGCTAGTCATTTAGGCCAATGGTCACCAAACTGGCACCTCATGGAGGGACGTGCTTCAGGGATTCCACACATGTTTGATTCGAATTTCATTTTTCAAATATGTGTAAACATGAGAGAACCTTGAGGCTTTAAAAAAAAAATTACAAATGTGCACGATGACAAATTTAACACATTAGAGACCATCGAGGCAATGTATGCTGTGGGTTAGTTCAATTTGTGTAGACCTCAGAATGAAGTCTTTGCCATCTCTGTGAATGTGTTTGACTTTAAGGAAAATGTGTCCTAGATTTGAAAGGTCTGAACCGGTCTTTATAAAATTTAGGCCCACTCAAATGCCCATCTAAAATTTCAAGGTGAGCATTGGACGTCCTCTTTTGTGTGTGATATTGTCACTCAAGTGTCAGACAAGGTTCAGCTGTGGTTATAGTTTGTTATCATGACACAATCATCACACCTGCAAAATAAGAACAGTTACCATTTATTGCATGTTTCTTATGCACTGGGAATAATCTTAGCTAGATATTGACTATTTGATTATTTAATTTAAGTCATTTGACAATATTTCTCCCTCACGGTGTTTCTATAATGATTAAATTAGAAAATGCACATGAACTATTGAGTAGAGTACTTGGCACATAGAAAACATTCAGTATATATATTGGCTTTTATTAATTCTCACAAACATTGCTGTGGGGGGTGTTTTTGTCCCTGTTGTATTATTTGTAATTCACTACTTTAAATGGTTCTATGCACTATGTGTTAACTTTAATCTCTATCCAAGGGGCTGGTTGTTTACATTTGTAGTTCATTAAATGAGAATATACAATCCAGGGGGTTAGTTAGCATTTTACAGACTCTAATCCACAACTCAAACTCCACTGTCTTTTTTTGTTGTTGTTGTTGTTCTCCCTCCCTTCTCTCCACTGTCTTTATTTGTGATCAACACCCCAAGTTTTTCTAATTAGCATTATGGATGTAGAAATTACATTTCACTGGAGAAATGAATAGTGTTCAAGTCAAAAAGGAATGAAATTGACTAAAAATATTGAGTAGGCACTCCTGACCCTAAATGTGTAGAAAATCAGAACCTAGCTAGCCTAATAGCCTATACTCTTTATTTTTATTTTTAAGACAGAGTCTCACTGTGTTGCCTGGGCTAGAGTGCCGTGGCGTCAGCCTGGCTCACAACAACCTCAAACTCCTGGGCTCAAGCGATCCTCCTGCCTCAGCCTCCCGAGTAGCTGGGACTACAGGCATGTGCCACCATGCCCAGCTAATTTTTTCTACATATATATATATTTTTTAGTTGGCCAATTAATTTCTATTTTTAGTAGAGACAGGGTCTTGCTTTTGCTCAGGCTGGTTTTGAACTCCTGACCTTGAGTGATCCTCCCGCCTCGGCCTCCCAGAGTGCTAGGATGACAGGCGTGAGCCACTGCGCCCGGCCAGCCTATACTCTTTAATGGTAACTTATGCTTGAGATTCTAAAAAATTCTGAGTGTAAAATATTTGATGGAGGATGGAGTTACCTGATGAGCTAGAAGTTTAGCTGAATCCCGCAGGTAGAGGAGAAACTTTCATGCAAGGTGCTTTCAAAGTGCCTAAAAGAGCAGAGAGCTGGAAATTCACTGCGCTTATATAAAATGGGATTGGATGACTATTTAATAAACGCTTGTATGTATAACAGAACTTGGTCATTTTAACATACTTCCTACATCCAAGATGCCACGGGAGAGACGTATTGGAGGTCACCTCCCTCTACCCAAAAGAACTAAGCCATTGTTCTTGACAATTGTCATTTTGCCAATGAGGAAACTGAGGCTGGGAGCGGTTGAGGGTCGAGCATAGCTACTTCATGTCTGCACATGTGCTCCAAACCAACGTATTCCGCTCCTTCCAGAAAGAGAATCTGCTGGGTGAGTAACCGCCATGTGACGGTCATATCATATCATAGATTGTTTTGGCAGTTTCTGTGAGCCGGGGGGACTTCTCGTCTCACTTCTGGGTTATGATAAGGCGGGCGTGTGGTCGTTAGATATTGTTAATGATTCAGACTTGGAGCAAAACGTCCTGCCGATCTTCTCTGCAGCTTCTGAGCTGGCCCAACGGAAGAGTATCCAGAGGTAGAAAAACATTGTGCCATCTGCAACCCTGTGAACCCAAACTAAACAAAGAAACATAATTTGGATGATGAAGCTGATATTAGATGGCATCTGTCATTTATAACTCCAGATATCCATTTTTATCTTCGATAATTGGTTCATGGATTACTTTATAACAAGCAAATGTCGTACATTTGGAATTATGAAATCAATATACATGAACCCGGTATAATTTTGAGAGTTTATAAATTGGCGCAGAGTGTAAGATTTTATTCAATGAAAGAAATCTGTTACCGTAAAAAAAAAAAAAAAAAAAAAAAAAAAAGGTTGAAAATCACGGTTAAATTATTTAAACTCTCTGAGCTTTGGTTCTGTAATATGTAAAAGGGATAATGCTATAAAATTGGAAAGATTCCTGTGAGGATTAAATGAATTAAAATATGTGAAGTACCTAGCTCAAGGTTGGCCTGTGGCTTCGATAAATAGAAGCCAGGGTTATTATTACTATTATTATGAATATTAATAACGTCATCATTATTATTCAGCTATTATTCATTCAGCTATTCAGCTATTATTCATTATTATTCGGCTGAATAATCATTATTATTCAGGTTCCACCTAAAGCAAGAATATCCTCTCTACCCATCTTGGCCTGTCATCACTAAGCTTCCTTGAATGCTTCTGGCAACGGAGGGATCACTACTTCCTATTCCACTATTCCATATTCCTATGCCTATTCCATATCTATTCCTGCAAAGTCCCCACCTGTAGATTCTAGCTCTGTTTCCTGACCCAGAAGTCCACCTACTTTCATCCACAGAGCAGCCCGTTAGCTGTTTAAAATGACATCCCTACGTGAGACGGAAGCCCCAGCCAAAGAGAACAACCTGGCGTCTCCCGTCCGATTATACAAAGCAAATTACCTAGAACTTGCCTGGGACGTAAACCTGCTTCCAACCCAGCTAAGCCGAGTGATTATATATATCGAAAGCAGAGTTCTCAAAATACACATACTATCTGGCAGCCTGAGTGGCTTTCTGGGGAGGGCAATTGGAAAAGTCAGGGCAATCCTTTTTCTTATGACGGTTGTGGCTGTTTGTCCTCAGCAGCCTTGAATAAACACAAATTTATTTATTGCATGCATTATTATTCCAGGATGCATTTATTGCTTCCTGGAATAATAAATGTTCTAATAATGGCTG
The DNA here is from genome assembly GCF_040939455.1 of Microcebus murinus. Lineage (NCBI taxonomy): Eukaryota > Metazoa > Chordata > Mammalia > Primates > Cheirogaleidae > Microcebus > Microcebus murinus. The sequence continues at coordinate 15,332,905 of NC_134129.1, forward strand.
CTATCGTAGTCCAGTCTGTTGTGCATTCCCCAAATGTTATTCTCATTACTCCCATTTCCCAAGTGAAGAACGGAGGCTTAGAGAGGTGACGCAGTTCGCACAAAAATGCACGTTTAGTGGCGGAACTGAGTATCCAACCCCATCCTGATGAATCCAAAGTCTGCACTCCTCTCTCCTTAACAGCAATGAGTCACTTGAGTCCCAGTGATGTTTCCTGGGAGCTAATTTCAGCATGAGAGAGTAGAAAAACTGCCTCTGAGTTAGTTGTTACTTTCCAAATATACCAAATATTCGCATTTGAGGCACTAAATTTAGCCAACCTGAAGTTTTAATTGATATTTTTCTAGCTTGAAACGTGATGAAGGAATTCTAAGAATATTATTTCTTCCCTTAAGCCTCAAAAATCAAGTTCCATTTGGAATGAAAAAGATCACTCGACCCTATAGGAAGTTTCGACAATTCCTGAATTGGTGCCCACGCCTGAATGTGTTCAAACTGTCGCTCGGTGCCTTAAACGCCTGTGGCCACTGTCAGCGAACACATTTGCCCTTGTGAACATCAGATGAAACATGCAAGGGATAAAAAAAAGTGTTTAGGGCTCTGAATACCTCTATACCTTAAACATATGGAAAATAAAAACCTAGCTAGCCCAATAGCCTACACCCTTCTAATGGCAATCTGTACTTAAGATTCTAATGAAGTCTGGGTGCCAGACATTTAATAGAAAATTATTTTCAGAAGGAAATGCAGCAGAATACAGTGGTTTAGCGTGTGGGCTTTGCAACCCAACAGCAAGTTCGAGTCTCGGTCCTGACCACTTGGCAGGACCATGACCTTGAACGTGTTACTTCACAGCTCTGGGCTTTAGCTTCCTTGTCTGTAAAATAAAGGATAATAACAGTGGAGTTGTTGCAAAGGTTAAATGAGTGTCCAGCTCCTTGAACAAGGCTGCGTATGTCTTAAGTGCTTTATAGGCATTTGCTCTTCTTCCTTTGACTCCAGAAAGGTTCTGAGCATTGAATGGGCCCATGTGCTGACCTACAGTATCTGGAAATAAACCTATGTTGTGTGTAGAGTAACTTTTTCCTGCAGTTCGGGAAGAATGCAAAGAAAGGGAGGTGGTTATTGGTTATTTAGTATTGGAAGAACCTAACCAGAGCTCAACACTCTAGACATGGCTGTGTAAGCATTTGAAATATCATTCACAAAATATACACCAGAAGCTTCATTAACAGGTGTATGGAATATAACACAATTTTCCCCATTGGTAGCATTAGTGTTGTTCAAGATATGTCATTGGCCAGAGAGTTTTAACAGGCAAAGTTGCTCTTGCTGGAAGGGGTGAGAATTTGGAATCTTTAGAGCTGCATCTCCATCCTGAGCTCTGTTTGGTGACTTGTTGGGAACATTGGCTGATCCACCAGTCGGAAGGCCAGGAAGGCCTCTGGGTGAGCTTCTTGCAAAAGGTGTGGTCAGAAGGCCTGGCATAAGGAGAACAGCCTGCATGACTGTTTTTGTGCCTGTCTGCTCATAGATATCTATATTTTAAGACGAAGTTGGTCCAAGACATGCCTTTATTGCAACATACCACCTTACTAGGCGATAGGTGGTATGTTGGGGGACATTGGAGGAGACAGGATTTATGGCTTTTATCCATCTCAATGGCCAGAGGGGACTTATACTTGCTAGAATAACCAGTGACGGTTGAATGACCAACTGGCTGAGGTCAAGTCTCAACAGTGAGATGTCTTACTGTAAAGAGCCCAACACAATGCTTGCTAATCTCCTCTTCCCTCGCCCTGAAATCCTGCCATTCCTACTGCTACAGCAAGTGTCACAGCGGGTGGTCCCAAGGACAAACTCAGGGGCACAAAGGAGAATCAAAGTTTATTCGCTGGAGGGCTCAGAGGGGCCTCGACATCAAATTCTGAGCCCCATCTACCTGGTTTTTCCCATTTTGTTAAGTTGGGGTGGTCCAAGGACTGGGGTATCAGGGGTAGGTTAGTTGATGTGTCAGGTAATAGGTTAATACTATGTTGATGCACCAGGCAATAGATTTAGGGTTATGCTGATGCCAGGCAAGAGACTAGTTGATGTCTAAAATACTAAACAGGTTAGTACTATGTTGGATGTGGATTTTCCATGAGTGGTTGGGGAATCTCTGGCACCTGATGCCCCAAGTAATAGATGGGGATTTCCCTTATCACTACCAGAGATCAAGACTGTAGGCTTGCAACCAATTCATTCATTTATTCATAGTTCAAATATTTATCGAGTGCCCACTATGTGCCAGGCAGTGCCCATTATGTGCAGGTGCGGTGGATAAATGTAGCAGTGGACAAGGTAGATAGCAATCCATGCCCACAACAAGCTTATGTTCCCGTGAGGGGAGAGAGAAAATAAACAAGGGGAATGACCAGTGGCTATTCTTCCTCCTCCTCTTCCTCTGCATCCTGCCTTAGTAATGGAGAGTGGGATGGGGGTGGGGCCAGCTTTACTGGGTGGACACAGGAGCCATTTGGTGGCAGCTGCTTCATTACGCACAGATACAAGCAGGGGGCTAGGAAATGCTTTGCCCTGATGCTTCAGACCAATTCTTCCATGCACATGTGCAGTAAGCAAACAAGAAAGCAATAAATAAAGAAAAAAAATTGCTTTTTTAAAAAACAAAACCAAAGTCACTGAAGAGCCACCTCCGATATGGTGAATTTCATAGGTGCGCCATATTTGTTCTGGGCTGAGACACCTGCAGATAGAGCTCCCCGACTCTATGGGAACACTGTTGGCTGTGGTTTCCTAGGCAAAGACGTGTCCACTATGAGAAAGAAACTCAAATTCAAGATTCCCCTTCAGTATTCAGAAATGGACCATTAGCCCTGACCTGGCCTGACTTTCAAACAGCTCCTCACTATTTCCTTCTTGTTTCAGCCTTCTGTTGACATGCAAGAGCTTGCTCAGTTTCTGTCCTCTCCCTGTATCCCCCTCCTTGGCCCACCCAGCCCACTTGATTTTCTCTGCTTCCTGGGCAAGTGACCTCTTTTCTCCCAGGGACCGTCTCTTTCTCCTCCCCTCATTGTTATATAAAAGCTCCTGGTCCTCCACTTTTTTTTTTTTTAAATATTCTAGGATTATGCCTTTGTCTTTTATAATCCTGTCTCCTTCCCCCTTTAATAATTGCATTCACCCTCATCCAATAATAAAAATAAAAAGGGACACCAAGTTAGGATTTAAGCGTGTGACCCAGAAAAAGAAGTTATTTTGGTGTTAATCCAAGCACAGTTGAGGCTTGCTTTAGGAAACACATGACCTAGACTTCTGAATTTAGGAAACAGATTAATTATACTATGACTATTCATGTCACGAGAATATTACACTGTTACAGATGAAAGTATGATATCAACTTTAAAAAAAAAGTGAGATACAATTTTTACATAATGAGCCCCTGGAGCACTGAAAATGGGATATAATTTATGCAAATGTTACTTACAAATTTTGGAGGACAGTGTATTTTTTATGAGTCACATTAATATAATATTGAAATATATAAGCAAACATTTTTTAATGACTTCATTGGTTGGAATGTGTTTGGAGTCACCATTGTCTCACATAATAATTAGTAATTATCTTATATATTGGGAGAAACAGAACCTTTAGACTTATTTGATCATTAAAGTCAAATAATGATCTGGCTTTATTTGATCAAATATTTAATGATATTATTTTGGTGTTAATCCAAGCACAGTTGAGGCTTGCTGTAGGAAACACATGACCTAGACTTTTGAATTTAGGAAATAGATTAATTACACTATGACTATTCATGTCACGAGAATATTATACTGTTACAGATGAAAGTATGATATCAACTTAAAAATAAGTGATTAAATTTTTGACTTTAATGATCAAGTTTTTGATCATTAAGTGATCAAATATTTATTCAGCAGCCAACGATTTGTGGGGCATGGGTTCCCAAAAAAGTATAAAGCCAGGTGCCTACTCTTAAGGTACTTACAGTGTAGTCATGAAGCTAAACCACGTGCACGGACAAGATCTCAAGGAGGATACAGTAAGTGCCAATTGACAGGTGTGGATGCCCTGGTGGGGTACTTGTTCCTAAGAAGAAGGCTGATTGGCAAGCCAGGCATTCACTCCATGTTAGTATCCAGGCTACCTTAATTACTGCAAATAGCTTCCTCTTCCTCTTCCTCTTCCTCCCCCTCCCCCTCCCCGTCTTCTTCTTCCTTCTTCCTTCTTCCTTCTTCTTCTTCTTCTTCTTCTTCTTCTTCTTCTTCTTCTTCTTCTTCTTCTTCTTCTTCTTCTTCTTCTTCTTCTTCTTCTTCTTCTTCTTCTTCTTCTTCTTCTTCTTCTTCTTTCTCCTCCTTCCTCCTTCCTCCTTCCTCCTCCTCCTCCTCCTCCTCTTCCTCCTCCTCCTCCTCCTCCTCCTCCTTCTTCTTCTTCTTCTTTTTAATACAAGGTCTCACTCAGTCACCTGGGCTAGAGTCCCATGGCATCAGCCTCGCTCACAGCAACCTCAAACTCCTGGGCTTGAGTGATCCTCCTGCCTCAGCCTCCCGAGTAGCTGGGACTATAGGCGTGCGCCCCTGCACCCAGCCACTTCTGCCTCTCCTTAACTCCCTGTTTGCTCTGTATCTTTACTCTTTTTAACTGAATTGATTTATTTAAATACTTGCTATATATGCACATGGCCACATATCTTAAGAGTTCAAGAATATACAATGCAATGGACCCTTGTCAAACATACCCTGACCCAAGAGTAGCAGTGAGGGTCAGCCGTGTATCACAGAACACGAGCTTGATGCTTCCTAAGACGTCGTTGCTGCTATTGGTTGCTTTCATTAATCATCAAGAGTTGGTTTTGAGACGAAAGAGAACTTTTTCTCCAGAGTGAAGACAAGTTGCCACTCCAGAACGAGAAAATCTAAATTTTATCAAATCAACACCCTTGGGGGAAAATTTTTTTAAAAATTGGTCTTTTTTATAAGCCTATGTTTGCCCACACACACACATTGGACATTCCTTTCCTCCAGCTACTTTATTGACTAGTATACTATGGCCTTAGACGTCCCAAAGTATCAGACCAGAGTTAGAAGGAGGGATTTCCATGAGGCCAGTAATTTTATCTGAAATAATACTTATACCACCTGGCAAATTGGTGCAGAAAAACTTCCTTCCCCTCTGGATAGAGTACAGGTTGATCATCCCCCACTCTGAAAATCCAAAATCTGAAACGTTTGAGCGCCGACGTGATGCTGCAGGTAGGAAACGCCACCTGTCTTAAGTGATGGGTCGCAGCCAAAATGCAGGCACTCAATGCACGATTTAGCATCCCTCCCGCAAGAGAACGAAGACCCTCCCAGCCATGTACAAAAGCCATCCAGCAGGTCCCCTCCTCACTTCTAGAGGCCCCACTTCCTGGTCCCCCTCAACTGCTTCTCACATTTCTTCTCACCTGAGGTCATAAAATACGGTGCACAGTAACCTCATTGGAACACAGGACGGTAGGGGAGACCAAGGGCCTGACACTGTTTGGTGCTGCTGGTGTCTAGCAGCACATCAAGGTACCCTGGCCATGCTACATGCTGCTCAGATATGCTGAGCCCAGTATTTTCCCACTGTGTTAACGGTATGTCATGTTTTTTTACTGCTAAGTACTTATGTGTGAATAAGTGTAAGAAAATGCTTGCTTATCGGTAGCATAGGAATTCAGGGTCAGGAACAACGGTGGTGCCAGAAAAACCACAGATTGCCCACATGGGTGGCTGAGATAGCGACACTTTCACTTTCTGATGATTCAATGTACACAGACTTTGTTTGGTGCACAAAAACATTAAAAATATTGCATAGAATTACCCGTCTAAGGCATATATGAAAAGCAAATAAATTCTGGGTGTAGACTTGGGCCCCAACCCCCCCAGCTATCTCATTCTGCATATGCAAATATTGCAAAATCCAAAATTTGAAATACTTCTGGTGCCAAGAATTCCAGATAACAAGTATCCAACCTGGATCGATCAAGTTTACCATGACAGGGCTGACACGGACCCAGCCCAACAGACAATGACAACATATCTGCTTGCACCTGGCTGCCACTATCCAAAGATTATAACAAGCTCGAACAACGATCTGTGAAAGAGAAAGAGCCTGAGCCTTCAATGCCAGTACCGAGCAGTTAAACAGAATCCTAACTGATACACAGACGTTTTTTTGTTGATAAGAAAATTTTAGAACTTATTTTTTTAAAATTTTAGTTGACAAATAATAATTGTACACCTTCATGGGGTAAAGAGTGATGTTTCAACACATATAAGTGATCGGTTATTAGCATAACCATCATCTCAAATATTTATCATTTCTTTGTATTGAGAACATTCGATATCCTTCTAGTTGTTTGAAACTATATAATAAGTTTTTGTTAACTACAGTTTTCCTACAGTGGGATGGAACACTAGAACATATTCCTCCTATCTAGCTATAAAATCTGTATTCTTTAACCCATCTCTCCCTAGCCTGCCTTCCCCCAACCCTTCTCAGGCCCCTAGTATCCTCTGTTCTACTTTTCCTTTTATGAGATCAACTTTTTTTTTTTTTTTGAGACAGAGTCTCGCTTTGTTGCCTAGGCTAGAGTGAGTGCCGTGGTGTCAGCCTAGCTCACAGCAACCTCAAACTCCTGGGCTCAAGGGATCCTCCTGCCTCAGCCTCCCGAGTAGCTGGGACTACAGGCATTCGCCACCATGCCCGGCTGATTTTTATATATATATATATTAGTTGGCCAATTAATTTCTTTCTATTTTTTTATGGTAGAGACGGGGTCTCGCTCAGGCTGGTTTTGAACTCCTGACCTTGAGCAATCCGCCCGTCTCGGCCTCCCAAAGTGCTAGGATTACAGGCGTGAGCCACCGCGCCCGGCCGAGATCAACTTTTTTATAGCTTCCACATACGAGTGAGAACTTGTAGAGCTAAACTTTCTGCTTATTTCCAGCTACTCTGGAGGGTGAGGTGGGAGGATTGTCTGAGCCCAGGAGTTCGAGTCTGGCCTGGGCGACGTAGACAGACCCCCATCTCTAAAAACAAAGCAAAACTTTATTTTTTTTAAGTCAGGTTTATTAAGCTATAACTTACTTACATACAGTAAAATTCACCCTGTTGGTGGTCAATTTCTTGAAATTCCTGGTATGCTCTTAGTTATCATGATTTGCTTTTTTATATACCAATAGAAAAAAAAAATCAGTTTGCATTCTCAATAATACAGGGCTAGGACTATTTATAGCATCCAGACTTTTTTTTTTTTTAAAAATTATACTGTGTACAGCTTGTACCAGTTAGGATGCTTTTGGCTGCAAGTAACAGGAAGTACTGACACAAACTGAGTAAAACCTTAGGAGAGTAAATCTTGCACTGCTAGCAGTCCCCAGCTGGACAGGCCTCAGATGCAGAATGTTCTGGAGTTCCCTGGTAACTCGTGATCCAGACTCTGTACATGTCTCTACTTTGCTGTTTTCTTCTTTGGCTTTAGACTGAGCAAAGTTCACTCTTACTTGCAATTTGTTTGCTAGTGGCAGTCTGGGTTATTTTTTCCCTGGTTTGAATGCAATAGGAGTGAAGGAAGCCTTTCTCCAACCGTAGAATAAAATCTGCCTATCCATCTGATTGGGCCACCATATGTCTCACTCTCCCCTGCACCTATAATAGTCAGCGTGAGATTGGCTTAGAATAAATAGGATCAGATATATACCTAATCAAAAATTAGGGTCCTATTAGGAAAGAGAAAGAGGGGGGATGGATTAGGGCAACTGAACCAGCATTTGCTGCAGGGCTGTTTGGAATCTCAGGTTGCTAAGGTCTTATTTGGTAGGTTAGTTTTTGCTTTCTCAATACTTGCAATACTCAAATGGCCTGGGAAGACCAACACAGCTCCACAAAATCCTTACTCTCGGGAGAATTAACTTATGCACTGGGAAAAAAAAAAAATCTTCCCTCCAACTTTTTATTATCTCCCCTGGGAGAGATTCCCAGAAATGGACCCTTTCTGAAAGACTTTTGTTTTGCAGAGCCACAAGTAGAATTTGCGGTTGTCAAGAGATTCTCAAAAGGATCTCACAAATTTTGTTTTAATTTAAAAATATATGTGAGAAATTTAGTTTAATGCTAAAAAAGCATTGTCAGAAAACTGGAAGCAAGGAATGAGACAGAAAAAAATGCACTTCAAGCAATTTAAAAATGCTTGCACTATACTAATCTGAAAACATGAAAATCACTTTAAATGGCTTTGAACCAGGCAAAATTGAACTTCTTCAATTTGAGTCTATATTCATACTATAATCAAATTTTTTTAAAACTTCAAATTACTTTCAGATGAGACCTATCTCTAAAAATTATTCTATATCTTAAGAAAAAAAAAGGGTGGAAGGAATCATACTGAAATCAAATGTTGATATTATCTCTGACCAAGAGGGTTATAGATGCCTATTATGTTCTTAACCTTTTTTGTATTTTTCACATTTTCTTAAAATGAACATTATTGCTTTTCTCAATCGGAATGCAATGTATTATAAAATGCACAAATGTTTTGTCCAGCTATGCAACGTAAAGTATAGATTTATAGCAAGTGTAGAATACTTCATCTTTATTCCATTACTAAGAATTGATGGGTTCCTAACCTAGCATCAATCTCTGTGACCAAATATTCCATCAAAATGCAATATTCAATTGGCTGGTTGTATTAGAAACAATTGCTCCAGGTGGTTTATGACAATTAAAGTGATCCCATTGTATTACTCTTCCTGACTACGCCTGTCTTTCCAAAAAGTTCGAGACTATGATGGGAGTGCTTTGCGACAATGATAATTACATTATTCGAAAAGATGGAACTTGCCAAATAGCTAAGCTGACTTTGCAAACTGTTATCCCTGTGATGAAGAGACCTGTGTGGTTTGGCTTGCACAGAGTAATTTAAATACGAATTAGCCAGTACTCTTAAACAAATTAGAGGACTTCATATAAAATTTGAATTTTTGGATTGCTTTAAAAGCCACGAGACTGAAATTGCTTCCAGGCAACCATCAAGTGCAACTGAGTAGCTTATGGCCTCCTCTTCCCCACCCTGATCTTAGTAGTAGGTGCTTCCCAGTTTGCCCCAAGCCCTGCCATTCCCTATTGTCCCTTAGCCAGCCAGATTCGCCCAGCGCTCGGAGACGATGCTAAGAGCATTGGCCCTGGAGTCACACGGCTTTGGCTTAGAAGCCACTTTTTGCATGTGTGTCTTTGGCTAGTTACTGAAATTCCATATGCTTCGTTTCCTCACTCGTAAGGTGACGTAACGGCGTGTCCATCTCACGGGGGGTGTAGTGAGAATTATTAATAAGCGAGCTTATATATGTGAAAGACTTAGGCCAATGCTTAGCACTTAGGAAGAGCTTAGTAAATGTTAGCCATCATAAATATTACCAGGCAGCCAGCCCCAGGAGGCGTTTGAGCTTGGTCCTCCTGCAGTTGTGAATTGCATCCTGCAGAGAAAATAGAAGAGGTGGTGGAGGGGCGGGGGGGGGAGCTGGGGACAAAGAGATGGCTTTGAACTTGAGATGAGTTTGTGGAGACTCCTTCCGTGACAATGACACAGGGGGAGGGGCGTAAATCACAAGCCTAAGTGGAGAGAGTGGAGTGTGATGTTAATCAGGGCTCTGAAATCAGGTGGCCATGACCCATGACTCTCTGCTTTGTCATTTACCAGCTATATGCACAAGAGAAGTTTTCTGAACCTCTGTTCCCTCATCTGTAAAATGGGTATAATAACAGTGTCTACACTGAGGCTATGTCTCAGCCTGGATTTCTTCCAGAAAGTAAAGCTTGAGACAAGAGCTTTCATTCAGAGAGTTTACTTTGGGACATGATCCGCGGAGAGAAGAGTGGGGACTGGAAATAGTGTCGCAATGGAAGAGGGAAGGCCACACAGAGATGTGGTGTTGAGTTGGGCTGTGAGCACTGGATGTGAGTCTCACTGAGACCCTCTGAAGAGCCACGTGGAATGGACCTCAGATCTTTGCTCACTCAAGGGGTAGAAAAGGGGGCATTTGTCCCTCAGTTCTGCCCCCATCCTTTGGTTAGTTGTTGCTTCCAGGTTTGGGCTCTGGAAAACCAAGTGGATACCTACAGACCTCTTGAATCACTATCAAAGATGTTCTAGGCCAGAAAACAGGGGGTACCTGGTACAGCTGAGACAAAGTGCTCTCAGGTGACACCTATGGGAACGAGGTTGCCACGACAATGGCTGGAGTAGAAGATGGGCCAGGAGGACCGCGACAGGTGCCCAAGAAGTGTTCCCTATCCGGGGGCTCTCCCTTTGTCCAGGGTCTCCATATTTGTTCCAGTATCTTTTATTTAGTTTCAAATACCCAAATCTATAGGAGCATGTTCTTGGGGACAACTTAACTTGCATTTGCTCAAGACTCGTTGCAGACAAGATAAGCTACTTAACCATCTGAATCTAGAAATATACAACATTAAAAGGGGATGCATGAATGATAGATCCAAAAAATATTTAGGCTTAGCTATCACAGGGTTGATGCACTGAACATTCCCCTTGTTAAATTACCTTTAGAATTGTGGCACAGTTCCATGCTCAGGCAATCTGCATGGTCACTATTTTTTCTCTGTGACTTTGGCAAGGACCTCGGGCCTAGGGCAATAAAAACAGAGACAGTGTCACCTGGGAGACTGGGGTCAGGCTTCAATAGCTTTAGTCTTGCTTCTGCCACAATATCTATTTTGTCACTTCACTTCTCCAAGCCTGTTTTCTCATTAGTTAAAATGTGGGATTTGTATCCAATGACTTAAAAGGTCCTTGATACGTAGAAGAATGAAGTAGGACCCCTACCTTACACCATATACAAAAGGTAACTCAAAATGGATCAACCACCTTCATATAAGAGGTAAAACCATAAAACTCTACAAGAAAACACAAGGATGACTCCTCATGATCTTGACTTTGGCAATGGCTTTCTAAACATGACACCAAAGTACAAGCAAGAAAAGAAAAAAAATAGATACATTAGACTTCATTAAAATAAACAACTTTTGGGTATCAAAGGATATTAAGATAGTGGAAAGGCATTTACAGAATGAGAGAAGGTATGTTCATATCACATATCTATGATAATAATATAGTACCTATGTTATAATAATATAGTATCTAGTATCCAGAATATATAAAGAATTCTTAGAACTCAACAACAAATAAACAAGCAGCCCAGTTCAAAGGTGGGCAAAGGACTTGAAGAGTTATTTCTTCAGGGAAGATATACAAATGGCTAATGAGCACATGAAAAGATGCTCAACCTGGCCGGGCGCGGTGGCTCACGCCTGTAATCCTAGCACTCTGGGAGGCCGAGGCGGGCGGATTGCTTGAGGTTGGGAGTTCGAAACCATCCTGAGCGAGACCCCGTCTCTACTAAAAATAGAAAGAAATTAATTGACCAACTAAAAATATATATACAAAAAATTAGCCGGGCATGGTGGCGCATGCCTGTAGTCCCAGCTACTTGGGAGGCTGAGGCAGGAGGATCGCTTGAGCCCAGGAGTTTGAGGTTGCTGTGAGCTAGGCTGACGCCACGGCACTCACTCTAGCCTGGGCAACAAAAAGTGAGACTCTGTCTCAAAAAAAAAAAAAAAAAAAAAAAAGATGCTCAACCTAATTGGTCATTAGCAAAATGCAAATCAAAGCCACATGAGATACCATTTTAAAACACATTAGGATGGCTATACTAATAAGCATTTAAAAAAAGGAAAATAACAAGTGTTAGGATGTGCAGAAATTGGAATCCTCCTGCCATGCTGGTGGGAATGTAAAATGGTCCTGCTGCTATAGTTAGCAGCCATGGAAAACGGTTTGGCAGTCCATCAAAAAGTAAAACAAGAATAATCTCATGTCCTGGCAATTCTCTGCTCCTAGGAATGTCACCAAAAAGAATTAAAAACAGGCACTCAACTATATGTGCACACATGTTCATAGCGGTATTATTCGCAGTAGCCAAAAGGTGGAGACAACCAAAATGTCCATGAAGAAATGAATGGATAACCCAATTGTAACACTGTGCATGCACACCATGAGACATTATTGAGCTATAAAAAGGGATGACGTGCTGACACATGCCACCACGTGGGTGGACCTCAAAAATGTTACGCTAAGTGAGAGAAGCCAGATGCAAAAGGTCACATATTGTATTTATAGATTAATAAAATATCCAGAATAGGCAAATTCATGGAAACAGAAAGCAGAATGGTGGCTGCCAAGAGCTTGGGGAAGAGGATAAGAAGGATAACTGCTTAATGAGCACAAACCTTCCTTTTAGGGTGATGCCAATGTGCAACAACTAGATGGTCGCACGACACTGTGAATCCACTAAATGCCACTGAATTGCACCCTCGAAGACGGTTACTTTTATGTCATGTAAATTTTCACCTCGGTGTTTTTAACAAAAGGTCCTCGATAGCTCTGAAATTCTCTAATAAATGTGACCAAAGTAATAAAGCCGCAAATATATGGTTGTGAGCTGAAAGCGGAAATTGCAAAGAACGAGGGTTATTACGTAAAATGAACAATAGCATAACTGCAAAAAGCCAGGGCCCCCTGGCCCAGATCATGAACTTTCAGCAGTGGGAACCTCTGTTTGAGTCGAGGTCCTAATGCTTTTATTGATATCAGAATGGTACAGGCGTCCTTAAACTATGTCCCTCGGGCCACATGCGGCCCGCCGAGGACATTTATCCAGTCCGCCGGGTGTTTGTGCTACCGCTGCTGGTCCTGCTTAGCAGCCGACTCGTCCCGGGCCCACAGTGCGCGCTCTCTAACGGTCTGAGGGACAGTGAGCTGGCCCCCCTGTTTAAAAAGTTTGGGGACCCCTGGTTCAGCGAATGTCTTCAGGCAACGAGTGAAGGCAAGGAGCTGCATCTTTATGTCTATAATAGTCTGTAAGTCCATCACATGCGTTAGTTAGATAGCCTTAAAAATAATCCACTATCTTTTATGACTGCCTCTCTAGATAGGCATGAAAAACACTGTGCTGGGTTCAAGACATCAAAGAAATATCATCAAACGTGTGTTTGGACCTTGGGTTTATTCATTTTCTTAAGGCTATTCATGGTGCCAACAGAGTGAGCATTTATCGTCTATGACATCCCCTTAGGGCAGATGTCACGGGCCTGGCACTTCGGCATGCTTGTTACTGCCTTCTCGTGTCCTGAATTTCAAGATGACGGAAATGGAGGTTGGGAAGCTAATAATAGTGTCATCTCATCGGCAGGAGCTGGAAGGAAGCATGCTTGGGGAAAAAAACTGTAACCCTGGATGCATGTCTTAAGGCATCTGCAAGGGAAGGAGAGAGAGAGAGAGAGAGAGAGAGAGAGAGAGAGAGACAGGAAGGACCACAGGACCACTATAGACCACAGTGACCACAGTGGCCACTATAGAAAGGCAAGGATAATAAAAGCACGTGAGCCTGAAGCCAGCAGGAAAAGAGAGACAGAAACTATATAAGAGCTAAATATAATATACATATAATAATAATATGTATAATATATAATAACATATATATAATATAATATATATAATATATAAAGCTAAATAGAATATAAGAGCTAAAGAGAAGGGTACTAGAAGCAGAGCATGTTTGTCATCAGAGAAAATGGGCCTGTTAGAAACTTGCTGGGAAACTTAACAACATTGGTATCACTTAACTTTGTAGCTCCCCTCCTGGGAATATATCTTAGATTCCTGTTCAGATTGATCCTGTTGAGAATATGTTCTTTTATTGGAGCCAGCCTGACTTCAGCCATGAGGGGAGGACTAACTAAATGAACAATCAACCATCCCCTTGACCAAATAGCCATTAGAAACGATGTGCTCAGAGCTCATAATAATAAGGGCAATTTTTTATGTTTTATAATTGTGCAACGGTATATATACTTTTTAATTTCCCAAAAGTAATTGTGGATAATGCAAATAAGCACAACGTCAAAAATAAAATAATTTATCATTCTACATGTAGAGGTAGGTATCGTTGTATTTGGGGTTGATTCTTCCCAAGTCTTTTTAATGTAAGTATGCATCTATATGCATATTTATGAAAATGACTTTCATAGTACACATCCCATTTTGATTAGTTTGACTTAATCTAAAACAGGTGGGAAAAGGTGCAAAATCATATATGTATGTCATCAGATGAACTATGTAAAACAAAGCAGAAACATAGAAAAAGTAGTCTGAGGAAATACACTATTGGGAATGCCTTTGTATGATGGTCTATGGAAGATTCCACCATCATCGTCCCTCAAGCAGTGCTGATGTCTGTCTGCTTCCTATTTAATAGACTTGATTCCAGGTGCTCTAAGGTTGGCCATTATTTGGAGTCTTGGGAAGACAGGGGAAGGGTTGGCTGGCTGAGCTGAGATTTATCCATTCCTCCAAGAACTGGCCGGCTTCCCTCCTCCCAAGTCTGCAGTGGGATCCAAGCAGAAAGGCAACTCTTGCAAAGGGTTCCAGGCTAAAGATCAGGAAACTATGCTATATATATATATAAACCAGCATTGTGCCGTAAATCAAGTTTGCAGATTATCCCAAAGCCTTCAGAAAGCCTCATTGTAATGTCCTAACCACCCTGCCCCGCCCCTCCCTCTTGCTCATACACTTGCGTAGAATTCTCTCTCCATCGGTAACCCTGGAAGACCTAGATTTGTTTTTATTTAGAAAGCAACTGGTTTCCTCCTAGAGTGTGCCTCGCTTTTACAACGGGAAAAATAATAAACTTTTGTTTAATGGGTAAATAAACCTGGTGGGGGATTTTTTTTTTTTTTTAGACTCATCCAAAGGCTTTCACTAATCCCACTGTGAGCTTCTACTGTCTGGGGCGAATTGCAGCTCCTCTGGGCTTCAGGCCCACCCTGGGTCCCTGCAGCCCCCCCGAGAGGGGTTATGACCAAGCCCCAGGCCATTTGGGCACACTGTGGCAGCCCGATCACTCAGCTCGTTCGTGTCGCTGAGTTCTGCTCATTTGCTAGCAAGTCCACACCGCAGGCCCCAAATGGCCACTTTATCAGGAATTTGCCCTGTTCCCTGACACCAGAATGAGCGTGTTTGAGGATTCTTGGTATTCTGCTCCTTGACCTTCTCATCCTTCAGTTTAAATAATCCCAGTTCTTTTAACCTTTTTTTTTTTTTTTTATCATAAGCTTTATTGTTTCCAACCCTTTAATATCCTCACAATTCTTCTCGGAACCTCTCCCAGGCCTCCTCGTCCCTCTTTAATTATAGAGCTCAAACACAGTATTCCAGGAAGAGCTTGAGCCGAGCCCAGTAGAATGGAAAGCTTATCTTGAGATTCCTGCAGCCCGGGGTTCAGGCAGCTGCCCAGGGTCACGGTCATGCACTGCTTCAAAATGCCTCGTGACCAGATCATTGTCCGCCCAGAGCGGAGGGCCCTGGAGGTGAGCGTGGTGGAAGGGGCCATCGAAGTGGCAACAACAGAGCCACCAGGCCGGCAGCCGGCACCTGTGCACAGAGGAGGGTCGCTGGGCAGAGCTTGGCTCCGCGGACCTGGCCCTCCTTTCCAGAACATTCGCCTCTTCCTAAGCATATTCTCCCACAAAACAGATGGTCCCCATAAACTTCCACCTCGTTCCCCTTTCAAAATGAGAAAGAATCCACTATTATCCTTTATTCCCTGCCCCAAACTCCATCTTGTCAATGCATTTTTCTCTCAAGAGTTTGCATGTTAAGCCCTTTGAGTTTTTTTGTGTTTTTTTTTTGAGACAGAGTCTCACTCTGTCACCCGGGCTAGAGTGCTGGGGTGTCAGCCTAGCTCACAGCAACCTCAAACTCCTGGGCTCACACGAACTCCCTGCCTCAGTCTCCCTCCTGAGTAGCTGGGACTACAGGCATGCGCCACCATGCCCGACTGATTTTTTCTATATATATATATTAGTTGGCCAATTAATTTCTTTCTATTTTTTTTTTTTAGTAGAGATGGGGTCTCGCTCTTGCTCAGGCTGGTTTTGAACTCCTGACCTTGAGCAATCCGCCCGCCTTGGCCTCCCAGAGTGCTAGGATTACAGGCGTGAGCCACTGTGCCTGACCTACAGAGAAGTCTTTGATCTGGCTCTCTTGCTCCCTCCTTCTCTCCCTTCCTTCCTTCTATCCGTGCACCAAAAAATCTGTTTAGTACGTATGTGTTGTGTTAAACTATCTGCTTTCTTGACCACGTTCTGGGGGTAAAAAAAAATTGAAAAAACAGAACTTCTACCCCAAAATGCCTCATAATTTGGTAAGAGGAGTCAGACACATGACAAAAGAAGTGTCACAACATATTTAGCTATTGCAATAATATTAATAGTTCTGGATGTTGTGTGGCCAAAAGAAGAGGATCACTTCTACCCAGAAGTGGGAGGACACTTGGAAGGGCTTGTTGGGGGAGTAGAATCCTCTTTTCTTCCACTATTAATCCACATTCCTCCCTTCCCATCCTCTGTCCCTTGTCACCCCAGTCACAAGGGACCCGGAATATCTCCCTTCCTCCTGAGACATCTTCCAGGGATGTTTTTATTTTCCTGTCCCTTCTAGGACAGCGAGGCCCCCAATCTGTAGCCCCGATATTTCTAACTTCATCCAGACACAGACCGTGGAAGCCCTCAAGTGTGTAAACGACGTCTGTGTAGATGCCCGTGGGTGCCGTGCATGGGATGGGACACCAGAAATCCTGTGTCTTGTGACTCGATGGGAGAGTTGGAAATCCTGACCACTGCAAACCACGATCTCTATTTCTTCCATGTAGCACCGTAACGAGTACAAATCAAACACTTTCAAAAAATCTATTCGTCTTGTGCTTTTTATCGCTTTTTACTTCTTGCTGGAATTTATTATGTTAATGTTATTTTTATATATGGAACTTATCTTGATATTAGGCCATAAGGCCCTTGAGACAAAGGGCCAAGCCTTATACATCTTGATATAATCCACAGGTCTAAAGCACATACCCAGTCAATATTGGTTAAATAAATGAATAACTGCCTTGCTTGAAATGCCATGTTTCCCCGAAAATGAGACGTCCCCATAAAACAAGCCCTAGCAGGATGTCTGAGCATGTGCGCAATAGAAGCCCTACCCCGAAAATAAGCCCTAGTGATGGGCGTGGCTATGAAAATCAGCCCTAGTGGTGGGCGTGGCCATGAAAATCAGTCCTAGTGATGGGCGTGGCTATGAAAATCAGCCCTGGTGATGGGCGTGGCTATGAAAATCAGTCCTAGTGGTGGGCGTGGCTATGAAAATCAGCCCTAGTGATGGGCGTGGCTGCGCAGCGCATCTGCACAACCCATGCGTGTCGTCTCGGAGCGGGAAAGGACCTGAGCAGCCCTTCTCATCTGCCCCGTGAGAGCTCTAGTGCTCCACAGGAGAGATCGGGGCCAGTGGTTCTAAAGGAAACAGAGTCGCAAGCCATTCAGGATGGGATTCGGGATTTGGAGAATGATGATGATGTTCCAGAAGAAGACGACTTCACTCTATTTGAATCAATGGAGATGGTTGTACCGTACTTAAAAAAAATTAACACATCCCCTGAAAACAAGCCCTAGGGTGTCTTCTTGAGGAAAAATAAATATAAGGCCCTGTCTTTTTTTCGGGGAAACACGGTAAGCATTTTGTAAATGTTATATGCAGATTGATCCCTTGTGAGTTTTATTGGGCTGCAACAGTGAAGTCTACACTGCTGGTCATCTGCAAGGGGGTGGTACCAGCCCCTAGCTGGCATCTGGACAGGTGCGACGTGTCCTTAGTTGTTCTAACAACGCAGAAAGCACCACTGGCAGCTCAGGGGACAGTCCCCCGCAAATCTCACTCAAGACACGCAAGCAGGTGAAACAGCTCCTTGTTCTTTCGACTCTCGACAGTCACTCGGTTGTCCTGCAAACGCAGAGAACGGTCCTTGTCGTTTGTCTATGTTGATGGCTCCAGGAATGCGACATCCGTGTAAAGCAGGGAATGACTGGGCTCTGATTGCTCGGGAATTTTGACAAGCGTTGTGCATCTTGGAAAATCGGGTCCCCCATGAGTGGCTGCGCCTGTCACGGTGCGTCTGTGTTTGGGCACCCGCGAAGCCATTCTGAGTCAAGGCGCAAGCACCCAACCATCTCATTGCGTCTTCGTGTGGCCGTGCCCAGGTGCTTGTGGGGCAGAGACACATAGTCTTTATCATAAATTATTTTCCTTTTATTTCTCTCTTTTTTTATATTACAGTCAGGCTCTTATATTGACTCTCTTAAAATTATGTGTGAGGGTGGTTATAGTAGAAATGAAATACAATTTCATTCCAAGATAGTAAAGGAGTTACGTGACATTTATATTAAAAATAAACTTTGGGCCGGGCACGGTGGCTCACGCCTGTAGTCCTAGCACTCTGGGAGGCCGAGGCAGGAGGATCGCTCAAGGTCAGGAGTTCGAGACCAGCCTGAGCAAGAGCGAGACCCCCGTCTCTACTAAAAACAGAAAGAAATTAATTGGCCAACTAAAAATACATAGAAAAAATGAGCCGGGCATGGTGGCACATGTCTGTAGTCCCAGCTACTCGGGAGGCTGAGGCAGGAGGATCGCTTGAGCCCAGGAGATTGAGGTCGCTGTGAGCTAGGCTGACGCCACGGCACTCTAGCCTGGGCAACAAGAGTGAGACTCTGTCTCTAAAAAAAATAGAAAAAAATAAACTTTGTGTCTAACAGGGTTGAGAACTGTTAATACTCTACTCTGCTGCTCTTACAAACTTTTGGGGTGCTTGCAACCTCAAAGAATTATAGGGAGACTTGACTGTCAACCCCCAGGACCTTGTCCCTTTTATGGTTTCTAGACAGTTCTTCCCACCGCATCTGAGTGCCCTTCAGTTTGTCCTTTCCCACGGCATTGCTTCCTCAGGTGTCTGCCAGGCTCACTCCCAACAAAGCCTCGTTTTTCAGTGCTTAGCCATCCTTCTTGTTGGGGACATTGTTCTTCTGTCCAATGGGCAATGAAACCCGAGCTGACATTGGCTGCCTTGGGGAAGGAGGTCACCGAAGGCCAGAGAAGTTGTCAGGAAACACGGTCTATCATCCCAACTCCCCAGAGCAGCTTTTGGTCATGTCCTGGTCTTCCAGTCAAAGGAACATCTGCACCCAGCCCCGTGGTTGGCACACTCGGGGTCTCCGTATGGATTAGAAAACAGTCCCCTTCCTAGGTGACAATTGCAAAGGGGCTTCCCCTCCCCTGAGGTGGTGCAGCTGAGCCAGGTGGCTCCACCCCCACTCACCCCTGGCTGCACCCACCAATCAGGACAGCCCAGATTGGGGCTTTTGGTTTACTTCGGTGATGATGGCCATCTGGGGGTGGGACAAGGGACAGGAGTGGCTACCTGAGGTCTGGGACCCACCGACTTGATGGCCATGAGCCCTTGTCTGTTCAAGCCCCAGACATCCTAGGAGCACTTTAGGGAATGGAAGAGGGGCTGATCTGGGGCTTGAGCTGGTCGAGTGCCATGCCATCAGGAAAAAAGATGTACCCTTCCCTCTACAGTGACACTTAAGGGGTTCCAGGTGGCTTCTGCCCCCGAATGTGTCTCCCTGGCCTTGGATTCTACACTCAGGTGGCCTGATCCAAAGCCCAGTTCCAGCACCTAGTAGCTCTGTAACCATGGGCAAGTTTCTGATGTTACTCAAGCCTCAGTCTTCTGATCTGTAGCAATGGGTGGATGACAATAACTCTTCAGAGAATGGTCATGAAAATGAAATGAAATGACAAGTATAAACCCCTTAGCCCAAAACGGACACAGAAAAATTGCTCAGTAGATGACAGCTGCTGTTATTGCTATTGCTCTTATGAATTGGCACAGGGGTCCTCAAATTTTTTAAACAGGGGTCCAGTTCACTGTCCCTTGGAGACCCTTGGGACTCCTTGGGACTCCCTTGGGGTCCCTTGAGACCCTTGGAGGGCCGTTGGAGAGTGGGGCGCACATTCCACACATGCGCACTGTGGGCCCGGGACGAGTTGGCTGCTAAGCAGGACAGGCAGCGGTGGCAAAAACACCCGGCGGGCCAGATAAATGTCCTTAGGGGGCCACACGTGGTCCGTGGGCCGTAGTTTGAGGACCCCTGAATTGGCATGTCGTTTCCACTTTTGGAATCCTTTTTCTGGGTCAAACAGCAAAGGATTCTCTGAGGCACAGAAAAATGTTCAAGATCACGGACTTGGGAACCAAACTGTCTGGCTTCGTTCGGATGCTGGTTCCTCGACTTAGCAGCTGGGTGAATCTGGGCAAGTTACTTACATTTTGAACACCCCTGTTAACCCAGAGGCATTTGTTGAATAGGGATACCGGGAATATCTATTTACCTAATAGAGCTGTCACGACGTTTAAATGAGCTAAAATTCGTTCGGGGTTTCAAACAGCACCTGGTATTGTTATATTCCAGTGCTATTTAGTAGGCATTATTATAAGATTATAACTCCATATATCCAGCGGCATATAAATAAACTGCAAATAAATCTCTTTCTTGCAATGCTTCCCACATTGCATTAAACTCTCTTAGTATCTCCTTTACCAGTCTGTCATCTCTTAAGAGGCAGGGCTATTTTTACTCCACATTGAATTTCCAACGTAGTAGCCCCATGGATCATTCCTCCAGACTCAGTATTCCAGGTTGACTCACTGAATGAATGAATGAATGAATGAATGAGTGAATAGATTCCCAGGACAGAGGAGGGCCCTCAAACATATGACTTTCCCAGGTGGGGCTTGTCTCAGTATGTCAAGCCTCGAAGTAGAGGAATTAGTAGGGGCAGGGAGGCGGCTGGCCTTCCTGGTCTCACTTGAGACTGGCAGCAGGTGGCAAGACTGGCTGGCCCCAAATCGATGCTGTTAAATGAACAAAGAAGTCTGTGGTCTTTGGGGCTGCCCGTCTGGCACCTTGCAGGAAAGTGAAACCAAGTGTGAAACACACCTGTCCTCTCTGGCCTTTTAACTGGCAGGGATTTAATTGCTAAGGGGTGAAAGAGGTAGGAGGTCCCGGCTTTGAAACAGCCAGGGGATTAATCGCGCGTTAATGGCTAGATGTGCAGGGGTTAGAGGGACAGTCGCTTACCCTGGCCTCTTGGCCTCTTGATTTCTCATACTCTACGCCACCAAAGCCAGATGGCCCAGACCGAAATGAAAACAGACTCTCTTAGTTAGGGAAGAGAAACCTTAGAGCCCGTTTCTGGTGACAGGCGATCCTGGGAGGCATGCTCGGGCTCTGGAGCTGTTCTTTTTGTTCCTCGCATTTCAAAAAAGTGACATTTTCAACTTCCGGCCAAAGTAAGTAAGTGTTCAAAACTTTTCATGGTTGGAGGGTTTTGGGACTCATCCCCCTCTCCCCAGGCAAGTTCCCAGGAGTCCTCTCAACCTTGGGTTGCATTTTCGTTTCTGCACTTCTGCTATTATCTCTGTGCGAAATGCCCTCCTCCTCCCCAAATGCTTCGCTCAAAGACTTACCCCTTCTTTAAGGCCAGCTCAAAGGCCATTAACCTGGGCCATTTTAAGACTCTCATTGTCCCATGTACTTTCTGCCTCCCTTTGCATCAAAGATATTACAATGCACATGAAGTGTACAATATTTTTGGTGTAAAATTTGAAAATATACCTTTGCTTATCAAATTATTTATTATTTCAAAAACCAATTTAGTTTGCAATTGGCTATGATTTTTTTTTTTTTTGGCAAATCATTGCTTATACTTGGGAATTCTGGTAGGAAAAAATCTACTCTATACAGTAGATTCCTTGCAAATGCAGTACAATTTTATGAATATTAAATGTAGGTGTTTTTGAAGACCATCCACATTTATTAATTTTGGTTGTACCAGGCTTTTTTACATATTGGGGAGCCAAATTTTTTTTTCTTTTATGGAAAAGAAAAGGGCCTTAGTAGGCCCTTAGAAAGATGAATGAGGCCGGGCGTGGTGGCTCATGACTGTAATCCTAGCACTCTGGGAGGCCAAGGCCGGCGAATCGCTTGAGGTCAGGAGTTTGGAACTGGCCTGAGCAAGAGTGAGACCCCGTCTCTACTATAAATAGAAAGAAATTAATTGGCCAACTAATATATATAGAAATAATTAGCCGGGCATGGTGGCGCATGCCTGTAGTTCCAGCTACTTGGGAGGCTGAGGCAGGAGGATCACTTGAGCCCAGGAGTTTGAGGTTGCTGTGAGCTAGGCTGACGACATGGCACTCTAGCCTGGGCAACAGAGACTCTGTCTCAAAAAAAAAAAGAAAGATGAATGACCCTGGGCTCTCGCCTATGACTTCTAGAGGGGACAGAGCCCTGCCACCAGCAGAAACGTTCTCTTCCTGCTGTGAACACAGGCCTTCTGAACCTCTTGCAAAGAACTAACTTTTATCAAATTCTGCTCTTGATACCACAACCTATTGTGGATGCACAGAGATGCACAGAACATGGTCATAACCAACCAAAAAGGTGCTACAATTGGGAACTTGTAGGCACCCAATAATATGTTGTGGAAACCCAGAAATTAAAATGTGTCGAGTTATAAGGTGAAATTTGCAAATGCATAATACTAATTGTAGATTTCCACACGCTAGCAGATGGCACTAGTACACAAATTGGGAAGGATACAGAAGACTCCAGCAATACCATTGCAAGCTTGATACTATAAATATTTACAAAGCCATGCACGTGACAGATGAGACTATACTATTCATGAGTACACGCAGAGCAGGGACCTAAGAGAAGTCACACTCTGGCGGGGTTTTGCTCTGATGCAGCAGTGCAAGGAGTGACAGGCCCCTAGGGGGAGGGATCCACCCTGCTGAGGACAACAAGAATGGCTTAAGGGGGCTGTGCTATCTGTAAAGGTTTTGCAGAGGGGACTTGCAGAAATTCATTTTGTCAAGGAGGCAAGGAAGGAAAGAACATTCCAATTGGTGGAACTAGCTCATAGGGAGACAAAAAGAGCCCCAAAAGGGGAAATGACAACCACCTCTGTGTGACTACAGTATAGGAAATGTTGAGGGAACATACTGGAGACTTAAGCAGAAGCCACAGCAAAGAAGGCCTCGTGAGACAGGTACAAGACTGTGTGTTTCACCTTAGAGAACAGCAGTTTCCAAACTGTTCAGACATTGCAGTATCCATTCACCAAGTGAATTTTTAAAACGTGTATTTTTATTTAAGCTAACTAATTCTAAATCTCAAGTACATTTAGTTTTTTGTTGTTGTTTTTTTAAATGTACATATCACCACTGTGAATGAGCAACCCGTATTTTTGGTCATTAATTAATGGTAGTTAACTGGAAAAATAAATACAATGAAAGCAAAACAAGATGACTACATGCTAGCCATGTCTTAGGGACTGTCGAAAGCACCCTCACAACCTCGTAGAACCGGAAACTCTTAATGTGCTACCACTCTTGTGATATTATTCACATTTAAAAAGAGAGATTGGCCGGGCACGGTGGCTCACGCCTGTAATCCCAGCACCCTGGGAGGCCGAGGTGGGAGGATCGTTTGAGCTCAGGAGTTTGAGACCAGCCTGAGCAAGAGCGAGACCCTGTCTCTACCAAAAATAGAAAGAAAATAGCTGAACAACTAAAAATATATAGAAAAAAATTATGGCATGGTGGTGGATGCCTGTAGCCCCAGCTACTCTGGAGGCTGAGGCAGGAGGATCGCTTGAGCCCAGGGGTTTGAGGTTTCTGTGAGCGAGGCTGACACCACGGCACTCTAGCCCGGGCAACAGAGTGAGACCCTGTCTCAAAATAATAAACAAATAGATTAATGCAAAGAAATTAATCTCTAATGGTAGAATTACTGGGCCTTCAGAGTAGCTCATTTATTTAGATCATACATAACTCTTCTCTTCACCAAAGTGTTCTGTGTGCACTAGGAAAATTGTGTCTATCCCAGTGCACAGAATAAGGTAATAATAAATGCCCTCTTCATTAATAGGATTGTGATCAGGATTTAATGAATTTGTGTCATGAAAGTTCTTTATATCATAAATCTGATGTTTATTGAGTGCTTACTATAAGCAAGGCAGTCTCCTAAATATTTTACGTGTATTATTTTATTTAATTCCCATAGCAGCCCTAGGGAGCCCTAGGAGGTAGGTACTATTATGGTTACCATTTTACAGGTGACAAAGAAAAGGCTCAGGGAGGTTGAGCAACCTGCCCAAGAGGGCACAGCCCATAAACCAGAGCCAGAACTTTTTAACTCAAACCATCCTGGCTCGAAAGTTCTTTGTAGTTCTACTAACACCTTCCATTTGAATCATTATTTTTTTTTTCCTTTTCCCAGATGCTTTTGCTTTTTACCAGGTTCCATTTAAATGTAGGAGATTTGTGTCACAATATTGTCAGGGAGAAAGAAGGGAGAAAAAAAAAATATTTACCTAAAATCTGATGATCATTAGTTGGTTTGGAAAATTGCTTTCATACTTTACTAAGTTTACTAAGTTGTTAAAGTCCCCTCTATACAATCAGGGACAAAGGCTCTTCGATCAATTCAGGCAAAAAAAAAAAAAAAAAAGTCCTGGCATTAAGCAGCTGAACCTATCTACGTTTTGCCTTGGAACTTGCCAGTATGACACAGGACCTGAGTGATAGTCTGTTTTTATCTAATGAACCTTCAGAAATATTTGGTTTATCATGTTCTTTTCCTTGTGCTGGATGCCAGAAAGCTCAAGGGGAAATATGTAGCTTTCCATTTACAAATGGCTTGTCCACTGACCTTACTCCCAGTTTTCTCTTATTTTATACGTTTTCTCTTATTGATCTCTTGGCCTGATGCCTCATCTATTTGTTTAAAAGGATAAATCCTTTTTTCTAGACTTTGATATTAAGGATTAAAGAGTTTTTTATTTTATTTTTTTATTTTACAAGACTATACGATTAATACTTCAGTAGAAATCCAGACAGTCGTATGTATATATACATAGATTCCCATTTTGGAAGTTAAAATGTCTTTTCCATTTTAACCAGAATTTCCTGACTTAAGTTCATGGCTCCACAGAGGTGCTGGTGATTGTCGCCGGACCTAAACTCCTTCCTCCCCTGGAAACCCCCGAGTTTTCCTCTGTCCTTTCTTTTCATTAAACCCAAAAGTTCAGGTTCTTTAAAAAGCAATCTGCGGTGACTTCCTCAGTTTCAATGATTTTTCTTGTATATTTTTATAAGCTAACAGATTATTTTGAGAAGATGGACTATAAATACAGCGATTAATGACTTCATTAACAAAAATGACCAGCCCTGAATTCATTTCCCGGATCGCTTCAATCATTTCCTGGATTGGCTAATCCGTGCGCAGATATGCACAATGCATGAAAATTAAAACCCACCTTCGTTTTGGTTTCCTGAACCATCAAAGTGAATTGTTTGTTCCTTTTATGTGAAATGATTTTATTGAAGCCCGATGCAATCTACCTTGCTGATCCCTTTTATGTCTCTTGAGGGGTTTTCGGAGATCTTGATTTTTTTGGAGACTTGTTTTATTTCTCTAACGGAGACACACCTAGGAAGGGCCACGGGCAAAACTCGCTGACAATGGACCAAAGTGGCTGGGGACCCACTGGGCTGGAAGCGGTGGCCCTGGCAGGACCGGGGTCACATCCCTGTTTGCAAACGGCAGAACCACCAACTGCCACCAGACTGGCACCACGTGGGCTGAGTGCCAGGGATGGCCCAGCCTGTCACCTGGGTGAGGGGACCATGCCCTGGGCTTGCGTCCTGGCTTCCCACGTAAGGGCTTTTCTCTGCGGTCCCTCCCTGCTTCCCTTTCAAATGTCCTTCTATGCCACGTCTGGCTGATTGGGGGTTAAAGACAAGCGTTTGGACTTAAGGACACTGGGAAAAAGTGTTGGCATACTTTTCAAACTCTGTGGTGCAGTGGTTCGCAAACTTCTTGGTCTCAGGACCCTTCGTACTCTGAAAAATAATCAAGGACACCAAAAGGGCTTCCGTTGATGTGTGTGTGTCTACGAGTATTTGCTGTCTCAGGAAATTAAAATGAAAAAAAAAATTGTAAGTACTTATTCGTTTATCTAGGAGTGACAATAATAAACATATGTGTTGACATTAATAAATTTTTATAAAAATAGTTATTTCAAAACTAAATGTAACTAGAAGATCCACATTGCTCGCTCTCTCTATTTTTTTTTTTTTTGCAAATCTCTTCACTGTCTGGCTTGATAGAAGCCAGCTAGATTCTTTTTTTTTTTTTCTTTTCTTTTTTTTTTTTTTGAGACAGAGTCTCACCCTGTGGCCCAGGCTAGACTGCCATGGTGTCAGCCTAGCTCATCGCAACCTCAAACTTTTGGGCTCAAGCGATCCTCCTGCCTCAGCCTCCCAGGTAGCTGGGACTACAGACATGTGCCACCATGCCCAGCTAGTTTTCTTTCTATTTTTTTAGTTGTTTGGCTAATTTCTTTCTATTTTTAGTAGAGACAGGGGTCTCACTCTTTCTCAGGCTGGTCTCGAACTCACGACCTCGAGCGATCCTCCCGCCTCGGCCTCCCAGAGTGCTAGGATTACAGGCGTGAGCCAGCTCGCCTGGCCCAGCTAGACTCTTGCATTGGCTTCTTCATTCAGTTTATTGCGATTTTATATGTCACGCTGTCTCTGGAAAATTCCATGTATGCTCATTAAAAAAATGAGACTGAAAAAGGTAAATCATACCCTGGTGTTATTATGAAAATAGCTCCGACTCTGCAGAAGCCCTGAAGAGGTCTTGGTGCCACCCAGGGTCCCGGGTTCACACTTTGGGAACCACTGCTCTACCGTGTCCCATCCTTTCTCTACTACACAGACGAGTTGCAGGAAATAAGCTCTTTGGAAAATTTGGTTTCATTGACCCATCCATTTTGGGATAGCCCGGAGCATCCAATTTACCCCATTCTTAGCATTCAGTTCGGTTCTTTTTCATCTCCAAGCTCATTTCTACGAAGGTCTTCTCTCTGCCACCTTGCTAATTTTGAAATATCCTCAAGGAATCGGGTCTTGCAGCGTTCAAACAACTCACTTGCTTAGTTCTGCTTCTAAACTCCCGGGAAAGGACTCTGAGAGGTCCAGTGTAGACCATTCCATGGTGGTTAAAGTTGGCCATGTGATTGGCCTTGTTGGAGTCAGGTGACCTGACCCCTTCTGGACCAAACAGCAGTGGCCATGGCCTTGGGGTGACGTTATTTCCCCCTCTGTTATTCCATTTCTTCGGATTCCAACAAGGACCCTTTTGTTTTCCTCATTTCTTTAAACACCGATGCTTCTTCCTGCGGCAAAGCCTTTGGTCAGTCCGTTGTCCCCTCGACTTATTCAAGATCCTAATTGAAAGTTGTTTTTTTCCTCTGTGGCTTCAAAAAATCATTCACCACCTAGCATCCTGTGGACAGCAGCTACAGACTTCAAGAAAGGGAATTCCTGGAATTCATAAATGCAAAGGACAAAACAAAGCCAGGGGCGCGTCCTCGCCACCTCCCCCCGGGGGGTTCCTGAGCGCCTCCGGGACGTTGCCGCCGTTGTCACTCAATCTTTCCCTGCCATCTGTGCCCTTTTGTTTATAACGGGGCTGATTAAAATCTGCTTTATTTATCCTAGCTGTTTCAAGTTCAATAATAAGGGGAAATTAGCTCCAGGACTTCCATGGCCGCAGCCAGAACCGAAGCAGAGTCCCTCGTGCTGGCGTCCCCACCGCTGCCCGCTCCGTGTCCCCAAGCAGCTCTTTCTGCTGCAGGGGCTCTGGGAACCGAGACTGGCCTCCTCGAAGGCCATTCGCAAATATTGCGCAACCCAGAGGACTCAGGTAAGCCAGTTACACCCTAGTAAAATTTAGCACGAGCCAGTGAAAGTAAAGAATCAAAACAACACCTTCAAGCTAGGAGAATGCATGTGGATTGATACCCAGGGAATACTGAGCCCCCTGTCCCGAACCACATACGTGATGGGGAATCGTCATTTCTAACCTTGACTGTCCCTCCCCGTGGACAGGCACGCGGGTGCAGGGAAGTAGGTGGTGTGGCTCTTATCACCCCATGAGGAAACGGGCTTGGAGAGGTCAAGCCCACTTGACTAGTGAGTCATGCACACTTGCTTCCAAGCTGTCCGACTCCACTGCTTGACAAGTTAACCATTATAACTCTAGTGAGAAGTAGCTGGGGCCAGCAGAAGCCATTCAAACGACGTCGTTTCGCTGCAGTGTAAGTTACCACTTGGGAATGTATTGTCTGCCTTCCCGCCTTCTGTGACCCCCCACTTCCTCTAGAAGACAAGCTCCATGAAGGCAGGGCCTTTGACTATCTTTCCAAGCAGGGCCGGGAAACCTGCAGCCTTCTGATTTCAAGATTGTTCTTTTTTTAAGCACCAAAGGGGGCAAGAAAAACGTCATCTTTCTCTCCTGCATGCCTTTTTTTTTTTTTTTTTTAAGACAGTCTCACTCTGTTGGCCGGGCTAGAGTGCCATAGTGTCAGCCTAACTCACAGCAACCTCCAACTCCTGGGCTCAAGCGATCCTCCTGCCTCAGCCTCCCCAGTAGCTGGGACTACAGGCATGCGCCACCATGCCCGACTAATTTTTTCTATATGTTTTTAGTTGGCCAATTAATTTCTTTTCTATTTTTAGTAGAGACGGGGTCTCGCTCTTGCTCAGGCTGGTTTCGAACTCCTGACCTTGAGCGATCCTCCCGCCTCGGCCTCCCAGAGTGCTAGGATGACAGGCGTGAGCCACCGCTCCCTTTTAATAAATAGGATTGCCCTGCATCCCTTTTAATAAAAGGATTTAGTCTGTACAATCTGGATTGAGTCAAAGGGCCACATTTAAGGACCTAGAAGGTCACATGTGGCCCTAAGACCCCAGGTTCCCCAGCCCTGGCTCAGTGCTCGACAAACAGCTACGGTGAATGAATGAATGAATGAATGAATTGACTTGTTACATGGTGGACTAATTTCTGATGGGCGGAAGTTTGTCTGGGGGTCTGAGAGTAGTCACAATGTCTCACTCTTCCCAGCAGAGAACAGAGTATCCATTATTGGGGGGAAAAAAACGCCACCCTTGTATTGTTGCCAAATTTTTTTCCCCATACAAATATCTTTTATCTGTTTCACCAACATTTACTGGGTTCTTGATGGGTGCTAGGCGCTGGTCTCCCAGAACTTACAGGCCACTAGGGGACAGCCCTGAAACTGTCGGGCAATTTCAATTCAATTTGATGAGTGCCATGATGGGCACGTTTGGGTGCTCTGGGCAGACCACGGAGGAGGAGGGAGGCAGGGGCCGTGGGGTAGAGGCAATCTGAGAGGGCTTCCTGGAAGAAGTGGCCTGGGGATAGGTAGGAGTTCGGCAGGGGGAATTATGCAATCACGGGTTAAATAAGAAATATTAGATTGCTAAAAACCACCACCTTCCATCTTCGTGAAAGAATCCATCTGCCTTATATTTTGAGTGCTACTTCTAAATAACTTCCTAGTCACCCAGCGGTCCTCCCACCCCATGGCAGCGCGAGGAATGAGAGTGAGAATGTTCTGGTAGTTACGTGCTTTATGCCACCCTGCGAGTGAGCAGGCCTGCAGCGCCCTTCTGTGAGCAAAGGTGGCGGGTCCGGGCGCCCTCCCAGTGTCCCCACCGTCAGGGTGGCTCTTGGGAATGAGTGTGATTGACAGCCACCTGCAGGGCTGGCTGGACCCTGGCCTGAGGGCGGGGCCGAGCTCCAACCCGGGGAGGGAGAGGTGGCAGCACCTGGCGGACAAGAGGAGGGGCAGAGGAGCGGGGTGCAGGCAGGTGGATGGGGTGTCTGCCCAGCCCAGCAGCGGGTGACACATGAAGAGCTGGGGGGACCGCAGGGCCCGGCTCAGGGGGCGCTGGAGGGCGCAGGGGACCTGGCTGAGCAGGTAGGAGACGGGGTCCGATGGGACTCGAAGACACATGTCTGATCTCTGGAAGGGCGTGGGGTGGGGACTCCATGCTGCAGTGTAGACTGCTGCCTGGCCTGGAGGTCGTCGCACGAGGCCCTGAAATGCAGCCCCCGCCCCACTCCCCACGCTGGGGGCCTGTTGTCCCCGTGCCCCGCACCCCAAGGGGCGCCTTTTTCTCTAAATCTGCACAAAGACACCAGATGGGCTCACAGAGCCCTGCAGACAACCGTGTCAACACCTCCGGGTCAAAAAGGGACCCATTGCTAGAGAGCAACGAGGTGCAGATAAGGACTGGTCACAAACGAGGCGGACGGGACACCCAGGGACAGAACCACATTTGACTGCTTTGCTCACCCCTCAACCCCAGGACCTCCAGGAGGGCCTGGCAAAGAGCTCCATAAATATCTGTTGAATGAATAAATGAACGTCCCCCGATCAGCAGGAAGGCTCGGGGCCCGGCCCGCGTGCAAGGGCACTCCCAGATGGCGGGGGGAGCGGTCCCATCTGCCCCGGGCAGAAAGCCAAGCCAGCGCCCCCCTCCCCGGGCCCTGTTTCCAGCCAGGGGAACCAGACACAGAAGGAGCCTGGCGTGTGGCTCCCTCCTCCATCAGCCACCCCACCTGAGGCTAGACCTCATTGTCCCCAAGATTGTCAGTCACTGCCTGGGGGCATTCCAAGAAAGTGTCACATTTTACAGAATACGGGGCTTCGGAGCCACAAAGCGCTGGTGGACGTTGGGCAGGCCGCCTAACCTCTCTGAGCGCATCCGTAAAAAGGTGAAGAAGGATGGGATGCGGGGGCTAAGATGGCAGCCTCTGGGTGCCAATTGCTGTGTCTAAATCTCAGCTCCGCCCCTTGCCAGCTGCCCCACTCTCTCTGCACCTCAGTTCGCAGGAAGGGAATATTAAAAGGGTCCCCATCATGGTGGCGCCAGGGGCAGTGAGTGAGTCACGCCACGCAAAGCCCTTGGAACAGGGCCCGACACTTGTCATCACAGTCATCCATGGTCTCGCCACTGTCCCAGAGGGCAGCTGGCCTCTCCCCTGCGGGGCTTATGCAATGTCCCCTTTCTGTGAGTTCCTTCGTCGGCCCCACTGTTGAGGGAGGAGGACAGCTGGGGGACAGGAGGCCGTGGACAGACCCTGTCCCTCACCAGGGTCTGAATTCAGATTCTGCCACACTGGTCTGTCTACCAGGGAGTGGAGCTGAGACCTTGTGATCCCCACGGGCAATCTTGTGGCCTTGGTAGGAAACCCTACCCTCTGAGGCAGTAGGGACAGTGTAAATATTATTATTTGCTATTTTCAGGTGAGTACTTGTGCTTAGGAGAAGTTAGCTGTCTCCACCAGGGCAGGGATTGTTCTGAGGGTCTCAGGCCCGGCCCTGCACCTGCAACTCAAATCCACCTCTTTTTGATCCCACTCTCTCTTTGGTTGGTTTTTTGGTTTTTTTTTTTTTTTTTTTTTGCATTTTTTTTATTATAGTAAAAACATACAACACAAAGTTTACCATCTTCACCATTTTTTACGTGCACAGGTCAGTAGAGTTAAGTACATGCACATTCTTGTAAAACGCAGTGATCTGAGTTTTGAAAGTTTAATGCTATAACACGTTTTATGTCTGTTGTTCAATAGCTCATGAAAATGGTGAGCCGTTGACATTTTAACTCCCTTGTTAGGGCGGGGATTGTTTTCTCTTCTACTCCAGTTTTTTTCAGGTAAAAGGGCCAAATAGCCAGGTCTGCCTCATGTTTAACAACATCAAGGGGGAAAAGCAGGAAGATTGCATTCTGTATTTGGGTTTTGCAGACACGAGGACCGTATGTTTACAAAACAGAATATCTGATCCGAATTTCACTCTGCAGTGGGAACTAGATAGGAAGACTGGTGGAATTTTTCCAAATTCTTCACATCAAGGAAAACACTCCTGGCATTCTCTTTTAATGAAAGAAAAACAATCTGAGCATATATAAGTAGCTTTATTTTCTATTTTTAATACTTTCTAGGTGACATAACGGATTTCCCTTTGTTTGGTTTTCAGAAATTTTTAACCCGATTACCAAAGAAAAACATGCACATTGCCGGTTAACAAACGTATGATTGAGAAAATAAAAGTACCTTGAATCCAACTATAAAGATAACCATTGTTACACACTCTCCTAGAACATTTCCTTGAAAACACTAACATGCAAAAATATATATAATTATATTTCATTATAATTTGGTATACACTCTTCCAGGCCTTTCCGTTGAAAATACTAACACAAAAAGACATGTGTTATTATATTTCATATATAATTTGGTGCACATTCTTTTAGATTTTCCCTTAATATTATAAATCTATTTTATTATAGTGACGGGCAATTATACCGTGCATATTCTTTTGCAACTTGCATTTGTTATATAAATTTCTTGGTCGTTTTTCCATCTAGAACATAAGGATGGATTTGAACTCGTGAATAGTAGTATTTCATCGTTTGTATGACAATGTATCTATCAGATCCTGTATTGAGAGACACGTGGGCTACTTTGGGTTTTTGCTCCTTCCTGGGATACTGTAGGTGGAAGCCACACCTTTATGACATCTCTCTTGAGCTTCGCATTGGTCCCAGCTGCCTAGAGCACCTGCTTGGTGACCCTGGCACATGTCACTGGCCGGCCTTGTGAGCTTGCCTACCTTCACCTCTCCCAGGAGGATGAGAATTCCTGCCAACGCCTCCCCTCGAGGCTGTCACGGGGACTAACGTAATGAGGTTATATTTGCACAAAGCACTTTGTGTTCCCTCCGTAGCTGGCGATACATAAATATAAATGTTTTCAGTTCCAACAAGAGTGCTCAGATCCCTTTCAGGAAGAAGTGAGGGCCCATTTAAAACGTGTGTGTTGGTGTAAATACGCACAGCCAGTCCTTTGTGTTCTAAGAGACGCTGCTGAGAGTGGAGAGATCAACCTGGTGCCAGCGCTGGGGGTCAGGCGCAGGTGACTTCCTGCGTCCTGGTGGCTGAGTGGGGCGGCAGGGCGGGGGGAATGGGAGGAGGAGGCCACCAGCTTGGGGGACTGCACATGGGGACAATATCCATCATCACCCGTGATTTTAGGTGGAAACACTCCCTTTCTGATTTTCTGAGCTCTTTCCATGCTCATTTACTCAACTGCCAATCGCTGAGTGTGTAGGTGCGCCAGGGAGGGAGCTGGGGACAGTCCCCCAGCCCCTCAGGAGCGCAGGGGCCCTGCCCCACCCAGACGGCCTCAGCGGCCCCCATGGCCTGCAGAGATAGAAGATCTGGGCCCACATGTGCAAATCCAGGCCCCGCAGAAGCCCAAAGCCCTCCAGAGCTTGTGCAGACCGCTAGCTGGGGGTCCCCTCTCCATGTGGCCCCCGCCTTCCCGGCAACCAGCCCTGCCGGTGTGGCTGGACACCGCTGGACGCCGGCTCCGTCCTCTTGCTCCACAGAACCCGCTTCCCCCAAGGCATCTGTGAGTGTGAACAACTTCGCAGCATGTTCCCCAGGGCGGTGGCGGGAACAAGGCAGGTGTCACATCAACGGGAGACGAAGCGTGACACTTACGTGGCCGTGGCACTACCCCAGGCTCTGACGGTGGCACGTGGCCTTATTCCCTTGCACAAGCCTCCCACGCCCTGTGAGGCAGGAACTGTCATTGTCTCGTTCTAAGGGCGGGGTGCGGTGGCTCACACCTGTAATCCTAGCAGTCTGGGAGGCCGAGGCGGGAGGATTGCTCAAGGTCAGGAGTTCAAAACCAGCATGAGCAAGAGCGAGACCCCGTCTCTACTAAAAATAGAAAGAAACTAATTGGCCAACTAAAAATATATATAGAAAAAATTAGCCGGGCATGGTGGTGCATGCCTGTAGTCCCAGCTACTCGGGAGGCTGAGGCAGGAGGATCGCTTGAGCCCAGGAGTTGGAGGTTGCTGTGAGCTAGGCTGACACTATAGCACTCTAGCCTGGGCAACAGAGCAAGACTCTGTCTCTAATCAAATAATAATAATAATAAATATAAAAGCATTGAGAGAAACTCCATTTTCTCATCGTTACAGTAGCAGGCACACCGGGATGCTTTCCAGAAGCTTTCAGCCCTCCACACCCCAGTGCGAGCAGCCCAAGGTCCCCCCGGCCACCAGCGGCTCTCTGCCTGGGAGCTTTCGTCCCCATGTGTGGCAGGCCAGGCCCGCTGCACAATCACTGTCCCCTGGAAGTGGCCCTCACCCAATGCCAGCCAGGAGTTGGTGTATAACCCCCCCCAGCTCGCTCACCCCTTGAGTGTGATGACACAGAGGCCCAAGTTCTACACGTGTCCCCAGTTTCCTCCAAGGGGTTGTTTGTTGTCCAGCTGTCCACAGTGGTAACCTGCTGAGCAACACCACTTACTGGCCCCTTCCCTTGTCCCCTGTGCGCATTTCCTACTTGCCCTCAGATAGTTCTTTCAGGGTCTGCTTCTCAGGAAAGCCAAGCGAAGATGCTGGGTCACGTGCCCAAGGTCACACAGCTCTTGGGATCCAAACCCACAAAGTCTGGCTTTGGAGCCTGAGGTCTTCCCCATGACATCATGCGGCCTTAAACCGCATGCGAGCCCTGCCTGCTTGGAAGGCGTTCCTCACCACAGAGGAATCCCCAAGGCCCCTGCTCCCTCTCTTCCAATAAATACTGTCCTGGCCACCATTCATCTAGTGGCTTATTTGCCCAGGGCTTGTGCTAAGTGTGCAACGTGCACAGCCTCACTCAAATATCTCGACAAACCTGTGAGAGAAAGGTTCATTAATCTCTGCTTTCCGGACGATATAACCGAGGCTCCAAGAATTTAAGTGACTTGCCCAACGTCACACAGAAACAGAGCCGGGATCTGCACACCAACCTTTCTGGACCCACCACTCCGATCCTCACCTGCTGTGCCACATGCCATGATGGGAAATGGAGTGGCCAATGTACCCGTCTCCTATTGCTGCCACAGCAAATTATCACAAACCTAGTTGCTTAAACAATACAAATGTATTATCTTACAGCTTTCAGAGATCAGATTTCTATATGGCAGAAATGGGGACGCAGGTCTTGTTCCAGCAAGTGTCACAGCGACTGACCGGGAAAAGAACCGAGTGGCACACAGAGGGTCGGAGAATCAGCCTTTATTCCACTGGTGGGCTCAGAGGGGCACGCCACCAAACTCTGAGCACTGCTTCCTTGTTCTCCTCCGGTTTTATACACTTCTTGGGGTTCCACACAACCAATCAACTATGAGCATGAGGAGTTCTCCAATCAGCAGTGGGATTCAAAAGCATCCAATCAATCAGCAACAAGCTTTACATATCCAATCAGCAGTGGGATTCAAAAGCATCCAATCAGCAACAAGCTTTACATATCCAATCAGCAGTGGAATTCAAAAGCATCCAATCAGCAACAAGCTTTACATATCCAATCAGCAGTGGGATTCAAACGCATCCAATCAGCAATAAGCTTTACGTATCCAATCAGCGGTGGGATTCAAAAGCATCCAATCAGCAATAGGCTTTACATATCCAATCAGCGGTGGGATTCAAAAGCATCCAATCAGCAACAAGCTTTACATATCCAATCAGCAGTGAGTTCAGCCATGGCGCCCCCAGGTAGGGGTTTTTCCCTGTCAGTCTCACTGGGCTCAAATCAAGATATTGACAGAGTTGAGTTCCTTTCTGGAAGCTCCAGGGGAGAATGTATTTTCTTTGCCTTCTCCAGATTCTGGAGTCTGCTCACATCCCATCCTTAGAGCTGCAATGCCTCATCTCTCTGCCTAACTGAAATATGGAAAATTCTCCACCTTGAAGAATGATTTGAGTGGAACCACCCAGAAAACCCAGCAAAATCTCCCCATCTCGGGGGCTTTAACCTTGATCACATCTGCACAGACAATGAGAGGGCTTTCTAACTACCTGGGGTGGATCTAGGTCTGGATCTGACTCATTCTCAGAAAGAACTGCTACCTTGGCTTAGAGCAGGTGTGGGTCCAACTTGCCATTTAGGGGTGTGTCCCTGAAGGAGCTGCCAGGTGCTCCTCGCCTCGCCCACGTGCACCCTGTCCCTGGGGCCATCTCTGTGCCTGGGGCCAGACGGCTCTCACCCTCCTGCCTACCTCAGCCTCAGGACTTACTGATGGAGAAGAAACTGAGGGGCTAAATCCAACCACAGGGAGGAGAAAAGGAAAAAGCCAGGAGAATGTCTGCTAGTCTGTGCTTATTATTGATAAAGGCGATATTTCAGTTCCACTATACACACCTCCATGCTCCACCCCCATGCAAAAACAACAATCTCATGACAACGTACACACGCACATGAACCAAACTCTCGGGCCTCGGTCATCTCATCTAAGTATCATGTCAGGGCTGGTGGCTCTTTTTGGAGCCCTGAGCTCCTAGATCAGCAGCTCCTGTAACTCCACGGAGCTTGTTCGAAATGCAAATCTCAGGGCTCTCTGCGCACCAGATCCCCATGTGATGCATCTGCACCTTAAAGTCTCGGATCCACAGTCCCTTGCTGCCTGCTTACCTTGCCCCTGAGGTTGTTAGTCACCACCGTAGGACTTTGCAGTTTAGAATGCATCTCACTAGCAAATGTTCTTCCCTGACCCCCCTCCCCTTAAATCCGACAGTCATAATCATAACTCTGTTGTCCATTAAGATCCACCACTACCGTTTGGGTGTTTACTAATTATAGACACGTTTTCATAGATAGGATCATTTTGTAATCCGTGCATGGTATTCTATTTGCAGAGAAGTGGTGTAATTTATTTAACCAGTTCTCAACAGACCCTTGAAGGATTACCTTTGAGGCTTGAGGAGGAAAACACAAATCTTTATTCAAATCCATACTTATTTCTTTACATTGAACGCCTGCAAGTAAGATGACTTCACTTCATTCGCAAGTTATGAGAAGATGGAAGAGCAGGGGTTTCTGCAGGGGTTCCACAGGGGTTCCATAGGGGTTCCACAGGGGTTCCACAGGGGTTCCACAGGGGTTTCTGCAGGGGTTTCTGCAGGGGTTTCACAGGGGTTCCATAGGGGTTCCACAGGGGTTCCACAGGGGTTTCTGCAGGGGTTTCACAGGGGTTCCATAGGGGTTCCACAGGGGTTCCACAGGGGTTCCACAGGGGTTTCTGCAGGGGTTTCTGCAGGGGTTTCACAGGGGTTCCATAGGGGTTCCACAGGGGTTCCGCAGGGGTTATCGAAGGCCTGGGAGCAGAGATCCTCCCCTGCTACATGAGCCTGGAGGTTGGGGCTGTTTTCCTCTGTCCCCAGAGAGGCGAGAGCCTGGATTGAGTCTCCGCCCCGCCTTCCCTGGCTGGGCCAAGAGATAAGAGCTTCCCTGGCAGCTGCCCGAGATGTGGTTGCCGATCAGCTCGGGGAAGAATCAGATGGTGCGAGCGCACACGGCCTCAGCACGGCATCAGATCAGCCCTGCACGCTAGGATCACGGGACCGCGGACTCGCAGAGCTGGAGGGGTGTTCGGGTCGGACCTCCCACCTGTCACGGGAGCCACTCGACAACCTCGCGATCCTGCTTTGCCAGAGGGGAAGAGTCTGCTGTGACCATGCCAGCTCCCCCTTCCCTCCACTCCCCAGTCCCCAGACCCTGCTCGTCCTCCAGTGCTCTCTTGCACGTCCAGAAGCCGAGATTGTCACCTCGCCAATGCGTCCCTTTCGGGGGTCAGTTAGCCCCTCTCTTACCTGTCACCCACGCTGGCTGCTGGGGAGACAACCTATCTGTGACCGTCCCAAAGACCGCACCGAACTGAAGAACAACAGGACTGGACCCCACAGATGCTGCTGGGAGAGGAGAAGGTCCCCACCCGGGGCCACTGGCACGACACCTTCGCTGTCTACAGCTCCCCAGGGCAGATCACAGCAAGCCGATGCAGCCCACGCCCCAACGGCCAAGGGTGGCTTTGCATTCCGAAGGGCTGCTAAACAAACAAATAAATACAAAGAAGAATATGCAACAGAGGCTTAGCGTGGCCCACAAAGCTTAAAATATTTACCGTCTGATCCTTTCCAGAAAAATGTTAGCCAACCACTGCCCTCCATCCTTCCCAGACCAGCAGCAGCACTGGCATTGCTTGGGGACCCCCTCTTAGAGCTGCTGGGGTTCTGGGACACCCCCCCAGCCCCTGATTAGGACATGTGTCTTTTATTTTTTTTTTTGAGACAGAGTCTCACTCTATTGCTCGGGCTAGAGTGCCCTGGCATCAGCCTAGCTCACAGCAAGCTCCAACACCTGGGCTCAAGAGATCCTCCTGCCTCAGCCTCCCGAGTAGCTGGGACTACAGGCATGTGCCACCATGCCCGGCTAATTTTTTGCTATATATTTTTTAGCTGGCCAATTAATTTCCTTCTATTTTTAGTAGAGACTGGGTCTCGCTCTTGCTCAAGGTGGTCTCGAACTCCTGACCTTGAGCGATCTGCCTGCCTCGGCCTCCCAGAGTGCTAGGATGACAGGCGTGAGCCACCGCGCCCGGCCAGAACGTGCATCTTGACAAGACGTCCCAGGTGATCTGCTTCACCCTGAAGTTTCGGAAGCCTGGCCCGGGGGTCTCTTGATCTAGCTGGGCTTGGTTGCTAGGGGGCAGGCTTGGGGCTGGACCGCCCCGGTTTCTATCATCCTTCCACCACTTCCTTGCCGAGTGACAGGGAAAGACGTTTAATCTTCATCAAGCCTTGTTTGCTCATCTGTGGAATGGGAATTTTCATAGCTTCCAGCTTGAGTTAGATACAGGAGCGCAGAATCAAGAGCTGCAGTAAGTAACCTCAGATTTCAGCCTGCGGTCCTGTCTATAAAACCCTTGGCTCTCTGTGCTTCAGGACCGGGGCAGCATACTTTGCATAGATCCTCGGAACTTTTGCACTGGTGGACTTGGGTGTTTCTGCAGAATCCCAGCTATGCAAATGCTCTGAGTCAGCGAGTGAGAAGGGCAGGGGCAAGCCCGGACCGTCCCAGCGCCACCTGTCTCTGGCTGCACCTTTTCAACACCGGGACACCGACAAGGTTGCTTTCTGATCGTGGGCAGATTGGTTTGTGTGGGCCACAGCGACAGGCACTTGTTTCTCCCAGTCGTGATCAGTGCTTGCATCGAACCAAAATAAAGTTAAAAATATGCATAAAAATAACAAAACCCCGCCCCCCACCCAGGAAGCTGGAGGCAGGCCACCTTCTGGGTGACTTTGGCTCCTGGTGGCCTTCCTGAGGCCATAAAATGGTTGCATTGCTGTCTGATTTGCATTTAGTATCTGCTGTTCCTGCTCAGGGTTCAAGGTGACTCTGCCTGGCCGGGTCCCCGCAGAGGGGGCAGGTGTGGGGACCCGATCATAGAGGGAAGGTGGGGCAGCTCTCGAAATGACCCAGGGCGTGCAGAAACCGTGCGCTTCCAAGACAGGGCACTGCTCCAGCTCAGCTCTGCCAACTGTCGTTCCGGACAAAGAGCTCAGACAAAGGGAAGACTCTATCCGCGTGGGAGGCCCTGGAAGGTTCTGTGTTTGTTTTCTATCGCCAGCCCGTGGTTTGCTTCCTGTTTGACTTTTGACGACTGCTTGTTGGGATTAATGAAATCCGTCCAGATATTTTCAAGGAATACAGACGCTAGAAAAGGCATCTGTCCCCAGGCACTGTTTGCTTTAGTAATACGTACACAATTCGCACCAAGTGACCTCAGCGCGGAGCAAGTCCCCCCCCGTCGTTGCTTCGTGGACTGCAGCTTCTCAAGTGTGAACGGGGTGATTTTTAACTCGTGACCTTTTCTCCCATGATGGGAATTTTACGTAAGTCTCACAGAGACTTTGAGAAAATTAAATGCACAACATACACACACACACACAAAGCTAGCACAATATTGGCCATTTGACCACTTAGCTTTTTTGTTTGTTTGTTTATTTTTATTTATTTATTTTTTTTTTTTTTGAGACAGAGTCTCACTCTGTCACCCGGGCTAGAGTGCCGTGACATCAGCCTAGCTCACAGCAACCTCAAACTCCTGGGCTCAAGCGATCCTCCTGCCTCAGCCTCCCGAGTAGCTGGGACTACAGGCATTCGCCACCATGCCCAGCTAATTTTTTCTATATGTTTAGTTGGCCAATTAATTTCTTTCTATTTTTACTAGAGACAGGGGTCTCACTCTTGCTCAGGCTGGTTTCGAACTCCTGAACTTGAGCGATCCTCCCGCCTCGGCCTCCCAGAGTGCTAGGCCACAGAGCCCAGCCTGGCCACTTAGTTTTAAGACCATTAGGCAAACTGGGAGACTTGGTGTAGTGGAGAGATGACTGAGGAGTCTGCATATCTGAGCTCTAACTTGGGCATTTCCACTAACTAGTGGTGTGACGTGACTTAGTCTCGTAACCTCTCCCTGGAACTCCAGTCCCTCATCTGTGAGATTAAAGCAGTGGGTGTCACTGGGCATGAATTGAGCTCTAAGAAAGACCTCCACTTGGCCGGGCATGGTGGCTCACGCTTGTAGTCCTAGCACTCTGGGAGGCCAAGGCAGGCGAATCGCTTGAGGTCAGGAGTTCGAAACCAGCCTGAGCAAGAGCGAGACCCAGTCTCTACTATAAATAGAAAGAAATTAATTGGCCAACTGATAGATATAGAAAAAATTAGCTGGGCGTGGTGGCGCATGCCTGTAGTCCCAGCTACTCGGGAGGCTGAGGCAGGAGGATCGCTTGAGCCCAGGAGTTGGAGGTTGCTGTGAGCGAGGCTGACGCCACGGCACTCACTCTAGCCTGGGCAACAAAGCATGACTCTGTCTCAAAAAAAAAAAAAAAAAGACCTCCACTGGCTGGGGGAGGGCAGCCATAGCAGGTGGCATGTGGGCGGGGCCGTGGAGAAGGGGGTCATTGGAGGCTTCAGCCTCCTTCACCCACTTCAGCCTAAACAGCTCCCCTCTCCCTTTTTTCTTTTTTTTTTGCACATCGGACATAAGGAGTACCTGTTTCAAGACAAGGTCTTCAAGACTAAGCAAAAGCTTGAAAGAAAAAAAAACTACTTTGGATGATCCTTAAAGTAGAACGATGCTGCATAATTTATCATCCACAGTGGGACATTGTGAGGTCGCAAAAGAGATGGTCTTGATAATTACGCAGGGACAACAGACTTACGTGGGGCTATACCAGACAAACAGATGCATGATCGACCTACCACTAACTCCTCTCCCAGCTCGGTTTCCTTGCTTTTCTGTCCTGAAATTCTGTGGCTTGACCGGTTAGTCCTTCTCAGCGCCAGGCAGAGTTCTGGGAGCAGCCCCAGGGACAGAAGCAAGCAGGGACAGCCTCGGGGAGTGAAGTCATTAGGCGGCAGCCTCAGGGACGGCAGCCATGAGGGACAGCTCCAGGGACAGCAGCCACCAGATAAGTGCCATGCTTACTCACCAGGGATGCAGCTGGAAGAACTGCACCCGCAAGGCCACCTGCGAACTGCAGATGGCACGGGCTCCAGCCTGGTTCTTGCTCAGAATCATGTGAGCATCACAAGTTTCGTGGCAAAAAAACATCAGCGAATCAACCACCAATGACCCTGCAAGCCCACAAGGCAGCCAGCCCAGGATGTGAGTGTCGGTGGGCAAAGGTTAAGAAAACAGCCCGAATCATGGGTTCCTCTGAACAGAGGAAACAGTCAATGCAGGAGAAGGTCACAAGGCAGAAACGAAGGTGACATTCCCTCTGCAGGTCACCAGATGAAGTATTGAGCCAAATTAGAAGAATCCTAGTAGGATTTCTACAGAGAGAAAACGTGCAGAGGGGTGGGGCTCTCTCTCCCCACCTCCCCAACACCTGGACAGGACAGGATCTGTAAGGACCCCAGATCCTGCTAGGCTTAGTGGGGACCCGGCTGGGGCAGATGGCCCTCCTTACTTCGTTAAATTTCCCACCCTTTGCTCACCCGTCTAGTAATTGCCGCTGTGATGTCCCACCTAGTCTTTTCCACTCCGGGAATGTCCTTTGCATCAAAATGGCCTTTCCCTTCCTCCCACTCGAAGTCTCACTCATGGCGAAGTTTATAGCAGAGTGACACAGTGACAGGAAGGCCGGTGATGTAATGAGTTATACCAAAGTACTAGAAGGCGCTCGTTTTCCTCTGATGATCTTTTAGCTGGCAAATAATGGCGGGGAACTTTTCGGGAGGAATGGAACCTAGTGTTGCATTCTAATCTGGGTGCATGACACTGGGCGAGTATTGTGCCCTGCCCCAGTCTTGGTTTTCCAATCTGTAAAATGGGGACACGCCACAGCTTTCCCTGCCTACCTCATAGGAC
Source organism: Microcebus murinus (assembly GCF_040939455.1). Taxonomy (NCBI): domain Eukaryota; kingdom Metazoa; phylum Chordata; class Mammalia; order Primates; family Cheirogaleidae; genus Microcebus; species Microcebus murinus. Next base: position 15,375,148 of record NC_134129.1, read on the forward strand.
TATGACAAGCGTCCCCAAGTGTCACCACGAGCCTGCTCTCTCACGCCTGCCCTCCCGATGCCATGCCAAGAGGCCTTCTGCAGTTCCCCCGGGGTGACATTCTCACAGAAACTGACTCCACTCACACCGTCCCCCTTCCATCTTGCCCCTGGCTCGTTCTCCCCCCCTGCCTTCAGTCCCGAACCTCTTCTCTTCGTCCTTCATTTTTGCAAAAAAACAACTCACCTCTGCCAGGCGCGGTGGCTCACGCCTGTCATCCCAGCACTCCGGGAGGCCGAGGCGGGAGGATCGCTGGAGGTCAGGAGTTCGAAACCAGCCTGAGCAAGAGCGAGACCCCTGTCTCTACTAAAAACAGAAAGAAATTAATTGGCCAACTAAAAATACATAGAAAAAATTAGCCGGGCATGGTGGTGCATGCCTGTAGTCCCAGCTACTTGGGAGGCTGAGGCAGGAGGATCGCTTGAGCCCGGGAGTTGGAGGTTGCTGTGAGCGAGGCTGACGCCACGGCACTCACTCTAGCCCGGGCAACAGAGTGAGACTCTGTCTCAAAAAAAAAAAAAACTAAAAAAACAACTCACTTTGCACATATGTTAAAAAGTCAGACTTCAGTGACTTTGGAGAAGCAGAAGGATTCCCCACCACAGCGCTGCAAACAGTGACAAGTTAAACATTGGACTTTGGTTTCTGAGCCCCCCTGCCCATGTCTGCCAGCATGGGCACCTGCTGCTACCCCACGTCCGGGCCCAGGCCCCCTGCTTCTTCCCGACTCTCAGCAGCGCGGGAAGATGTTTCTGGGAATGAGTTTGCAAAGCGATTCCGCTCTTCCAGCCTCTGCTCGCAGACTCCACTCCGGTTCCTTGACATCCCCGAAGGCTCGTGACCGCGCTTGGCTAGAAAGCGCGCCACAGTGGCTGCGTGGTTTCAAACACGAGCAAGTTTCTCTTCTTTTATTTAGGAAGAGTGTCACCAACTGAGGGGTTGGGATCCATGGGCTGGGAGGGCCCTGCATGACGGCCAGGTGCAAGCCCGTCCTGTCCTGTCCCGTCCTGTCCTGTCCTGTCCCGTCCCGTCCCGTCCTGTCCCGTCCCATCCTGTCCTGTCCCGTCCTGTCCCGTCCTGTCCCGTCCCATCCTGTCCTGTCCCGTCCCGTCCCGTCCTGTCCCGTCCTGTCCTGTCCTGTCCCGTCCCATCCCGTCCTATCCCGTCCCGTCCCGCGACGTCCCGTCCTGTCCCATCCTATCCCGTCCTGTCCCGTCCTGTCCTGTCCTGTCCTGTCCCGACCTATCCCGTCCTGTCCCTCCCAGTTGCAAGGAGGCCCCTGCTCTGTGCCCCCATGAGGACAGGCTGCTGGCTACCCCCAGCTACCCCCCAGGATTCAACTTGAATCCCCAAACTCCTTGAAGGTAGGGGACATCTCTGAGAAGGCGCATTACCAATGGCTCCAAGGTTCTCACCCCTATTCTTCGATAAATTCTCTCCTAACGCCTAAGCTGGGGTAAGGGGACTTCCCTCCCTCCTCCCAGCCTCACATCCAAACACCAAACCCTCCCGGAGTGCCGCCCCCTTGCCCTGCCTTTTCCACTGGCCCCCGTTGACGACTGGTGTCACTGCAAACAAGAGGACGCTTTTGAAAGCTCTTTGGAAATGGAAAATGGCAAAGAAGGACGGAAAGATTTAATTAATCACTGTCGCTGGGGTGGGATTGATCCTGGCGTGGTGCTAGAGCGCGGGAAGGGCCAGGGGGCTCCTGGCATTCTGTCGGGTGGGAAGGGAAGACGGAAAGCCAGTCGTTCCAGCTCCACTGTAACCGATCAACACGCAAATGCGCGGGGCAGTGCAGCCAGCATGCTGGCGCTACAGCTAGGGACCTTATATAAACGCTAACAAGGCAGGAATGGGGTCTGGGCTGGCCGGAGCTGCAGCCTCATTGCCTCGCTTTAATTTGCAGATGTTTTAAGCTCTAGGTGCCAGAGCCCGGAGGGCAGAAAGGAAGCAGCTGTCTCCTAACCGCTATGACAGATTAAAACTGAAACCCACGTGGACTCCTCCAGCTTCAGAAATACCGTGGCCCATTTTGCGCCCTCTCATTTGTTTCATGCACTTCTTGTTCCTGCGGTATTTCCCGGGGCACATTTTATAGCAGGAAGGACAAAGGACTTCTCAGCCCAATATAGTACATTCAGGGGTCAGTGCCTGTGGGAATGGGCTTCAGAGCTAACCGGATCAGGTTCGAGTCCCTAGCTGTGTTATCTTCAGCAAATATATTTAACTTGTCTGAGCCTCAGTTTCCTCATCTGTAAAATGGAGCTAATGAGGGAGTCACTAGGGGGGATTGAAACACATATGTAAATATTCAGCTCAGGGCTTGGAATATAGAAGGTGCTCAATAAGTGCTAGCTATTATCATCATCATCATCTCTTGGTTACTTCTTTATGTGGTCGTGCTAGGCAGTGAACTTGAACCAAGCTCGGCTTAGCAGGGAATGTAGGTTATATAGTTGGCTGCACCATCCTATGCTTGACTTTCTCCTAGAAAACAAAGCATCCTTTGAAAAAGGAATTGCTTTAGTTTCCCATGGGAAGTCATTTCTGCAACCCACAAGTAAATGCAATCTAATGACTAGACTGTGACAGTAGCTATCAAGAATGAAATGTTCCATAAACAGTACTGCCTCCGAAACAGTACTGCAAACAAGATGTTCTGTTTGGGTTCTGGCGCTCTGTTTGGGTCTTCCCTTGCCCACCGGGTCCTGGAAGCTTCTTCCCAGCCTCCCCACCCATCCTCGTCCCATCCTTTGGGGATCGTAAGACCCAACTATTGCCCCCAAATCCCTGGAGAGTGTGGAGCCATCCTGGGGTTCAGGCCCCAGCTGACAGGCCTAGATGTGCCTCTGCTTATTCAGAGTGGCCTGGGGCGAGAGGGGGGTGTCTTGGGGGGTCCCTGGTACAGCAGAAGATGGTTTGCCAATAGGCAAACCAGCGGACCATGCCTCATTCATTTTCAGGGAGACGATCATTTAATCTCAGAACATCTGCACCTGCCTGCAACGTATTTTCTCCAGGGTTTGACTCTAAGCTGACAAAAGACACCGCCTCCCCTCCCACCGATCCTGTGACATATCTCGGTATTATTGAACAAACATCAGTTAGGTTTCTGTCTCAGCGCAGCGCCAGTGCGAATAGGAAATATGCCAGGGCTCTTATCATCGCTGACAAGCGGTGTAACTCACCTGCTGATAGTGTCAATAACACAGCTCCCTGCTTGGGGGGCGGGCGGGAGGCGGGGGGCCTCTTCTCCCACTTCTTTGAAAACATTATTCCCAGGCAGGCCAAATAATTAAGGTGCTTTTTGAGTTTATGTTTGCTTTTTCGCGGTAAGCAAGAATTCCATGATCCGATGCCGTGCACCTTGCAGACACATGCAATAACTGTCAATGATTTTAATACATTTTGAAACGCACTCAGGCTTGTTTTTCTACTGCTTAAACTTTCTCTCTGCTCCCCCCCCCCTCCTTTGGTAATAGGAACTTCAACTCTAAACAAGTGTCAGATTTAATGCTTTCATTTTAAGGATAGAGAGGCTAAGGCCCAGAGATTGCAAATTATTTCACTGCTTTGCTACTGATTGCCACGCACACAATTCGTAGCGAGGCAGAGCTGAAAGCCCAGGACTTAGGACTCGTGGATCAGAGCTTTGCCAGAATCTCACTTACTATTAACAATACCATTCATTTCATTATTTGCTTGGAAAATGGATCTTGCCCCTATATTTGTTCTGTCTTCTAAATTAGAAACTATGCACAGCATGAAACATCTTTCGTTTGACCCCCTGATGTTTAAAAATATTTTCTGAATTTTAACATTTTTTTCAAAAGTGAGGTTTTTCTCAGACATCTGCATTTCTGGCTTCTCTTAAAATATGGACTGCCCGGTGACGCTGGGCTTGAATTCTTACAAGGCAACACTCAGCTGGAGCTGGGAGGCCATTGTCCTCTTCTGAAAGAACCTGTACTCTGAGCCTGCCACAGTCCCCACCACTCCCTGCTGTCTCACAGCCAGCCTGCTTTACTCCTTGACCTCCCTGGATGCCGTATGCATCTGAACACTACTACCCTGAGTCGGAAACATAACTACCATTTTCATAGACAGTATTGCTCCACCCAAGATATCAGCTGGGGCCTCCCTACTCCTTAAGAACTGCCTGAAATTGCCTTGAATCCCCAATTCCACAGCCTGAAAAATCCAGAGACTCCCCCAGTAGTTGTGTGAATGCTCATGGGTTTAAATCTTCACGGTGTCTTTGCCTCCAGTGCCTTTGATTTTGACCCAGGACATTTTAAAAGGATCCAGAGTCTTCCTTGGTCTCCTCCTCTTTCCCCAGGCAGTTCAAGATGATGAGTGGATCCGGGGGAGGGTTACAGAGTGAAGATTTTAATAGCACCTCTCCTAGCAGATAAAATTTAAAAATTAATCTTCCATGGGGATTTCTCTGCAGTCTTTCTTCCATGCAGAGCCCTGTCATTCTGTCTCCTCCCCTACTCCCAATGGTCCCCCTACTTGAAATCGCTCTCTTTCAAGAAAGCAGAGGAATTCAGCCTTCTCCAAATGTGCTTTTGCAGCCCATCAAGGTGCTCAAAGAGCAAAGGCCTCTTCTCTGTTAACATTGTGCTCTGGCAAGTGTACAGCAAGTGTTCCGGCAAGTGTTAACAGGGACTGACCGTGGAAAGAACCAAGCGGCACACAGAGGGTCGGAGAATCAGCCTTTATTCCCATGTGGGGCTCAGAGGGGCACGCCAACAAATTCTGAGCACCGCTTCCTTGTTCTCCTCCGGTTTTATTCACTTCTTGGGGTTCCACACAACCAATCAACTATGAGCATGAGGAGTTATCCAATCACCAGTGGGATTCAAAAACCATCCAAATCAGCAACAAGCTTTACATATCCAATCAGCAACAAGCTTTACATATCCAATCAGCAACAAGCTTTACATATCCCATCAGCAACAAGCATTACATATCCAATCAGCAACAAGCTTTACATATCCAATCAGCAACAAGCTTTACATATCCAATCAGCAACAAGCTTTACATATCCAATCAGCAACAAGCATTACATATCCAATCAGCAACAAGCTTTACATATCCAATCAGCAACAAGTTTTGCATATCCAATCAGCGACAAGCTTTACATTCAATCAGTGACAAGCTTTACATATCCAATCAACAACAAGCTTTACGTATCCAATCAGCAGTGGGATTCCAAAAGTATCCAATCAGCAGTGAGTTCAGCCATGGGGCCCAGGGGTGGGGGTTTTTCCCCTATCAATTGTCCATGTCCCTTGCAGAAAAGTCAGGATTCTAGATGGCAAATGTTCTCCGGGGAAACTTCCAAGACACAAAGCTTCATAAGGACAGGGACTCTGTTTCACTCAGCAGTATTTCATCCGTGCTTGGCACATAGCAGTTATTCAATAACTATTTGTAAAGACAACAAAAATGAATGACTATTTGGGAAAGAATAAGTGATCACGGGGACATCTTGGGGAAGTCATGGGGGAGGGGGATATCTTCGATTACAGAGAATCCAAAGCTTTTCTTCAAGACATTCAGAGATCTTTTAAAATTTAAATTTTAAAATGCCACCACTGTGCGTTGGTCTTCGAGGAGGTTAAGTTCCTAGCTTCTTACACCTGGTATGGATCAAAGCTGGGTTCTCTTATTTTAGACGTGTATAAATTGTGCAGTCCTGACTTTCAGAAACCCTAGTGGTTCATCTGTGTATGTGTCTGCCTCCCCCACTGGGCTGTAAACCTCTTGAAGCCAGGATGGCGTCTTATTCACCTTAGGTTTTCCTGACTTACACAGTGAGGAGGCGTGGAGGTGAGGGCCAGGGAGCAGGAAACACAGAGGAGACAGTCAATAAACAATTGGTAAAGGAAGGTTAGTCACTTGCCGTGGTTGTCCCTGTTGGTCCCCGCAGGAGGACGCCAGCTGAGAGCTGGATGAGCCCAAAGCCAGGCCATGCCCGCTCCCCAAGCCAGGAGCCCCGAGACTCCCTGTGTCCTTCCACTTGCCTATCCTGCCCCCATTTGCTGGCTTGCCCCAGAAGGGACACTTTTTTCTAATTCCCACAAATATGCCATATGGGCCGGGGGTGGGGTAGGAGCTAAATGGAAAAAACACTTTGCTTAGGAAATAGGTATTTTATTTTCATTTTTATTTTATTTTATTTTATTTTTTGGGTCACATTTAATTTTGAGAGAAGCATCGAAATTGTCTGCCATGATCTTTACTAAAGTACATATCCATCAATAGCATCTCTCTCTTCATTAGATATTATCTTTTTTTCCTAGTTGATAAAGAAGGATGGTATTTTATTTTACTTTGTGGTTCCCTGATTATTAGAGATTAAGCAACATGTTTGTATTCTCCTTGGCCGTTTATATTCCATATTTTTCAATGTACTTTTTAAGTTAAATCAAATTTTAAAAGATATCTGAATTGTCTTGAAGAAAAGCTTTGGATTCTCTGTAATCGAAGATATCCCTCTCCCCCATGGCTTCCCAAAGATGTCCCTGTGATCACTTATTCTTTCCCAAATAGTCATTCATTTTTGTTGTCTTTACAAATAGTTATTGAATAACTGTTATGTGCCAAGCACGGATGAAATACTGCTGAGTGAAACAGAGTCCCTGTCCTTATGAAGCTTTGTGTTTATCTAGGGAAAATGACATTGAACAGGTCTATTTTTTTTTCTTTTTTTGGTCTCTGATTTTACTAATAAGCAGTAAAGCGGTAGAGGGCCCTGTGATAGTCCTGGAACGAAGGCGCCCAAAGGGTGGCGTATAGATGAGGTGTCACTCCTTCTCTTAAGGGTTCACGGTAGCCACAGACATCTTCTGAGCTCCAGAGCAAGTTCTTGGAGTCATGGACTCCAATTAATAGATTGTCACACTCTTCAGTTTACAGATGAAGAAAGTGAGACCGAGAGAAGCAAAGTGACTTGCCCAAGGTCTCCGGACTCCTAATCTAATGGTCTGCCCATTATCTCAAATTGCCTGCCTGGTGGTCTTCGCAGTTGGACCAAATGCTCATGAAACCCTTCCAGGTACAGCGTAAGGGGAATGGGAGTGCCTGTCTCGGGAGATATAAAAGATACAGTCGCTAACCTCAACACGTTTACAGTCTAGCAACTGCCAATTTCCTTCTAAAATGCCATTTGTGTCATTTGGTTGAGAGCTAATTTTCTAAGACTGCAAGAACATCCGTTTATGCTAGACCTCCGTGGAATTTATCTAAGTATTTGAATTTTTCATTAGGGTGCTCGTTTTCAAAAAGGAGTTGCAATTCCCCTGATAGGAAGTTGTCACTAAATTTTTCCCAGGACTGACTACTAATCCTGACATTTCACTTGCTTTTCTTGGGAATAAAAAAATTCCAATGACCACCAGGACACTTCCTGCTGTATCAGTTATCAGACTTTCCTTGCAGAAACACTTAAATGACTCTGGGACTACGAGAGGAAAAGTCAGGCAAAAAATATCAGGCCCATCAGCCATATTCCTTAGGCCTCAGTTTCCCCCAGAGTAAAATGGGGCTAGTGATACAACCTCATTAGGTTGTCGGGAGGATTAAACGGGATCACACACGTGAATAGCTGTGCGTGTCTCAGAGCCTGTGATCAATAAATGTGAGCTATTATCACTGTCATTATTCTATCCCATGCTGTTCCCTATTTCTTATTTATCAACAGCCTTGACGCCTGAGAAGCCATATCTGAGAAAGCAGAACCATAAACCACAGCCACTGCCTGTGTTTTGAATATTTTAAAAACCAATGAACCCTGAAGACTAAACGAGGCATCCATCCTTGCATATGAATCATGGAACATTGTCCATTGCGTCCCATGCCTGATATACAGCCAATGCCTGCACCTTCCGACATTGCCACCAACTGAGACCTCAACCTTTCCCAGCCTTGGGGACACCCGCTCCTTTTCTGCCCACTCTCCATCCTCTCTTTGTTTCTCAGTTATTGTATTTTTTTTATTTATTTATTTATTTATTTATTTATTTATTTATTTTGAGACAGTGTCTGGCTCTGTCGCCCAGGCTAGAGTGCCGTGGAGTCAGCCTAGCTCACAGCAACCTCCAACTCCTGGGCTCAAGCGATCCTCCTGCCTCAGCCTCCCGAGCAGCTGGGACTACAGGCATGCGCCACCATGCCCGGCTAATTTTTTCTATATATATGTTTTTAGTTGGCCAATTAATTTCTTTCTATTTTTAGTAGAGACAGGGTCTCGCTCTTGCTCAGAGCTGGTTTTGAACTCCTGACCTCAAGCAATCCTCCTGCCTCGGCCTCCCAGAGTGCTAGGATGACAGGCATGAGCCACCTCGCCCGGCCTGTTTCTCGGTTATTTCAAACCCTGAATTCTCTGTCTTTTTTATGTAGGCTGGCTCGCTTTGGACTACTCTGGGGAGAGGCACAGATTCACAACGCTGACCTTTTCTTAAAGTCCCGTGTGTAGAAACACGCACGTGCCCACTCGTGCAGGGGCTGTCAGGGAGGGGTGCATGGGGGAGGCTCAGCAGATGAGGGTCAAGAGACACAGGCTGCACGACTGGCCTGCTCCCAGGCTCCCTCCCTTTGACTTTAATTTCTTGGACCCTCAGTTCTCTCCTCTAGAAATGGGGCAGGCGGGGTTAGCAAAGGATACCTGTTCCTGCTGGCCTCCAAACGTGGCCGGGAGAACGAACGAGATTATGTCAAGAAGGTCATTTGAGTCCCCCAGAGAAGGGCACTCTCCAAATGCAGGGCGTGAGTATGTGTCACTTTCAAAAAGAGGGACAACCAGGCTGTCTGTCGGGCACTCTCACCTGTCACTGTAATTGCAGGGAATCTTTGATAATGGAGGCAGAGCGCTCACTGGTCAGAAGGGGCCGTCGTCGCGGGTGCAGGATTCTGTCTGAGGACCTGTGCAAGTTTTAATACCAGCCTGGGGACAGGGAGCAAAGCAGAGACCAGAAATCCTCCTCCCGGCTTTAAGGCCCCCCTCCGCCTGCACCCCAAGCCCCCCAGAGGCGGGGGCCCCGAGCTAGCCCGAGCTCAATGCATGCTTGCTGGTGGCATCGGGGAGAAAGTGACAGCGACAGAATTCTCTTCATTCACAAGCTCCGATCCCCTCCGAAGCGCAGTGCTCATACTTTTTCGCCTGTGTCGAAATGTTTGGGGACCCCGGAAGTGATTATGGATTAAGGGGCGTCCCCTGAATGTACTGGGAGTGTGAGCATTTATGCTTCTTTGCTGTCACGGGGACATTTTGGGCTGTGTCACTCCCGGGTGAGGCTGGTTGGGAGAGAGGACCTTCAGGTGTGCCCAAGTGAGCTGGTGACCTGCCAAGGTTGCAGGGGTGGAGGGTGGACGTCATTGGCTGGATCAGTTTTGCACAAGGACAAGCAGGCAGGGCAGGGACCGGGTGAGCCGCAGGGTCCCAAAGGCGTTGCTTAGGAGAGAAGGGACGAAGACGTACGATCCCTGGGGTGGAGACTCCAGGAAGTCACGCGGGTCACCTGGTCCACAGCTCTACAGCCTTCCTGAACCTGGGGCTGTTTGACCTCCGCCTGCAGCCCAACCTCCACTCCGGGCCTCCCACCTCACAACCCTCGTGTCTTCGCAGGCAAAGAGAATCCGATTTTACTAAATACCTCACTCTGCTTCTTAGATGGATGTCTACATTCTCTAAGCCTCAGACGTCTTCATCTATCACATGCGGGTGACAATATCCACGCTGCAGGGTGGCTGGGAGCTTGCCGCTGTCCCAGGTGCAAGCTCCGTTAAGTGAGGACTAGCAGCAGGGGGAGGAGGATCGCAGCAGGATTTGTTGAGATCGAGTCTTGCATGCGAGGTCACTGTGCTATTTGGGGTGTCCGGGTGCCTGTGTTGGTAACAAGCCTTGCACCCCAGAAAGGGAGCGGTTCTCTTTGGTCCCTGCTCCCAGGGGACGGCCACAGTGTGGACGAGCTCTGCCCTTATATTTCCTGAGCTTCACCTGCCTGACACTCATCCGCTCAATACAGACTGTAGCTTGCATTGCAGTGGGAGGAGACAGGCAATAAATAAAATAAACACGTGAAACACACAAAATGTTAAATGCTGAGTTCTCTGAGGGGCGGGTGGGGGGCAGATAAAGTGGGGAAGTGACAGGGCGGGACTGGGAATTTGAGAGAGAAGGGCCTGGCAAGGCCTCCCAGAGAAGGGGACATTTGGATAAAGACTACAGCCCAGGGACCGGGCACAGTGGCTCACGCCTGTCATCCTAGCACTCTGGGAGGACGAGGCGGGAGGATTGCACGAGGTCAGGAGTTCAAAACCAGCCTGAGCAAGAGCGAGACCCGTCTCTACTATAAATAGAAAGAAATTAATTGGACAACTAAAAATATATAGAAAAGATTAGCCGGGCATGGTGGCGCATGCCTGTAGCCCAGGAGTTTGAGGTTGCTGTGAGCTAGGCTGATGCCACGCACTCTAGCTTGGGCGACAAAGCGAGATTGTCGCAAAAAAAAAAAAAAAAAAAAAAAAAAAAAGACTACAGCCCTGGAGGTAACTTCTCTGGGACCTGGCCTTGGACCCAAGGCAGACACTGAGACAGTGGTGTCATGCAGAGGCCACTAAAAGGAGGCTGGAACCACACTGGAAAGGACTGTCATCTTCAACAGGCCTTTGGCAGGAGGAGAGAAGAAGGGAAAGCCATAGTTTTTCGCCACTTTTAGATAAGGAGATCAGAGCCACCACGTAAGGTTGTCTAGGTACCGCACTGCACGACAGTCCCACTTGTATGCACAAGTCATGAGGGCAGTAATGTTAAAGATAAGAAGTCCATTCTGATAATAAAGACTTTTATGATCATCATTGGCATCATAAAATTTTCTAGATGAGAGGCTGGAGTTTGTTTTAAAGACATACTTTTTGACTGGGCGGGGTGGCTCACGCCTGTCATCCCAACACTCTGGGAGGCCGCTCAAGGTCAGGAGTTCAAGACCAGCCTGAGCAAGAGCGAGACCCCATCTCTACTATAAATAGAAAGAAATTAATTGGCCAACTAAAAATATATAGAAAAAATTACCCAGGCATGGTGGTGCATGCGTCTAGTCCCAGCTACTTGGGAGGCTGAGGCAAGAGGATCACTTGAGCCCAGGAGTCTGAGGTTGCTGTGAGCTAGGCTGACACCATGGCACTCACTCCAGCCTGGGCAACAGAGTGAGACTCTGTCTCAAAAAAAAAAAAAAAAAAAGACATACTTTTTTATTGTGGTTAAATATACACAGCATTTTATCATTTTAACCAGTTTTAAGTGTATGATTCAGTGGTATTACATACATTCACTGTGTTGGGTAACCATCGCCACTATTTATACTCAAAACTTTGGCATCACCCCCAACGTAAACTCTACCCATTGAACAATAATTTCCCATCCCCCCACCCTACCCCCTGGTGACCTCTAAGATTTCTGTCTCTATGAATTTGCCTGTTCTAGGCACCTCATATAAGGGGAATCATATAGTATTTATCCTTCTGTGTCTGGCTTATTTCACAAAGCATAATGGTCCATTTATACCGTAGCCTATGTCATGTTACAGCGTATATCACAATTCCTTTCCTTTCATGTCTTAATAGTATTTCATCGTATGCATATATCATGCTTTGTTACCCTTCCATCTGCTGATGGACACTTGGACTGTTCCCACCTCTTGGCTATTTGTGAGGAATGCTGCCAGCAACGCTGGTATATGGGTATCTGCTCAACTCTTTGCTTTCAATTTTTTTTGTGTGTGTATATAACTGGGAGTAGAATTTCTGGGTCATATGGTAATGTTATCTTTAATTTTTTCAGGAATCACCAAACTCCTTTCCACAGCAGCGGCACCACTTTATATTTTTCAACAATGCACTGGGTTCCAATTTCAATAATTATATTTACAATTATACAATTATACAATATACAATTATATAAATATAATTGTATATTTATATACAAATATACAAATAATATTATAATATATTATATCTATTATTTATATATAATATATAATTTATATATTATATATAATATACTATATTATATATTATATATAAATTATATATTATATATAAATTATTATATATAAATTATATTATATATTATACATTAAATATATTATATATTATATAATATATAATATAATATATAATATACAATATATTTAATGTATAATATATAAAATATATAATATACATAATATATATTATATATGCTATAATATAATATTATAATATATAATATTAATACATAATATATAATATATTATATTATAATATATAATATAATAATGATATTATATTACAATATATTATAACATATAATATTATAATATATTGTAATATAATATATATCATATATAATAATATTATAATATACAATATATAATTATATTTACAATTATACAATCTACAATTATATTTCAATAATGCACTGGGTTCCAATTTCACATGTTCACCAGCACTTGTTATTTTTTGTGGCTTTTTTTTTTTTTTTTTACCTAATGTAATTCAGAGCCATCCTAGTAAGTATAAGGTGATATTGCATTAAGGCAGTCCTGGAGTTACGATCAGACTATTTTGGAAGTCTTGGGATCAGTGTAACTACTTCTAGTCGACAGGAGAAATTCTCGTGGCTCCAGGCTCCTAGCAGGGCAGCTCTGAAGAGGTAGGATATTTACAAGCAGGTTTTAAAGTGTCTGAGATGGATAAACAGTGGGTGGAGGGGGAATGCTAGAGGTGTGATATCCTCTGGGCTAGGAACTGGATACCTTTTATGAGCCACTATGGAGGCAGCCTAAGAGCCCTGCAGCTATATGAGGAAATGGTCAGTCCCCTAACAAACCGGCTCGAAGCTGCCTCCAGCTTCACGCCCCATCCTGATGTTTCATTTCACAAATGTGTTCCACCTCCCAGGCATCAAAAAGGTAAAGTTCCTTCTCTTCAGTCTCCACGTATATATCAGGGAAGAACTGTCCCTATTTTCAGTGATTTCAGCCTAAGATGCCAAGATAAGAACTAAAAAGCATGTCATTACACAATCGTATTAGTTGGGACACAGTTTGGGCTACTCTAAAAAAGGCCGAAACAACAGACGCCGGGCATTGGCCTAGGAATCGTTACTATAAACGTGCCTTTGAGCTGGAGCTCTGAAAAGGAGATTCAGTGTCCAGATGGGCAGAGAATGCAGCCAGTGGCCATCTTCATCTCCTGGTCTATTGGAACACACTGGGTCTAGATAAGTGTCCCCTCATTTGAAGATAAAATCTCGGGGTGCGGGAGATTTGCCACATAAGTCCTATGCAAAATGCATTACCTCACAAGAAAAGTTTAATGTTATCCTAAAGCAGGGGTCCTCAAACTTTTTAAACAGGGGGCCAGGTCCCTGTCCCCAGACCGTTGGAGAGTGCAGTGCACATTCCACACATGCGCACTGTGGGCCTGGGACGAGTCGGCTGCTAAGCAGGACAGGCAGCGGCGGCCAAAACACCCGGCAGGCCGGATAAATGTGCTAGGTGGGCCCCATGTGGTCCGCGGGCCGTAGTTTGAGGACGCCTGTCTAAAGACTCAGAGGAATTGCAAGCGTTTGGAAATAATTTAGCATGAGAGTCAGAGGAACATTTTAGAAACCCGTTGAGCATTCTCAACAGCATGGAAACGAATGCTAGCAGACAAGAGCAGAAAAGCATATGGAAAAATGTGGGCGAAGATAAAAAGTGACAACCAAAATATTAAACAGGCACAACTCAATGATAAAGCAACTTTATTTTAGTTTCTCACTCTCATTGTCCCTCATTGTATTTTTTTAACCTGAGAAATTCTAAGCACATATGAAAGGAGAATAGTGTCATAAATTCCCGTGTTCCCATCACTCAGCTTCGACAACTTCCAACTCGTGACCAATCCGGTTTCAACCCTTATCCAGCTCCTCCTTCCCCCTCCCCACAGTAATTTTGGCCCCTCTCTTTCCCAGATCCCTCCTTTCTAGAAAATACCTCAGGAATCTACCCCTTTCTCTCCAAACCCTCTACCACCGCCCTAATCCAAACCACCCCCCTTTTTGCATGGATAATCTGGATTTCCAACTAGTCTTCATTTCCATTCTTGTTTTCTACCCTTTCGTTATACAATAAAACACAGACAGGAAACCGCAGGAAACAAGGTAGAAATTAGGGATTATTATAAGGCAAAAACACCCTTATAACCACCTCCTATGACAAGAAATCGAACTTTGTCGGCTAGCCCGATACAGTCCAACCTGTGTCCCATCCGATCACAACCCCCTGTCTCTCTCTGAATTGATTGTTGTGTTAGGGCTGCCTTAATAAGATGCCTCGGACTGGATAGCTTAAACACCGGAAATTCATTTCTCAGGATTCTGGAGGCTGGATGTCCAAGATAAAGGTGTCAGCAGGGTTGGTTTCTTCTAAAGCCTTTCTCCTTGGCTTGTAGACGGCCACCTCCTGGCTGTGTCCTCCTCTGGCCATTCCCCATCCCATGCCGTGACCACCTCATGTAGCCTTAATGACCTATTTGAAGACCCTGTCTCCAAATACAGTCACGTTCCGAGGTATGGTGTGAGGACTTCACCACAGGAATTTATGGAAACGAGTGTCAGCCCATAACACCCTCCAAGCATTGCTGCCATCCTGATTTTTGAAGTAATTACTTCCTTGTGTTTCTTTGCTATTTCATCAAAAGACACCAGAGTTTAGTCTTCTCAATTTTTTTTTTTTTGAGACAGAGTCTCACTCTGTTGCCTGGGCTAGACTGCCATGTCATCAACCTAGCTCACAGCAACCTCAGACTCTTGGGCTCAAGCGATCCTCCTGCCTCAGCCTCCCGAGTAGCTGGGACTACAGGCATGTGCCACCATGCCCAGCTAATTTATTTGCTATATATATTTTTAGTTGGCCAATTAACTTCTTTCTATTTTTTTAGTAAGAGACGGGGTCTTGCTCTTGCTCAGGCTGGTCTCGAACTCCTGACCTTGAGCAATCCTCCTGCCTTGGCCTCCCAGAGTGCTAGGATTACAGGCGTGAGCCACTGCGCCCGGCCTTCTCAATTTTTTTAAACTTAAAATGTCATTAAGTCTCTTTTAATCTACAAGCTTCCTTTCCATTACTTTTTTTGTCCGTATAATTTATCTGTTAAAGAACGTGGTCTGTCTGGCCTGTTGCCCCAAATTTCCCCGAGTGCCTGCCCTGGTGTACCCCAGCCTGTCCCTCTGTCCTCTGTGTCTCCCAACTCTTGACAGCTGGAGCCAGCGATCGGGGCAGATTCGAGTTCGATCCCTCCTGCAAGACTGTAAGGAACGGTGTGTTCTTTCATCAGGAAACACAACGGGTCTCATTTTTGCTCGGTTTATTTTGATGTTAGCAGCTGTGGAAGCCAAATGCTCAAATCCATTAATTCCTTGAGAGCTGTCAGACGGTGATATTCCATCATTTTGTTTTCATTTATTAGCTGGAATAATTTTATAAGAAGACTTTTCTCATCTGCTTTTTGGTTGCCAAGATAAGCTCATGTAAGAAAGGCAAGATAAATGCTTAATGGTTTCCTTTAATTTTCTAATGCAACGAATCAGCTTCCTGTCATCTTCAGGTGATCAATTTTTTTTTTTTAATTTGAACATCACTTTAAGGACATGCATTTATTTTTTATTTATTTATTTTTTTTTTTGAGACAGAGTCTCGCTTTCTTGCCTAGGCTAGAGTGAGTGCCGTGGCATCAGCCTAGCTCACAGCAACCTCCAACTCCTGGGCTCAAGCGATCCTCCTGCCTCAGCCTCCCAAGTAGCTGGGACTACAGGCACAAGCCACCATGCCCGGCTGATATATATTACTTGGCCAATTAATTTCTTTCTATTTTTATGGTAGAGACAGGGTCTCGCTCAGGCTGGTTTTGAACTCCTGACCTTGAGCAATCCGCCCGCCTCGGCCTCCCAGAGTGCTAGGATTACAGGCATGAGCCACCGCGCCTAGCCTAAGGACATGCATTTAAATGTATTTGTGGGTTCTCAATCCAACGTAATTCTTCTCCTATGGAAGCTCATTTTATCCCTTCCTAAGCCAGTGGGAGTCTCTTTAAATTGGTTCCTGAATATTGTTGCCATGAGCCCAGTAGTCTCTGATAGCTTCTTCACTACCAGGTATGACAAGATGCTCCAGGCCAATCTTATGCATTTCCTGCTCCAGGCCTGGTACCAACATTTCTCCAAGAAATCCTGGTTTCTTGTCATGGGAAATGGAATTTCAAGATGAGAGGTTGGGTGCTGGGGTGATCTTCCATACTAGGTTGGTTCCATAGCACTTTAGTTGCCAAATAAAGTACTTTATCTGTCCTAATACATTTATTTCAATTTAGGATTCAGGGTTTTATTTAGCCTCTTTTCTATCGCCTCTGTCCCTTCATCTTCCATCTGGATAGTCCAGTGTTGGTTCTCAAGGACAAGGGGCGTGTTGGAATGAGAATACCCCATGTGACTCATTGGTTAGACCTCACGTTGCACACTTGGCCATTTCTGAATAAGGGAACATTACCAGTTGAATATTTTTGCCTCTATTAGGCTCATCTTCTCCCCATTTTTTTAATGACTTGTCAGATAAACTTGTCAGATCTCCTTTACTGAAGTATAATATACATCAAAACATTTCACCCACTTAAAGTGTACAGTTCAATGAGTTTGGGCACATATATACAGTATACACCATCGGAAATGCTTGTAAACACTCCTGCATGTAAACCACGGTACATAGAGTACCACGGATGTATACATATGTACAACACCACAGTCAATTTATGGAACATTTTCAGCACACCCAAAAAAACTCTCCTCCACCCCTTTGCAGGTCCCTTCCCCTCCCTTTTGGCCCCTTACAACCTCGGGTCTGCTTTCCGTCCCTAATGGTTTCGTCTTGTAGAATTTCATGTAAATATCATCATATTTGTAGCCTTTGGTCCCTAGCAGTCCCTCACTTGGCATAATGCTTTCGACGCCCACCCTTGTTGTGCGTGTCAGTAGTTTGTTTCTGATCGCTCGGTAGCATTTTGCTGTATGATGTATCACAATTTTTCACCCATCCTATGATCGACATTTGGATGATTTTCATTTGAACTATTAGGAATGAAGCTGCTGCGATCATTTGCATACAATGCATGTCTCTCTGTGACATGTGTTTTAATTTCTCTTGGGTAAATGTCTGGGAGAGGAACTGCTGGGTCATTTGGGAAGCATATGCTGTACTTTATGAGAAAATGACAGCTTAGTTCCTAAAGCGGCTGTGTATTTCTCGTTCCAAGCAGCCATGTGCGAGAGTTCCCATTGCCCCCCATCCTTGCTAACTTTCATTGTTGTTCGTCTTTTTGATCTTAGCCACTCTCAAAATGTGTTGTGATGTCTCATTGTGATTTTTAAGTTTCACTTCCCTGATGAGTAATGACGTCGAGCATTTTGAGGTGTTTATTTGAAATATATATATCACTTCTTTAGTCACATGTCTGCTTAAACTTTGGCCCATTTTAATTGTCATCTCATTATTGGGTTGTGAGAGTTCTTTATATATTTTAGATGCTAGTCTAGTCCTTTATCAGACATATGTTTTACAAATAATTGCATTTCTACTTTCTTTTTTTTTTAAAAAAATGCATCATACAAACTTTATTTAACAAAAGTAACAAATGGAGTCAAACGGGCACTTCTATTAAGAGAAACACTGACTGCAAGAAATTTTATCTTAAACACCTGCAGCAGTTCCCAACCTTTTTGGCACCAGGGACTGGTTCCATGGAAGACGATTTTTCCATGAATTGGAGAGCGGGCAGGCAGGGTAGGGGGGGAGAGGGGGTGGAGCTCTGCAGCCCACTCCCCTAAAAATTTCAAAAAGATTTAATTGACCACCCCCAGATACACTTTATTTTTATTGATCTTTTTGGAAGAGGCCATTTAAAGAGAAAAATGTGCAGTTCCAGCTCATGAATCATATAAGGAACCTAGCCTGGATTCTCCTGTACATCAAATCTCCTCCCCTCCTCTTCAGACACCAAATGGGTTTGGGGTTCGGGAAGTTCTCTGGGTAGCACGACACTCGGGTACTCGCAGTGCTTATTGAAGTCCTTGTCCCCAAGTGGCAGATCCGCTCCTGGGCCATCCTGTCTGCCCACGGCAGGGCTGGGAATGAGAGAGCTTCCCGCCAAGGCAAAGACTAGACCAACACCAATCTCCACTTTCTTAAAGTATCTTTTGAAGAGCCAATGTCTTTAGCTCGTCAACTTTTTCTTTTATATTGTGTACTTTCTGTCTTCTATATAAGAAATCATTGCCTTGCCTAAGGTGCTGATGATGTGCTAATTCTATTATTCCACCCGCTTTTATGAAAAGGAACTTTCCTTCATCAGGTATTTGTTTATCTTAATACAGTTAATGCAGGAAAGGCAGTGCAAATGCCTGATCCTCTCCCTTTAGTAATTTTTAGAGTGTAAGCTCTGCTTCCAGATCTGTATATGTTGTACGCTCACAACCTTGTATAACAAGCAAAAGGAAAAGAAGCCGTGAGGAATTAAAATGCTAAAGCTGCTTTCTTTTGACGTTGGGTCTTTTGAGGGGTGTTTTTCTGGTGTTCCTATCCTGCTCCTGCCCCTCCATGCAAAAGATCCATGCCAGACTGTCAACTATGCTTACATGTAGCTGGTGGAACTACCATGTTTCCCCGAAAATAAGACCTCCCCATAAAATAAGCCCCAGCAGGATGTCTAAGCATGTGCGCAATAGAAGCCCTACCCCGAAAATAAGCCCTAGTGGTGGGCGTGGCTATGAAAATCAGCCCTAGTGATGGGCGTGGCTATGAAAATCAGCCCTGGTGATGGGCGTGGCCATGAAAATCAGCCCTAGTGATGGGTGTGGCTATGAAAATCATCCCTAGTGATGGGTGTGGCTATGAAAATCAGCCCTAGTGATGGGCGTGGCTATGAAAATCAGCCCTAGTGATGGGCGTGGCTACACAGCGCATCTGCACAACCCATGCATGTCGTCTCGGAGAGGGAAAGAACACGAGCAGCCCTTCTCATCTGCCCCATGGTGACAGCTACCATCCCAGAGGTGACCAGAAAGGTGCGGGCAGCCCCACCAACAAGGTTGGCTCCCCCTGTCAGGTCCCGGCCATCCTGTGCGTGCTGCAAGCTGAGGCTTTGAGGGGAAAATAACACATGCCCTGAAAATAAGCCCTAGGGTGTCTTCTTGAGGAAAAATAAATATAAGACCCTGTCTCATTTTCAGGGAAACATGGTAGGTGTGATTTGCTTTTCCTCTTCCTATTTTTTGTTTTCTAAATTTTCTCCATTAAATCATATTATTCACAAAATGGGAAAAATGTATCTATAATCTATACATACGTAGTACACATTTGCCTACCCATCGATCAAGGCTTTGGTGCTTCCTGTCTTCAAATCACTCTTTTTTTTTTTGAGAGAGAGTCTTGCTTTGTTGCCCAAGCTAGAGTGAGTGCCGTGGCGTCAGCCTAGATCACAGCAACCTCCAACTCCTGGGCTCAAGCAATCCTCCTGCCTCAGCCTCCCGAGTAGCTGGGACTATAGGCATGTGCCACCATGCCCGGCTAATTTTTTTTTCTATATATATTAGTTGGCCAATTAATTTATTTCTATTTATAGCAGAGACGGTGTCTCGCTCTTGCTCAGGCTTGTTTTGAACTCCTGACCTCGAGCAATCCGCCCGCCTTGGCCTCCCAGAGTGCTAGGATTACAAATCACTCTTTTTTATAACTAGAAAATCCATATAGTTGGAAAGAAGGTGTTTCTCTGATTGGTTTCAGTCCTACAGAATTCACATCAGAGTGTCTCTCCCCTGTCCTGCACGTCGCTTGTCCAGTCTTGGCAATTTCCCTCTCTGTGGGGCTATTCCTGAGTTGGAGCTGCACTGTCTCTTCGTGAACAGAGTAAATATAAGTCAGTTTCTGCTGTATCCGTCTGCTAGGGCTGCTGGAACAATACTACAGACTGGGTGGCTTGGACTGGACAGCAGCCATTTATTTTCTTGCAGTTCTCAACACCGGAAGTCCCCGCTCAGGGTGTCGGCCAGGTTGGTTTCTCCTGAGCCCTCTCTCCTGGGCCTGCAGATGGCCACCTTCTCCCTGCACCTTCACGTGGTCTTCCCTCTGCATGTCTGTGTCCCCATCCACTCCAAGGACACTGGACATGTTGGATTAGGGCCCGCCTTAATGCGATTTTAAGTTAATGACCTCTAGAAACACCCTGTTTCCAAACACAGCCACATTCTGAGATACCTTGTTTTCCCGAAAATAAGACAGGGTCTTATATTTATTTATCCTCAAGAAGATGCCCTGGGGCTTATTTTCAGGGCATGTGTTATTATTTTTTTAAGAATGGTACAACCATCTCCATTGATTCAAATAGAGTGAAGTCGTCTTCTTCTGGAACATCATCATCACTCTCCAAACCCCGAATTCCATCTTGAATTTCTTGAAACTATAGTTCCTTTAGGACCATTGGCTCCAATTTCTCATGCCGAGCACTAGAGCTCTCATGGGGCAGATGAGAAGGGCTGCTTGTCTTTGCGACGACATGCATGAGTTGTGCAGAAGCACTGCATAGCCACGCCCGTCACTAGGGCTGATTTTCATGGCCACGCCCATCACTAGGGCTGATTTTCATAGCCACGCCCATCACTAGGGCTGATTTTCATAGCCACGCCCATCACAAGAGCTGGTTTTTCATGGCCACGCCCATCACTAGGGCTGATTTTCGGGATAGAGCTTCTATTGTGCACATGCTCAGAAATCCTGCTAGGGCTTATTTTATGGGTAGCTCTTATTTTCGGGGAAACACGGTACTAGGGGCTGGGACTTCAACACATGGCTTTTGGGGCACGCCATGCAGCCCGTATTACTCATTGCCCATTGTGGTCACCTTTTTTCTCTTGTAGAGATGACAGTGTTCCTATAGATAGTAGCTCTTTACAACCGAAGTGCCTCTGCCCAGTAACTCCCTCGGGAAGTTTAAAAAACAATAATAGGCTCAAAATTTTTAACCCCAAACGTCGAGATCATAGCTAGTCCCTCTGCTGTAGAGTTGGTGACACCGTCTGCACCCTTGCCATGGTGGTTCTGCTCCCATCATTGGCCTCCAGCGACCCTGCCTCCTCCTGGCCCCGAGATTGCACCTTCCTTTTCATTTTCTTGCAACTACAATTTCATCTTAAGATCTCACCCAGGTCTTAACTCACCTGGCCTCAGAATAATAGTAATGCTGCTTTGCAAATCATTCTTTTTTTTTCCCTCACTCCTTTCTCTCTACGGCAATAGAGAAGCCAAGTGGGCAGATTTTCAGTGAACAATGTGTTGCTCTCGTGGTTACTTTTCAATCCTACTTTCGAATAAGGGACAGTGTTCCCAGCCACCCTAGGCTGAGTGGGATCGACTTTTATTTGCATATAAGAAAACCTGCAGCAATTGTGAAAGAAAATAGGCAAATGAGGACGGGTTTGTTTACAACCACTGCAGATGTGTCTCTCGCATTTACTTTGCCACAAAAGGCCAGAATGAAGTTTTTGCTCCTGTTTGTAGGTGGTAATCTATGCGTGGCTCCTTGCATGGTAATCAGGCCAAAGGTTGTACATTTTAAGAAAGCTTCCCTAAAGAAAGAGAATGCAAAAACATATTGCTTTTTGCAAGCTTTACAAAAGCCTGTGAGCTTATGCATAAAATTGCTAGCCTGCTCCCTACCCCCACCCCATATGCATAGCCCTCGGCTATGAGAGGCGCTTTTGCAAGAGAGAGACCCTGCAGCTAATGTTTCCTTAACTTCATAGTAAGTATGCTTCTAATTATAATGAACTACTGAGATGTTTACTTGTTTATTGTTTGTCTCCCACAGTGAGGGCTGAACCCACAATGCTGCATTCATGACGAGCAGCCTGTGTTCCTAGCACAGTGCTTATTTATAGCAGGTAGTCAATAAATATTTGTTAAATGAAATGAACTGCTGGAAGTCGGGAAGGAAGAATTGAATGACTACGGCGGCTCCAATAAGTACCCAAGTACCATTGTGCTGATACAGCATGGAGAAGGCTGAGCAAGTTCAAGGTGGTTCGCCCACATGCATCACATGCCAAGGGAACAGAGATCATCTCGCCCATGGCATTGGCTCCTCTCTGAGCCCCATGCCAGGGCCTTCGCAACAGCTGGAGGTCCATTCCTTCCCCAGGGCGTTGCAGGTGGCCTCCCAGCGCTCTGGAAGTCCTTGGCCCAAAGCCTACAGCTGCTGGGGACATTAGCCAGGTCTGGAGTTGAGATGACCTTTGCAAAAAACTTCAAGGCTTATTGTTTCCTACAGACTTGCCGGCAGAAGATGTGACAACCAGTGACCTTTTACTAAGGACACTCTTAGCGCTGTCACTGGATCAGGCCTACAGTATTGTGGAGAAAAACCTACTTTTCCTCCGGGCTTAAAATGCTCCGTGACATCTCACCGCGGAACGCTAGCAGGCAGGAGCCATCTGCAAGAGCTGTAATTTAACAGTGATCTCTGGATGCATTCGCAGTGAGAGCACAGCATCTTTTTGCAAAAGACAGGTCCTCGGCAGCCCCCATCTAGAGAGCATTTGTGCCACACAGCATTCGGTTCTTTGTGGGGGTTCCAAACACGATGCTGAGATGCTAATGTTGCATTTCCATTTTTTTTTTTTTTTTTTTTGTCTCTGTCTCAGGCAACTTTATTTTGATGCTTTCAGGATTTGGGCATGTGAGGTAGAGTTAGGACCTTAATCATGACATGATATTGGGTATATTTAGAAAAGCCAAAGTGGTAAGAGGAAGAAATGTTATACCAGGAATTTAGAGATTAAAGCAATTTAGGAGAGAGAATGCAAACGAAAGAAATAGAAATGAAACTTGATGTGGATCTTGATGAAATATTGCAATGCAAAAATGTAAGAATGCAAGAAAGGGCTCTTCCACCATTCTGATAGGGCTGGCCAGACTCCAGAGCATGGTGTTCACAGTCTAAATCCCTGGGTTTGAATGTTGATAGTTGATAGTTGTCCACTCTTGGGCAATTTGCTTAACTTATGTGATCCTTATTTTCCCCCGCCTACAAAGAAGAGACTAGTAAGAGTACTGCTGTGGGTCCCCTCCCAAACTCATGTTGAAATTTAATATTGCCAATGGGATGGTATTGGGAGTCGGGGCCTTTAAGAGGTAGTTAAGTCATGGGTGTTCCACCTTCATAAATGGTTAATGTCCTTATCGCGGGAGTGGGTTAGTTATCTTGGGAGTGGGCTCCTGATCGGAAGGATGAGGATTTCCTCTGGCTCTTGCGCGAGCTCCCTCTCCCCTTGCTCCGTGGGATGACCCTGGGCAGGTGCTGGCGCCGTGCTCTTGGACTTCCCGGCCTCCAGAACCATGAGCCAAATAAACTTCTTTATGAATTACCCAGTCTGAAGCGAGGTGTCAGTGAGACGAAGTGTGAACATTGCTAAATTGTTCCTGGCCCTTAGTCATCGCTCAATGAAGGGTAGTGTGACGAGCCATCACCTGGAAACCAGAGCACGTTTAGTCGTAGCGTTCAAGTCTATCCGTTGAAAAGCAACATACTTTATTTGGATAGATTCTGAGAAGTCTGATTTCAATGCACCATTCATGTGGGGAGAGGGCAGTGGAGAAATGTGAATCTGCTTCCCAGATGCAGAGAAAAAAAGCACTAGGTAACTGGTGACTTCAGACGACAGTAAAGAAACCAGTTGTGGAATAGTTAGTAAGGAAAAAAGAAAAATGAAGGAAGAGATGAAGGGAGGCAAGGGAGGAATAAACTTGGAAAATATCTGCTTATAGCAGCAGGATGAGGCAAGGGTCATATAATAGTGGTGCAGAAGAAGGTTCTAGAGGGAGGGAGATGTGTATCCAGGGAGAGCCTGGTCAGAAGATCCAGCCCTTGGATTCTGGGGACGCTAGTCTATCTGGCTGACAACCTGGGTAGCACTAGATTAAGTCCCACTGAGGCACAGAGGAACGACGTTAAGGAATTCAGCCAGGAGGCCACTGCTCCCAAGCCTGCCTGAATCGTGTCCCACGCAGATTTAATGACTAAAAATACAGGATGCCTAGTAAAAATGTGAATTTCAGAGACACAACAGATACTCGTTTGTAGCATAAATATGTCCTGTGTGATGTTTGGGGCATGCTTCTATTGAAAACATGCTCATGGTCTATTTGAAGTTCAAGTTCAACTGGCTGTCCTGTAATTGATCTGTCAGCCTTGGTCTCAGGAGCTCTGTAAATGTCTCCAGGAGCGAGTTGCAGGTCAAGTCCACGTTTCTGAAATGGTGGGAATTCCCTCTTCCTAGAGGCAAGAGGAAGTGATGTCTACTGAGCTCCGTGCTGTGCTCTGTGCTCCATACCCCGTCCCCATGTCCTCCTCACATCCACCCCGGGGGACAGGTGCTGTCATTGTCCCAGGAGCAGTGACGAAACTCAGGCTCAGACGGTACTTTGCGGTGAAAGACCAGCAGCTGATTAATGGCAGCTCAGGGATGAGAATCCAAGGAGGCTAACCCAGAGTTCCGGTTCTCAACCACGTCCGGGTCTGCCATGTGGGACACGCCCAGGTTTCTGAGCCTCCCCCTGGCCCCCTTCGAGCCACATGGAAGCCCGCATGGCAGACCCACCACCGACCTCCTGAGCCCTGGCCAGAGGCTCGAGGGCAGCAGAGAGCAAGGGCTCATGTATGGAGCTCGCCCCCTTCTTGTCCCTTCCCTCAGAGCCCAAGGGACTTCCTGCTTACCTGGGGCTCTTGTCCTGGTGTGTCATTGTCTCCGCTGTTTGGTGACCAGGCAGAGAGGGCCATGCCCAAAAACCCCACCTCAAGCCCCAGCTCACTCCGTGCTCCAAAAAGTGAGTACCCTCCTCCACCCAGTCCCGTCTTCTCTAGATAGAAGGCTCGTCATGGCTTTGACGATGTTTCAGCAGTCCTCGCTGTTGGGTGGCCGTTCCCACATGGCGCCACCTCTCCTTATGTCCCCTCTCACTCTCCTTTGGGACATTTCACACCTGCCCACAAAGAGCAAGTCATCTTGGCCCCCTGTCCCTTCCTGGGTCTTTTGAATTCTGGTGTCTCTACCTTCAGCCAGATGTTGAGGGAGGTTTTCTACTGCCCAAGTTCCTGCTGGCTCCGGGCCTACAAGGGATTACTGATGCCTGTAATCCTAGCACTTTGGGAGGCCAAGGCAGGAGGATCACTGGAGGCCAGGAGATCAAGGAAGCGGTAGGTTCTGGCATGATGACTGGGGGTAAGGTATGAGTGATCCAATTCCACCCCGGTCCAATTGAGGGAAGGCTATGTCCTGAATCCTCCTCAGGTCCCTAAAGGCTAACTGCCCACACCCTGGTACATGCTATCACAAATGCATCACAGCAAGAATATTCTTTTTACTATAAGTAACATGATTTTGGCCCCACTTCTTGAGAGACATAAACCATGACATTATTTTGCTAAAGGAACATTTGTCTCCTTCCCATGTCTGCTGGCTTTGCAGGGAACGACGTACTATATATGGCTGGGTCCTTCTTCCACTCGGTCTCAGCCCAACTGTCAATACCTTAGATAATCTGCTGCTCCAGCCTACAGCCATCCCCGCTCTCTTCTTACCACATGGATTTGTTTGATTTCCTTCGTAGTGATGATCATGACAACATCTGAAATCTCCTTGCTCCTTTCTTTGTTTACCTGCTTCAGACCGTCCCCATGCAAGACTGAAATTTTCATGAGAGCATGGACTGTCATTACTTGTTTCACTATTGCATTGCCAAGGCTAGGGCAAGGTTTGGCGTGTAGAAGACAACAAATATTCGATGGACGAATGAATGAATTAGCTGGAGTTAGCCACTGAAAAGGGCCGGCCAGGCCAGAAGGCATTGTTACCCAGTGTATCTTTCTGACACCCCATTCTCTTCCCTGTTGGAAAGGAAGTAGGATGTTGCTGGATCTTCACTGAGCGAAGTGCAGGCAGAGTGTGCATGGCAGTGAGCTCTGATTGATCAGTTAAAATGAGGAAGCCATAACCAGGCTGGGCAATACTTCAAGGAGCAGAGGCTTGTGGGTTGGTGTTTGGGGGAGAAATGGCCAGTGACAAATCAGGACATCAAGGGATGGGGTGGGATGGGAGGCGCCCGGGACGTGTGTGTGGTATGCGCATGTGCAAGGAAATTGGTTGGGAGATCCGGGGCAGGTAGGCTCCTTGCAGAGTATCCACCCTCCGGGGCAATGCCAAGAAGCTGCTTCCCAGATGGTACTCCAGAAAAGTCTGTGTGTTCTTGCTTTATACACCTTCCTCTACTCAACGTTTCATCTTTTCCTCCTGGG
Organism: Microcebus murinus; assembly: GCF_040939455.1. Lineage (NCBI taxonomy): Eukaryota > Metazoa > Chordata > Mammalia > Primates > Cheirogaleidae > Microcebus > Microcebus murinus. The sequence continues at coordinate 15,401,611 of NC_134129.1, forward strand.
CACCGAGTTCGTTGTACAAGAGATGCTGAGCAGAGTCATTCCCACTCGACCTTTGCACTTACAATGGTGAGGTTCACTTGCTGAGCCAGTGTGCAATCCGGACCCAGCAGAGAATTACACACGCTAACACCACATGGCCCGTTTCCTTGGAGAAGGAGGTGGATGCACGCAGCTCTTCTTTGGAGAGCCATTTTGCCAGGAGCAAAGTCTTCCTCGTGGGGACCACCTTGTCAGCGAGTGGCATGGAGAGAAGACGGGGAACAGCGAGTGCCCCGACTCAACTCTGCATAAATGCCACCACCTTGATGTGGTCAAAATGCCACCACCTTGCTCTGGTCACGAGGCCAGAAACCTGGCACCAAGCGCAAGGCCACGTGGCCAGGGAATGCTACAAGAAGAAGAAAACAGGCCGGGCGCGGTGGCTCACGCTTGTAATCCTAGCACTCTGGGAGGCCGAGGCGGGTGGATTGCTCAAGGTCAGGAGTTCAAAACCAGCCTGAGCGAGACCCTGTCTCTACTATAAAAATAGGAAAAAATTAATTGGCCAACTAATATATATATATATATATAAAAATTAGCCGGGCATGGTGGCGCGTGCCTGTAGTCCCAGCTACTCGGGAGGCTGAGGCAGGAGGATCGCTTGAGCCCAGGAGTTTGAGGTTGCTGTGAGCTAGGCTGATGCCATGGCACTTACTCTAGCCTAGGCAAGAAAGCGAGACTCTGTCTCAAAAAAAAAAAAAAAAAAGAAGAAGAAGAAGAAGAAAACACAGGCCATGGGACCAAGGACATTTAATTCAGCCACAGAAGTGACCATTTCCAAGAAGAATATGTTGGTTTTGCTTTTTAATCACAATTATGTTCAGCCTGCATGCATATTTTTCAAATATCGTAAGCACAAGAAGTTGCATACCAACAGGCTTCTGAAACTCCAAACTTTCTCATTATGAGCTGCTTTTCTGACAGCAGTTGTTCATCTTAGCTGTATATGTCACATTTCCCAAAAAGGACCCAAGGGAAGAAATGTATACACTTGGACTGGATATATTATGAAAGTCAGGATGACCTAGATTTAAATTCAAGATCTGCAATTACTTCACATTAAAACAAGAACAAATGTATTTTTTCCCATGGGCTGTAGTTATTTTAATACGACTAGGAAAAGTCAAATATTTAGTTACCCCCTGGCTCCTTTTCTTTCGATTTTGGTGGAGTAGGTAGGTCTGTGGACCTCAAAGTGAAATCACCAGGAATTAGGTCTAAAATGATTCCAGCAAAGTTCAGCAATATGTGAAAACATATTGTTGGGCTAAAGTTAACACAGACCAGTGTGGGATAGTCATTGTCGTTCCCTATGAGGCCTTATCTAACCCCTTTCCATCTCAAATGAAAACAAGATTCAATTCACTTACGATTAAATGGATGGAAAAGAGTGTGACCGTATTGATTTACTCAAGATTAAACACACTGGGAGGAAATCACTAGAATCTGGAAACCGTAACGGCGGGGGAAAAGCACAGAATGGCAGAATAAGGTGTAATTTGGAAGGAAAATGCAGTAATCACATAAACGGAAGGTCCCGGTGGAATATCGAGGAAGAAAACGCAGAGTGATTTTGAAGCAAAAGTATGAGCTGGTGAAAGAGCAGCTCATCTTGCTATGACTTGCAAGAGAGGTGAAGGACGAGAAGGAGCAGTTGGACTGTTCACAGTCTGCTTTAGGTTGGTGAAACGTGGACTCTCTGGCCGTCCAACTAGCCTTTGCCTTAAAAGGAACACTAAGCCCAGAAAGGAAATGGTTTGTGACGGACACAGGTACATCAGTTTATGGGCCAGGGCTCTTCTCAAATGGAAAACTGGTCCTTCTCTCCTTGCCAGATGATGTTTGGATGCCACACACAAAAAAAGTTTACAGAAGAAGAACTGCTTTAATAGCAGAGATGAACTTATTGACATCTTTGTTTAGGAGCTAGACTTGAGCGAGGATGGATCACAGGTACTAAGGGGCTTCAGAAACAAAGAAAATGACACAAGACCAAGATTATGCTCTTGACCTGCTCACAGATGCCTCAAAACATCGGATATTGGAGGAAAGTGAGAAGGAAAACTAGCCTTTATTGAATACCAAGAAACTCAAGTATGTGGTTCCTTTGCTCCTGACAGCAATCTCAGGATGACATATGATCACAGTGAAGCCCAGACAGACGGTGGAGATTATTTTACGTGTCAACTTAACTGGGCCACAGGGTGCCCAGATTCTTGGTGAGGCATTATTCTCGGTGTTTCTGTGACAGTGTCTTTGGATGAGATTTAACTCAGTAGACTGAGCAAAGCTGATTGGTCTCCCCAATGTAGCTGGGCCCCATCTCATCTGTTCAAACCCGAAGAGAACATAGAGACTGACTCTCCCCCTAGTAAGAGAAAATTCTTCCTGCCTGAACATTCCAGAAAATTCTTCCTGACTGTCTTTGAACATTCCCTTTTTCCTGCCATGAGACTCCCATTGAAACATCAGCTCATTCTGTGTCTCAAATCTGTAGGCCTTTGGAGCAGAAATAGATAGTTGCTTATCCTGGTTCTTGGGTCTTTGGACTCAGACTGGAACTAAATCCCCAGCCCCCTGGAGATTCCAGCTTTCCAACCGCCCTGCAGAGCTTGGGACTTGGAAGCCTCCATAATTACATGAGCCGATAATTCCTTATTCCCTATCTATCTCTGTGCCTGTCTCCACACTTACTACCGGTTCTTTTCCCTGGAGAACCCTGGCGAACACACACGCTGCGCATGTGCCCAGGGCGACCCAGCTGGTGAGTGGCAGAGGTACAATGCCAACCCCGGCCTGTCGTATCCATTGCAAATTCATGTTGCAATGTCAGTAGGTGACAACAGACACCCAACTGAGAGCAGCCCTAACCCTGTATGATTGCAGATTGTGGCAGGGTGAAGGTGTAACTATCAGAACACTGGGACTGTAAAATGAACAACAAACAAGGACATCGAAGAAAGCTAAAGGGGGCATCAACTTCCCAAATGTCCCCTGGGCTCACCCTCTCCTGTATGCAATCTTGAATAATACTATTCACCACCATTTCTGAAGCCCTCCCATTGTCAAACATTTTACACACATGCAGTATTTTCAATAACCTTGAAAAGGTAGGCATTGTTGTTCTAATCTTGCATATAAATTCACGTGGTGGAGACAGCATTCAAACTCAGGTCTCTCTGAGCCCATAGCCCACGCTCCTTCCAGGGGTCTGATCCTGAACCAAGGAGCCCCAAAGAGTGTCCAGCCACTGTCAACATTTAGTTGGTCCTGGTACCCCTCACTAGGCTAAGTTACTGGACACGTGGAGAATGCAACATAAATATTACGTAATTTCCTAAGCCAAATCCTAGGTTAAATTCAGACTTACTATCTGAACAATAAGTAGGTAAGAAATCTGGCCATAGAAAGAAAAGAAAACCAAAAAAATGGGAAGAAATTCTACCAAGGCTGAGACATTCACAGCAACGTGTGCCAAATAGGTGCTTGCTAATAATAACCTTGTTCATGTGAGTTATAGAAGTATAGGTTCTGAAAATACAAAGCAAACATCATTCGAAGTAGTGGCCCTTACTATGGAGCCAGTGAGTTAATAAATAGTATGGCATTTTTCTTCTGTACTGGGGTTTGTAATAAGCTTCCTAAGGAAATTAGAATAGGGACAGGGAATGAGGAAGAGAATAAAAATAAATATGTTTCAAGAATACCTTATTTTAGAAACTATCAGATGATATCAACTGTGAGATTCATAATTTTTTATGTATCACGAAGAGAGAAAAAAATGTTGACAAGTAGTACAGGGGAGATGCCATCCAGTATAAGCTATTCTGATTTCAGATGTGTTAAAATAAGAAAAGAGTGTGTTTTGAAATGGAGTAAATATTATACATAGCAGAGGGAAGGAGAGAGGGAGGGAGGAGAGAGAAAGAGAGAGAGACTCATTAACGTTCTCCTTCAAGGCCAAGAGTCAAAACAAACATTTAGACAACAGTTTCTGAATTCGAGCTTAGTCAAGCTCTAACACATCAACATCAGATTCATTTGACACAATTCTTATGTACTAGGGAAATATGGACCATATTTTCCCCCATGGAAATGTTTTCAACTGCGTGGCAAAAAACAAACATGTCTCAAACACAAATCTGTTCAACGCTTGTATTTGTTAGTTCCTGGAAGAGTTTGTAAACAAAATCAAAACCAATTTGTATGCTTCTTTCACCTGTTTTCTCTTATTTTTCTTTCTTCATGGTCAACTTGTGGTTTAAAAGAAAAACTCTAACCATCCATTTAAAAAATGTTTTTTACCACTTCAGAAAATGTCTTTCTATAGGTCATTCTTGTTCACCACCATCATTCTAATCTTTCATCAGAGAACTGAGGGTCTGAAAATGTCAACATTATATGTCAAGAACTTCAAAGGCACAGATTTCGACAATTCCACACTGCAGTTTGGAGACAGTGAAACTTATATTATTAAGCAATATATATATATATATATATATATCATAACCCTCGTGCTATGGCCATCTGTAATGCAGAAGGCTTGAACTGCCTTCTGGGAATCCAATACACTGTTCTTCACTCAAGACTCCTCTTGTGAACCCTTGGACATTCCCTCTTTGTAAATAACATGCCCTCTTTATTTAGAAACATCCTGACAAGAGAATGTTAGAAAGAAGTTAAGCTAAGCAAAAAGAAAGCAAATGGCCATTACATTTTTTCAGAAGAAGACATGGCTACCAGAAGTTCTCCAATACAGCACGTGCTCAAAGCCTTGTAAGATACATTCCTCAAAAGAGCGCTCTTTTCCTTGGGGGACATGACACTCCTCCAAGTGCCCCCTTGGTGTGACCTGTGCATCTTCCTAACTAGCTGGTGTGTGCTGGTGTTTTTCCCACCGTCCTTGGACGCCCCGGGCCAGTGGTCATTCTCAGCACAATGTTTGCTCATTATACGACAGTCGTTGCACGAGGCTCCCATGAAAATCCTACTCCTTGTGCATGCCCAGATTATTCATTCGGTAACTCACATATTAAGCACCTACTATTTGCTAGACGTTTTTCTAGGCTCTGCGATTGGGCCGCATTGGAAAACGCTTATTGTAGAGAGAAAAGACAGAGGCTAAGCTAACAAGTAAAGATACAATATGACACGTAGTCGAGGGTGCCATGGGGAAAGCTAAAGCAAGGCCTCCTAAGAAGGGTTCATGGGTCTTGGTAGTGTACACAGATCTCTCACATGTAAATATGAGCAGCATATTAGACATGTCACCGGCATTGTCACCTCTTTGCTACAGTCATGACAACTCTTGTATTTTTATCAACATATATTTATAGCAAGGGTTAGGAGAAGGGCCTTACTATCTTATGGGGGAGTGTAGAACATGAGTGGGGGTCAGTCAGGGCTTCATTAATAAGAGTGTTTGAGCAGAGACCTAAGGGAAATGATGATATGGGGAAGGAGAACATTCTAGAGGATCCAGCAAGTGCAAATCCCTTCTTCATAACGTGTGTTAGACAGAAGGTAAAAGGAAAAAAATCCAAGGTAGTATGAGGTTTGGACATCAAAGCTTTTAAAACTTTTTAAGTATATTAAAAATGTCTTCTTATTAATATAAGGGGCAATGAATTTACATGGATGTCCTAATGTTTTAAAAGTTTTAAAAGTTGAACTTCTTTTTCTTTTAGCATGTTATGGGGGTACAAATGTTAAGGTTACATATAAAAGTTGAACTTCATTGGATACAATGTCTTGATTTTTTTTTAAGCCCACTACTTTTTTTTTTTCTTTTTGAGACAGAGTCTCACTCTTTGCCCGGGCTAGAGTGCTATGGTGTCAGCCTAGCTCACAGCAACCTCCAACTCCTGGGCTCAAGTGATCCTCCTGTCTTGGCCTCCCGAGTAGCTGGGACTACAGACACGTGCCACCATGCCCGGCTAATCTTTTCTATATAGTTTTAGTTGGCCAATTAAGTTCTTTCTATTTATAGTAGAGATGGGGTCTCACTCTTGCTCAGGCTGGTTTCGAACTCCTGACCTTGAGCGATCCTCCTGCCTCGGCCTCCCAGAGTGCTAGGATTACAGGCGTGAGCCAACATGCCCAGCCTAAGCCCACTACTCTTAAAGTAATATTAATATTTATAGTAAACAAATAGCTGCTATTGAAAAATAAGTAAAAATAAAACTCATTCTACTGTTTCGTGGCAGTGTACGCAGATCTCTCTCATGTAAATATGAGCAGCATGTCAGACATTTCACCTGCAGCCTCACTTCTTTGATACGGTCATGATAACTGTCGTATTTTTATCAACATATGTTTATAACAGGGGCTGCAAAACGACAGCCCGTGGGCCAAATCTGGTCTGCCATCTGTTTTTGTATGGCCTGCTGGCTAAGAAGGGTTTTTACATTTTTAAATGGCTGGAGGGGAAAAAAAAATAGAAGGAAAAGAATATTTCATGGCATGTGGAAATTATATGAAATTCAAATTTAAGTGCTCTTAAAGTTTTATTGGAACACGGCCATTCCCATTCATTTTCTGTGGTCTGTAACTGCTTTTGTGCTACAGAGCCAGAAATGGTGGTTGTAACAGAGACTGAATGGCCCACAAAACCCAAAGTATTTACTATCTACTGACTCCTGGTCCATAGCATTCTTCCCACTTCCACACAATACCCATGTAGATGCCCTACACACGTTACTCTCCTTGCTTTTTGGAGGAAGCTTTATTGAGGTAGAATTTACACGCAGTAAAATGCATCTGTTTTAGATGTACAATTAAGTAGTTTTGACAAATGTGACAGTCCTAGTATTTCCACCAAGATAAAAACAGAGGACATTTTTCTTGCTCCAAAAATTGCCCTGTCCACTCTTTGCCGTCAATCTCCTTCCTAATCCCCCCGACCCTTGGCAACCACCAATCTGCTTTATATTGCTAGGATTTTGCCTTTTCTAGACTATTCTAGAATATTGTATAGATATAAAATGCAAAATATAGAGGACAATAGAATTATAGAGATAGAATAGAATTATACAGTACAAAATAGTTTTTCATGTCTCATTTCTTTTAACTCAGCATAATGCAATATTAGACAATATATCATTAGTTCATTCCTTTTTATTGATGGATACTATTCCATCATGTGAATATGCCACAAGTTGTTTATCCATTCATGTGTTGATGGACATTTGGGTTATTTCCAGTTCGGGGATCTTGTTAATAAAACCAAAGCAAACATGTGTGTGTAGGTCTTTGTGGGGAGGTATGTTTTCATTTCTTCTGGGCAGATACGTAGGGATGGAATTGTTGGGTCACGTGATAAGAATATATTTCAGTTTTTTTAAGAAGTTGTCAGCGTCTTTTTCAAGTTGGTTGCACTGTTTTGAACTCCTAGCCAAAATATATGAGAGTTAAAGGTGCTCTACACCCTTGTCAACACGTGATATTATCAGTCTTTTTAATTTTAGTCATCCTGGTGAGTGTACAGTGGTGTATCATTGTGGTTTTGAGTTGCAGTTATTTAATGATTTATAATTGTTAACATCTTTTTGTGTGTTTGTCTGCCATCTGTATATCTTCCCTGACGAATTGCCTGTTCAAATCTTTTGCCAAGTTTTCTTACTTGGTTGTTTATCTTCTGTTTGTTGAGTTGAAAGAATTCTTCATATATTTTGAACATAAATCCTTTAATGGATATGTTTTTGCAAATATTTTCTCCCCACTTGTACCTTGTATTTTGATTTTCCTAATAGTGTCTTTTGAAGAGTAAATATTTTTTAATATAATGAAGTCCACTTTAGCATTTTTTTTTCTTTTATACTTCTTGCGTTTTGAATCCTATTTTAAAAATTACTTCCCTAACCTCAGACCACTAAGCTTTGCTCCTGTTTTTCTCTGGAATTTTACTGTGCTATGTTTTACACATAGATGTATGGTCTATTCTGATTAATTTTTGTATACAACATTATATAAGTGCAATTTATTATTTTGACATATGGATATCTAATTGTTCTAGCACAATTTGTTGAAAAGATTGTTCTTTCCTCTAAAATTGTCTTGACACCTTTGTCAAAAGTCAATTAGCTATATTAATTTGGTTACATTTTTAGACTCTCTATTTTGTACCTTTGACCTATATAACTATCTTTATGCTAATATCACACTGTCTTCATTACCATGGCTTTATAATAGGTCTTGAATCAGGTAGTGTAAGTCTTCCAACTTTGTTCTTTTTTTGTAAAATTGTTTTGACTATTACAAGTCTTTTACATCTTTATATAAATGTTATATTTTGCATGTCAATTTCTACTTTTTAAAAAGCCCATTAGGGCTTTCATTAGGATTGCCTTGAATCTATAGACCGATTTGGAAAGATCTGACATCTTAACAGTTTTGAATCTTCTAATCATGAACCTGGTATATCTCTCCTCTCATTTAGGTCTCACAATTTTCAGGATATAGGGCTTACAAATATTTTATTAAATGTATCCCTAAGAATTTCATTTTTGATGCTGTTTTAAATGGTACTGTTTTTAAATTTATAGTTGTTCATTGCTACTATATAGAAGTATAACTGAAAGCTCTATATTAATTTTTATTCCACAAACTTGCTAAACTTATTATTTCTAATAGGTTTTTTTGTAGGTCGCTTAGAATTTTCTACCTAGAAGATCATATTGGCTGCCAATAAAAACAGGCATTTTTTTTCTTTCTAATCTGCATGCCTTATACTTACAGTTTTTGCATTTTGACCCTGGTTAGAAACCCACATAACACAATGTTGAAAACAAGTGGCGAGAATGGACATCCTTACTCAGATGGGACTGCCTTAATGCATAGCAGAACAAAAAATTTAGGAGCATTAAGAATGTCACTGGGGCTTAGCCTGTGTCTTCTCTCTTGGCCCTACTCAACAATTTTAACCCAAGTCCCTGGATTGGTTCTCACTGGACCAACTTGTGTCGCGTGCTCATTTCTGAACCAATCACTTTGACCAAAGGGTTGCATACACCCATGCAATGAATGACTGGCTAGGTTTGGGCCGTGTGCTCACTGCCAGAGCCGGGACTGAGATGCTATCACACCTACCCGAACCACAAGGACTGCGAACATGGAAGTGGATAGTTTGCCAAAATTTAAATGAATGTCTCACATCAGAGGAAGGGAGAAAGATGCTCGCAGACAAGAAAGCCAAATGTTTAAGAGATCGCTCTTGGGAGAGGGGACTGGTAAGAACCAGACTCAGGTGGCTGGGGGTTACAGTCTCAACAGGAGCTGGTGGCGCCAGACAGAGACATGGAGGCAGGCCAGAAAGGGAGGCCTGGGGAGGCTGGTACTTACGGCACACACTGGACATGCTAACATCAGGAGTTCATGCCCAGCCTCATTGCCAGAAGACGGAGCAGGAAGGCAGCAGGGGTGACTGACTCTTGGGGCATTAGCTCAGAGACTAGGAGGGACTGGAGTGGCCTGCAGAGGGCTGGGGAGACTCCAGATGTAAAGACACAAGGACAAGAAGGCTCATACTGCAGGGATCTCAGACCCACTCCAAATTCGCTTGAGTATGTCTTGCTCATATTCTAGGCGGAGGGAGTATTCGCACTAACGAATGAGATTAATAACAGTTATCTTTTTTAGATATCTCCAAAAGCTGGTGATTGCACGATGTGTAGTGATTATGTTTCAGCCTTTTCTTTTTCTCCTCTGGGAAGAAAATAGGCAACACGGCATTTTCTGACAGGTTCAGCGTAAACATAATATTTATGTAGGGGGAAGGCTCTGATCAAAGACCCATAAGGTATTAATATCACCTCCATTCAGCAGGTTTTTTTTATGTAAAAAGTTAATAAACCTTTAGAAAACATTATAAGAAGTGTTGCTGTGCACATACACACACACACACACACGAAAGGTAATAAAATGCTTGGTTACAAGAGGCAGAAATGACTTTGTCCTTTGTCATTAAAGGGTTAGACAACTCTACAACTTTGAGATCCATCTAGATGAAAGATATTTCAGAAATTTGAGATCAACACCAATTCATAATGAATATTTTTTACTTAAAAGGCACCGAAGGGCAAACAAATTTGTGTAATGAAGGTTTTAATCTTGATACCAGCAAAATAGGCTTCTACCACTATTCATTTTCTCTCTGGTTTCCAAGGGGATTGGGTTTTTGAATAAGGCAGCAGTCCGGAATCAATCTATAAGGTGCGCTTGAGGACACAGCTAGGTGGGGACTGCCCAAGATTATTACTGCACAAAAGAAACCTCAAAAAAACAATTTTCCACTTACCTTTCTCTGCAATAGAAAATCAGAGGTTGTGGGCACAGTTGAGGATTTAAAATAGGGTGAGTGGATTAGTATAATTCGCTGATGGTTTCTAAAGTTCTATATGCAAAAGTTTTTGGAAAGTATTCATTAGCAAACCTCAGCAATTTGGAAGCATCACAGTCTGAGGGCAATGTTAGGTTCTACTGGGCATTGTTTGCCCATGCTTTTATTTTCACAATTCTAAAGAAGTTCATCCTTCGTTTTCAACCCGCCCATTTCCAACCTACCTTCCCCACCAACCCGGTTTTGAAAAAAGGATCAGAAATGCATTGCCAACAGAAGGGACTGTACGTAGGAGAGAAAATCAGATTGTTGTTCTTTTTTGGTTCTTTTTCTGTCTTGCCTTAATGTGTGTTTTCTTTCTCTTCGACCTCTTTTCCCCCTTACCCCTATCAGAGATATTTTGGGTTTCTCTTTCTTTAAGAAACTGAAATTCACTGAGAAAAAAACAACTCCATTTCCTTGGTAAAAAACAGGCAGGAGCTTATGTTCCCAGGTTCTTGGTCATGAGAGTCAGTGGCTAAACTCTTGAGGTAGGATCAGGGGTGTTTGTCGTGCCTGTTGGCTGTCCCCATGTCACCGTGGGCTCCCACAGTGGGGGCTAGAAGAGAGAGGTGGGGACCCTGCTGGCTTAGCTAATTGGTGTCTGCAAAAAAAAATGACGATTCTTGCAGCAAGCGATAGAAACCTACTCTGGGTTTAGCCAAAGGGGGGGTTATGGGGACTGCTGTGTCCAGTGGATGTCGGGGACAATGACACTCAAGGACTTTAACTCTGGTGAGGCTCTTCCATCTCCAGGTCACCTGCTCTTCCATAGGCAGTTCTTTGTCTCATACCACGTGTCTCCACGGGGCTGGAGCACGCTTGCTGCTCAAATCTCCAAGTCCCCCCAGGTCTTTGGCACCAAAGAGAAAGACATCTCTTCTCTCCCTCCAGTGTTTAAAATCCCGGGGTGGCCCACCTGCCCGTCCATGCTCACCTGCAGTAGCCAGAGGAGCCCAGCGATGGGTGACTCACAGTTGGGACCACAAGATTGGAGAGGAGAAAGAAATACTCCCCCAAACCTGTTTCTTAAAAAAAAGAGAGGCCGGGCGCAGTGGCTCATCCCTGTAGTCCTAGCACTCTGGGAGGCCGAGGTGGGCGGATTGCTCGAGGTCAGGAGTTCCAGACCAGCCTGAGCAAGAGCGAGACCCGTCTCTACTATAAATAGAAAGAAATTTAATTGGCCAACTAATATATATAGAAAAAATTAGCCGGGCATGGTGGTGCATGCCTGTAGTCCCAGCTACTCGGGAGGCTGAGGCAGGAGGATCGCTTGAGCCCAGGAGATTGAGGTTGCTGTGAGCTAGGCTGATGCCACGGCACTCACTCCAGCCTGGGCAACAAAGCGAGACTGTCTCAAAAAAAGAAAAGAATAAGAAAAAGAGAAAGCATTGCAAATCGGGGCAGACAAATAATACAGAACTACATTTGGCGAGTCCTAAGACTCTTTTCTCTATATTTTAACAACTCTTAAACCATGATCAACGTCAGGCCACTGTTTAACTGGTGGCATTTTTTTTTTTCTGTTTTAGCAGTACGTAAAACAGTGGTTCATCTTCTAATCAATGGTGTCTTAGAGGCAGTGGAATGTGGTACGTGTGAGGTGTCACGGAGTCCAGGAGGAGGGGACAGCAACCACAGCAGACCAAGCCAGCAGTAGTTGTGGCTGCCTGGATCAAAGAAGCAGATCACAAGGATCAAAACCTCAATCCCAAGGAGGGCCAGGGAGGTTAATGCAGTACACCGCTGTCATTTTATTTTCGCACACGGAGAACCTGAGCTTCAGTCGGTGACTCAGACAAGTTGCCCCGAGGAAAATTGTTCAACTCCCAGAGCCTTTTGTTTCCTGGCTCAAGAGCTGACAGCTCGGTGGCCTGCCCCCCGGGTGTAGGTCTCTCTGCCTGTGCTTCCAGCATTCAGCGCAGTTCCTGGGGCAATGTTTTCTTCTCGACATCCACGGGTGCCTGAGGAACCCCTTGTCAGAAGCTAAGTATTCAGCGCACCCAGGCTCTAGTACGTTCTGTGAGTCCCTCTAGTAATACTTCATTTTCCTGCTTAAGTTTTCATTGCTCAGAAAATAGCAAGGGGGCCCACGGTGGCAGCTACAACCCAAATGACTTTGCAAGGCCTCCCGCTGTGCCCTCCAAGTCTGTTTCCAAGATTTATCTGCACTCAGAATTAACTAGAAGGAGGAGGAGGAGGAGGAAGAGGGGGAGGAAATGCTAAATAGCCGCATCAGGTTCAGACAAATTAAGTTCAGCTTCCACAACGGGGTGCATATTAACCAGGCAGTTTGTTGCAGTGACTTTTCGGGGGCTTGCTTTTGCTTTTGTCTCTAAAAGTCGTTTCCAGAATCTAAGCACAGTTGCAGCCTTTCGTCAAGAAATCCGAGTGTGGCTGAAACGAGTTGATGGGGCGTGTTCTCCTACTTGCTGATGCAGAGTCCAGTCGGCCCCAGGTACCAGGGAAGAAGAACCAAGGGGCAGTAAGGAGGGTGGCAGATGATTTGGGGGTTTGGGCTCCATGTTCTCCCCAGAAGACACTCTGGGGCACTTGGTCAGCATGTTGAAGAGTGACAAACTAAGACCCGACTGACAGCCAACAGGAAGTCATTCTAGAACGCCACCTCCCAGGCTCGTGGCAGGCCAGGGCCATAAACTCTGAGCGAGTGGGTGTCACCATGCCGGCGTCGCATCTCACAGTGGGGTCCGGAGAGGAAAAGCAGCCGTGCTCGGCGAGTGTCTATCTCGTAGACACAAGCCTGTCAGAAAAGAGGGGCCCATCGCCCTTGAGTCCTGGGGGGCTTGTGAGCAGCTGGAACGCAAGCCCCCTGCCCTTACCGGACACCAGCACGCCAGCGCTCCGCTCAGTGCTGTGATTGACATGCATGAAGGCGACATTTCGGGAGTCACGTGTCACTGGGTGAATGACGCCTGGCTAATCCACAGGGCCAGAGATTCTCCTCCCTGTGCTGGTCTATGGCAGCTACGTGCACACTCCCCCATGCCGTGGCATCCTGGACGCTGCTGTCTGGAGGGACATGTGTTCACATAGCCCATCGTTCCTTCAACAAGCATCCCTTTTTTTTTTTTTGAGACAGAGTCTCACTCTGTTGCCCAGGCTAGAGTGAGTGCCGTGGCGTCAGCCCAGCTCACAGCAACCTCCAACTCCTGGGCTCAAGCGATCCTCCTGCCTCAGCCTCCCAAGTAGCTGGGACTACAGGCATGCACCACCATGCCCGGCTAATTTTTTACTATATATTTTTAGTTGGCCAATTAATTTCTTTCTATTTTTAGTAGAGACAGGGTCTCGCTCTTGCTCAGGCTGGATTCGAACTCCTGACCTTTAGCGATCCTCTGGCCTTGGCCTCCCAGAGTGCTAGGATGACAGGCGTGAGCCACCCCGCCCAGCTAACAAGCATTTCTTGAGTGTGCCTGAAATGTGCTCAGCCCTGTTCTGAGCCCTGGAAATACAGCAGTAAATACAGTTAAAGCAAATTTTTTAAAAACTAAATAAAACAGAAAACAGCTCCCTGTCTTTACGATGGGAACATTCCAGTGGATGCCTGTGGCTTTCCCCTGTCCAGCATCCCTTCCTATGATGCTGGCACTTCCATGTTCCTCTGGGAGGCATCGTATTCTACTCACTGGGAGAAGTGGATGGGTGGACATCACTAAAACTTGTGCAGGACTTGAAAACACCAGAGGGACTAGGGTCTTGAAAAGTAACTACTGGCCGGGCGCGGTGGCTCACACCTGTAATCCCAGCACTCTGGGAGGCCGAGGAGGGAGGATCACTCAAGGTCAGGAGTTCGAAACCAGCCTGAACAACAGCGAGACCCCTGTCTCTACTAAAACTAGAAAGAAATCACCTGGACAACTAACAATATATAGAAAAATTTAACTGGGCATGGTGGTGCATGCTACTCGGGAGGCTGAGGCAGGAGCATCGCTTGAACCCAGGAGTTCGAGACCAGCCTCAGGAAGGGCGAGACCCCGTCTCTACTAAAAATAGAAAAAATTAGCTGGGCATGGTGGCACACACCTGTAGTCCCAGCTACTCTGGAGGCTGAGGTAGGAGGATCGCTTGAGGCCAGGAGTTCAAAACCAGCCTGAGCAAGAGCGAGACCCCGTCTCTACTAAAAAAAATTGAAATCATCTGGACAGCTAAAAATATATAGAAAAGTTTAACTGGGGATGGTGGCGCACGCCTGTAGTCCCAGCTACTCGGGAGGCTGAGGCAGGAGGATCGCTTGAGCCCAGGAGTTTGAGGTTGCTGTGAGCGAGGCTGACACCACGGCACTCACTCTAGCCTGGGCAACAGAATGAGACTCTGTCTCAGAAAGAAAAGGAAAAAGAAAAGTAACTATCTAGAGCAGCCTTTGTGGATTACTCCAGGAAGCAGGTGTGCATTTTCCCCATTCACTCATACTTTTAAGAAGTCTAAGCACCCCCTCAGAGAGGCGAAAAAAAAAACGCTGAGTAAATACCTCAGGTGCTGGCTGCCAACGCCTGCAGACAGAGCTGGCAGGGAGCCACTGAGGCACAAACAGAAAGGCTCCTCTCTTTTGCACTACATTCGAGACAATTTTTCCTTCTGGATGAGGAGGAGGAGGAGGAGGGCACTATCTCAAAGCAGCGTTTCTCAGGGAATTCCTCCTCTTGCCCAAGCCATCTGTCCCTTGTCTGTTGTCCCAACATGGGGCAAGGAATGACACACCCATTAGCAAAGAAAAAACAGTGACATTTTATGGAAAGAGAGAGAAAGAAAAAAAAGAATGGTTCAACGAGGAGATTCCGAGCGGGCGGCCAGTGCTGAGGGACTGTGAGAGGGGACATGGCCTGCCACGTGACGGGCTGGGTGGCCCGGGACCCCCGACCCAGCCTCTGGGGCTCAGGGTCCCTGTCCGCACCATGGAGGCACAAATCCCCATCACAGGGCCATCTCAAAGAGATGGTGCTCACAAAACACTCCGCATTGCATCTGGCGTGTCACAGCGTTCAAGATGGATTTTTAAAAAACTCCAGGTTAGGGAACATTGCGAGGTGCCTCAGTGCCAATAAATAAAAATAAATAAATAATAAAAAAACTCCAGGCTCCTCTCTGGGTCTGTCCTGGCCCAATCCACCCACAGATTTCCACAGAGCTCAGCTAGGCCGCTTAGGGGCTGTGTCAAGTGTCAAGGAGAAGGTAAAGTGTGTATGCTCAGCTGATGACAGCTCCAGGTGACCTTAGTTAGGGCCCTCCTAGTCTACGCCCCTTCCCAGCTTCGGGTACCCAAATCCTAAAGAACGTGGCTTGTTGCATTTTTACCTTCCTTTTAAAATTTGACGTGTCATTTCATTCTGTAAAGTGCACAGATCTGGAGTGTGCAGCTCAATGTATGTTTACATATGTGTGCCCGGATCGAGTCACAGAACATTGCCATGATGCTAGAAGGTTCCCTCCCTGCCCCTTGCAGACGATACCCCAGACACAACCAATCTTCTGGCTTCTGTCACCTTACATTGGGTCTGCTTGTTCTCTGAGAACTTACTTTGTTTTCCAAAAGAGAAAAAAAGCAAAAGCATTTCATGCTTTTAAATCACCTTCGGACCATTACCGAAAGCCATGTCATTCTAGCCTCGGGTTCTCCTGACTTTGGAGAGAGGAGCAGGGAGGGAAGAAATCAGACTGGTGAGGAAGGCGGGGTTCCTGGAACCTGGGGACGAGTCCCATAACCAGAGAGAACGATTCAGGCGACAGAGGAGGGTCACACATGCGTCTTAGGACTCGGGGACACTCGGGCGCTGTGCTCATTGCTTGCACGGAGATGCTCAAAGACCATCTACACACACCTGTCGGGAGGTTGGGTAAATCAAGTCAGTTCTGCAGCTGACTTTGGAATTAGCGCTGCTACTCCCCAGCCCTGGACAAGAACCCCCAAAGGTGGAGGGGGTTGAGCAACCTCCACAGATAAAGAAAGGAAAGAGGAGGGAGAGAGAAGATGGTTCCAGAAGGTGTGATTATACCAAAGCAGTCAAGCTCAGAGAGCTCCAGGCCATCCTTGAGCTTGCAGATAAACTTTCCCCCAGTTTATTAAGCTTTGGGGGAATTACAGGTGCAATTATTCATGACTCCTCTGTTGACTCTGTTTGCTGACTTAAGGGAAGGGCAGGGAGGGCTCTCAGCCTCAGTGGGGGGCAGGGAGACAGAGTGGCCGAGGCCCATGCCGGGCTGGGCTGGGACAGAGGAGGGTCAGGGTCACCCCAGCCAGCTCAGGGAGCTATTATAAGAGTCCTCAGGGCCCGGCGTGGTGGCTCACGCCTGTAATCCTAGCACTCTGGGAGGCCGAGGCAGGAGGATTGGTCAGGTCAGGAGTTCGAAACCAGCCTGAGCAAGAGCGAGACCCTGTCTCTACTAAAAATAAAAAGAAACTAATTGACCAACTAAAAAATATATATACAAAAAAAATTAGCCGGGCATGGTGGCACATGCCTGTAGTCCCAGCTACTCGGGAGGCTGAGGCAGTAGGATCGCTTGAGCCCAGGAGATTGAGGTTGCTGTGAGCTAGGCTGATGCCATGGCACTCACTCTAGCCTGAGCAACAAAGTGAGACTCTGTCTCAAAAACAAAGAAAAAAAAGAGTCCTCAGGACACACTCATTTTTCTTCCCAAGCCTGCCCCCGCCCCCAACCCCTGTCCCCAAGACGTGAGGACCAGTGGCGGGGCAGTCAACCTGTGGCATTGCCCTGCGACCAACTCTGACAGCAGGTATAGCTTCTAATTGGTGGCTGGACACACAATCAGATTCAGTTTATAAGATATAACTAACCTTAGTATATGTAAAGACACAACGCCTGTGGGTTGACTGATGCTCTTTGCTGCCCTTTCTTTCCACCGACTGCAGTTCTCTAAGCTGCAGGTAGCATTGCAACAGCTTCCAAAATTGGGGGGCTGTACACCTTTAATGAAAGAGATTTTCTGCCTGTCCAAGTAGATGCATGTATCCGTTTGTAAATTACATACTTGAACTACCCTGCCCATGTCTTTTGCAAAGCAACAACAACAACAACAAAAAAAATTCGAAAAATAAGGTAAAAGGTGGAATAATATTCTTAAACTGACTTTTAGCTTTATTTACCTTTACGGTTAGTGTAAAGGTATTTTGCTTTCATCAAAAAGAATTAACATGTTTTAGCAAGAGCAATGATTCAGTAAATCTCAGTTGAACCCGGGATGATAAAAACAATTTGACAAGCCAGTTCTAGCTGGTTCTAAGCGAAGGGAGAACGGCTCAAATCTTGGCTTTCAGAGCTGTCAGGACTAAAACGTTTCCCTCGTCAAAGACACAGAGACAAAAGAAGAAATGCATCCCCAGCTAGAATTGTTAATAATAAATCATGATAGTTTGTTTTCCAGTCTTATTTGCAAAAATGCAAATCGGTTGAAATTTAGCTTGCAAATTTTTATCTTCCTCCGATGTCCATCAGTTGTTCTTATGAAGTAGTCTTGCACTGTTCTTATTCTGTTAGTGTTTTTAACAGTTGAGCCCAAAAGCCACTGGAATACTTTGGAATATCTTTAAACAGGTTAGAAAATTACATTTCCAACTTTTTTAAGAGGGCTGGCGTGCATCACATTTATACTGTTTGCACTAACAGATGAAAAATCCAAACCATTTCCGAAATGTTCTTTTCATATGCAGGTTTCTTTAGGAGGATTTTCTGACTTGTTAAAATGTCACCTCTACCTTGAGGGGACAGATGAAGTGTGTTTACTTATTCAAAAATATCTGCTTGGTAACATTTGTCATCGTAGGAAAGGTCTGAAAATACGAAGCACTGTCTTTCTTGTAGAAGAAAAATGTGGGACTCGCCTTCAAGTATGACAAATCTATTTGGAACTTTTTCATAAGACAAGCAGGGAAACTCCGGGTGGTTCGAGATAATTTCATGATCACCCTCCATCTCAGGAGGAGGTTAGTGATGATTCTGCTGTTGAAGATAACACAGTCCTTAGACCAGGCGTCCTCAAACTACGGCCTGCGGGCCACATGCACCTGCCCAGGACATTTATCCGGCCCGCCGGGTGTTTTCGCCACCGCTGCCTGTCCTGCTTAGCAGCCGACTCGTCCCGGGCCCACAGTGCGCATGTGTGGAATGTGCGCCGCATTCTCCAACGGTCTGAGGGACAGTGACCTGGCCCCCTGTTTAAAAAGTTTGAGGACCCCTGTCTTAGACTGTGCGTGGCCGCACCTCTCCATACCTGAAGATATGCCAGCCCTCTATCTTGAAGGGCACCTCCTGTGCTATGTGTGACAAGTGACCATTTGACATTCGGACTGAGGGTGCCAGTGACAATCCGCATGATACATTTTTTGTTTTGTTTTTGGATGCAAAATAAAATATATAGAGAAGCTTGAAATGCCCCAGTGGCTCACACTCCACTTTGGAAACTCGTGTTGCTCTTGAGCCAACTTGACCTTGACTTCATCCTTCATCACTAGTTGTGAAACTCCGGGTGACATCTATAACCTTGCCGTGCTCGGGTCTCCTACCGACTGAATAGGACTGTTGTGAGGATTACGTGAGATACTGCATGGAATCAGCGTGGTGTCTTGTATGATGAAAATGGGCTGTAATAATGCTTATGCTTCGGCTTCCATTAACCAAGAAGCCACCTTGAACTCCATTTAGCCAAAAAAAAAAAGTCTACCCATGATAATCCATTATCCGTCCTCACCCCTTTCCCTCCCTCCGTCCCAGGTCTGACTTTGGGCATGCCAAATCGTTTCATCTCACACGTTGGATCCAACCCATTGCTAGTAGCTGCATGGAGCACTGGGTTGAAAGGGGCTGTGATGATGAATCTGTGTTCAACAGGGGAAAGGTGCTGTGATTGATTATCAATGTCTGCCATGAGCATAGAAGGAGTGAATGGGAGCAAGCCCCCCCAGACACTACTACCCTTCTCTCATTTCTGATTTCTCCTTTAGGACCAGGAAAGTGCCTTGGTCATCCTTACATGAACAGTCCCTAGCATAGTTCCTGTAATGTATCTGGGAGTGAAACAGGGTCTGTTAGGCGGACACATAAACGAATGACGCCATCTTGTCTGTCACTATTGTCACCTCCATCAGTCTGAAGGAAGTTATTGTTTTCTAGAGAAAGCTTGATCAGAGAAAGCTGCCCTGGGAGCTTTGGAACTGGAACGGTAGATCTGACCAAATACTACTTGATCTTGACCAATCCGTGAAGAAGAGGGAGAGTAACACGTTTAGGGCTGTAGAGAAAGGGGAGCACAAAGAGAACATGGGAGGAAGACAAGGAAAGGGGAGACAGAGGCAAAGTCAATGGGAAAATTTGTGGAACATATTTCTCTGGCAAACTCCACGTCACATTATAACCAAAGTGACTGTACTTAATTCTTTGAATTAAATAGAGGAGCATTTTGTAGGCTCTTTAAACTCCATTTTTCTTAAGTGTTGGGTAAATACAAATATAGAAATATTTCTGTGACTATAATGGGCTTAAGATTTATTAAGATAGTTACTAATAATTAATTATAAATACTAATTAATTAATAATAAAGAATTATTAAGACAAGTTGGTGTTCAGTTTTGCTACATATGATGATATGATCCTATGCTAGGTGAGAGAGCTTCGTTTGTAACATGAGCTTACCTTTCATGGTTTGCTCAAAGACACAACTGTAAAGCTTAGGGATTTAGGTGGGAAAGGATCTTGAAGATCAGACAAACTAATCAGACCTTCCAATTTTACAGATTAGAAACATTTTTCCCTTTGATTTTTGGGCCTAACCTCCATTTTTCTAGTCCAGCTCACCATCATACCACCAATGTTCTCCATGTAGGCTATTTTGTCTCTCACACATTAAAGTGAATTGACATTAATTGAGTTTTAGACATTTAAAACATCATTTATGCCCTCTTGAACTAACTGAAGATTCCCTGGGCGTTACAATCAAACTCAGAATGAATGTAAACTGTGTTCACATACAAAGCAAATATATATTTATACATGTACGTTATAATTAATGGACAATTACAATTTAATGTCCGCCATTAACTGTTGAGTAACGTTCATTATTCAGCGTAAACAGCCAACAGAAAACACCCACTCAAGTTGTTAAACATGCCTTTGGTTGCCGGACTCTAACTTCTATGCCTGGCTCAGTAAACTAAATCATGCAGTGTTCTCTAGAGGAGAGAGATTTTTCTCATCATTGACTAATGGTGGATATGAAATTACACATTAGCCATGTATGAAATACTGTCTGCCGTGTGCACAGAATGTAGCTGCACAAAATAAGCTTCTTTTGGCGTTGGAGGCAGCCCAAAAAACAGCACGCCTTATGCAGGAGAAAGTTTGACTTTCTCGGAAGTCAAATGAGAAATCAGACAAAAGAGTAAGACGCTCAGGAAACTCAATCACCTTTTGTCACTTAGAAAGCTGAAAATGGAGGATGTTGCTTACACGCGTAGACAGTTGGGTTTCTTGACACCGAACTCCAGAATTGGGCAAACCAGCTTCCTAGCCATACACAGGGCTGGATGGCCACAGGTGCAGCCCCTAAAACCTCCAGCTTGGAGGGCACAGGGGAATGTTCGCACCTGTACAAGAGAAGGAGAGTGTCTTAGTCCATTCGGGCTGCTATAACAAAATACCAAAAACTAAGCAGCTTATAAACAACAGAAATGTATTTCTCACAGTTCTGGGGGCTGGGAAGTCCAAGATCAAGACAGATTCCATATGTGGTAGGGACCCACTTTCTCACTCACAGACGGCAACTTTTTGCTGTGTGCTCCCATGGTAGAAGGGGAGAAGGGTCTTCCCCTGGGCTCTCATAAGGCCACTAATCCCATTCATGAGGGCCCCACCCTCATGACCTGACTAACTCCCTAAGTCCCCACCTCCTGCTTCCACCACCTGGAGGGGAAGGGTTTCAACACGTGAATGTGGGGGAACACAAACATTCAGACCATGGCACAGAGCTGGGTCCCCATTCCCGGCATCCCTTTCCAGACTCAACCAATCAGATGGCCACTCCTCACTCCCCCTCCCCCTGTAGCCCTGGTGGGTGTGACTCAGTGCCAGGAGGGACTGTCCGGGTCCTGATTCAGGAGAGGGACAGAAGACAGTCATCAAAATACTGCATAAGACAAAACATGCAGGGAATACGATTTCATTCATTTATCGAAATGCAGGCTCCACCAGGGGAAGAGATTTTTCTGGTTGCTCACTGCTGTATTCCCAGTGTTTAGGAAAGTCACTGAGCACACATAAGGGGTCCAACAAATATTAACTGAATGAACAATTAGGGAAGATTATGGAAGCAGACAGAGGAGACAGGAGTGGTGCCCACGTGGGGCCCCGGACTCAAGGAGAGAAACATTGTCCTCCTGACAGGCCTGGGAAATAGTTAAAAATAATAATAATAGCCATTCTAGGAAATAAAATTTTTTTTTATTCAACAACTTTGCTATCATGATATTCATAGAATTATTTGCAGGTAAAGAAAAAGAATGGTGGCCAGGCGCGGTGGCTCACGCCTGTAATCCTAGCACTCTGGGAGGCAGAGGCAGGCAGATTGCTCAAGGTCAGGAGTTCGAGACCAGCCTGAGCAAGAGCGAGACCCCGTCTCTACTATAAATAGAAAGAAATTAATTGGCCGACTAATATATATAGAAAAAATTAGCTGGCCATGGTGGCGCATGCCTGTAGTCCCAGCCACTGGGGAGGCTGAGGCAGGAGGATGGCTTGAGCCCAGGAGTTTGAGGTTGCTGTGAGCTAGGCTGACGCCACGGCACTCAGTCTAGCCTGGGCAACAAAGTGAGACTCTGTCTCAAAAAATAAAATAAAATAAAATAAAATAAAATAAAATAAAATAAAATAAAATGAATGGCATTAATTACTAATATTTATTGAATATATGTTAGGTTCCAGACACAGTTCTGAGCTGTTACAAGTATTGACTCCTCTAAACCTCATTCCAGTCTTCCCTCCCTCCCTCCTTCCTTCCCTTCCTCCCTCCCTTCTCTTTCCTTCTCCCCTTTCTCCCTCCTTGATTTCCTCCCTTTCTTTCTTCTCCCACTGAGGATCTGTGAGCAGGAGGAGATGGCTTGATGCCAGAGAGGCACCAGGGTGAATTAACAGATTCCCCTGGGGGCAAGTGTAAAACTGCTAATAACCTGTTTGCAGAGGTGGGAGGGGCGGCAAGTGTAAGCCTAATGCCTCCTGCAAGCTGCAGCTTGCTGTCCGGGGACCAGAGTGTTCTGGGCCTTCCATCCTGCCCGGTGCACCTGCCGGCCAGCCGTTGGTGGGGCTCACCGGTTCCCACTCTCAGTTCCGACACCTTTGGAAAAACGCCAGGACGCTGGGCCCGTCTCCTGCTCAGGGTGGTTGGGACTTGTTAGCCGGGGAGTGTTTTCTCCTGCTGGGAGGACCACACGGCCGGCCCGACAAGAGGGAACCTGCCTGCCTGGAGACCTCCCAGGCTGGTGGCTCGTGGGATCAGGAATGCAGAACACTAGGATTCCAGAATATTCCAGTGGAGGACTGACCTTCCACCCATAGCCATTACACACAGGTCTGCCAAAGGCGACCTTGTTTAACTACGCATGTATTCAGTATCCATCTTCCCGCAAGAATGTGCGGTCCCACGAGGACAGGGGCCTCCTCTGTCACTCTCGCCTTTGCAACGTCTATGTCAAGCTCAGCGCCCGGCTCGTTTTAATTAGAAAGCAAATATTTGCTGCATGAACGATTGAAGAAACCAATCCTGTGCCATGTGCCCATTTTACAGACGAGAACACAAAGCTACACCGCGACTTGCCTGTAGTCACACACACACACACACACACACAGGTGGAGGCTGAACCTGGACGGGAGCCCAGGTCCTGCCCTGCGTCAGGCCGTCACTCAAAGTCACCTTCTCGGTGGGGCCTTCCCTGGCCAGTGGGAAACTCCACGTACCAGGACGGCTGTGCTCTCAGTACTTCACCTTGTTCACTGTTTGTCCCTCCCGCAGAACGTGGCCGCATGAGGGCGGGGTTTTTCCGGCTGTGTCCCCAGCACGGTGACAGTGACCACACACACACAGTGGATAATAATACTTGCTGCTGGGGAGGAGTGCGTGGGCCCAGGCCACTCAGCCTCTAGGAACGGGGGACACAGTCCCGTTCAGCCTCCACCTGTGTGTGTGTGTGTGTGTGTGTGTGACTACAGGCAAGTCACGGTGTAGCTTTGTGTTCTTGTCTGTAAAATGGGCACATGGCACAGGATTCATTTCTTCAATCGTTCACACAGCAAATATTTGCTTTCTAATTAAAACGAGCTGGGCGCTGCACCTGACATAGATATTGCAAAAGCGGGAGGGACAGAGGAGAGCCCTGTCCTACTGCCACCTGCCTGTGACATCTCCCACTGTGGACCATGACCATAGAGGAACTCACCAGGTTCCCCGGGCCAGGCAGTTTGGAATTGGGAAGCCACCGCATTGAGGTGGCGTGGGGACCAGGGAAGGCACCCCAGGGAGAAGGGCCTACACCCCTTCCTGGGCCTTAGGGGAAACCTTTGTCCTTTCCAATCTCAATGACATTCATGGCTGCAAAGTCAGGAAAGTGGGCAGTCATTGTCATGGGACATCCCGCCACACTGCCACCTCGGTCGCCTTCTTTCACCCTCACGTTTCCAGATTCTTTCCAGGAACGTGTTTGTGTTTTCCTATTTTTCTCTACTCCCTGCCATCCAGAAGCTAGACTTCTGATTATTCTTCTCTTGAACCTTATTATATTCCTCCCCTGCTGAATCTCGCCCTTCTGAGTTTTCTGCCCGGTGCCTACCCTTGTTCTGTCAGCTTGTGTGTCCCTTCTTCCCAGGCCTGGCTGCACTTCTCTTACCCCAAACCTACCTTTAATGGCTTTCTGCCTCATGCTAACTCTGGCCATGGTGGGAACTTGCTGTTTCTAGTCTCAAGTCCTCTTGATTATGATTGTGATGGTTTCTAAAGTGTCAACTAGTTATTACAAAAAAAAATATATATATATAGAGAGAGATAGATAGATAGATCAATAGGAACTAATGAGAACAAGCTTTCCTCCTCTCTTCCCTTTAATCTATTTGTTCATTTTAATAATGCTGCTCTTCTATTTAATTCTGTTCAATGCAAAATGTTTCCTGAGACCCAACAGAATGTGTCAGACATTGTTTGGACACAGGAGTCCACAGATATTGAGATGCTTCTGCATCTAGTAGATGTGTAAGCTCCTAACAGAGCAATCCTCATGGATAACAGCTATAAACTCTGGATAAATTAAAAAACAAAAACCAGAAACACCAACAATTTGAAGAAACTGAAGTGCAGTCACATGGATGTTTTTTTCCCCCTCCCAAAATGTGTATGTTGAAACGTGGTCACCAGTGTGATGTCATTTATGGCATGGGGCCTTTGGGAAGCAATTGGGTCAGGAGGACAGAGCCCTCTTGAATGTTATTAGTGCTCTTGCAAAAGAGGCCTTAGAGAGTTGCCTTGTCTTTCCACCATGGGAGGATGCAACTAGAAGGTTCTCTCTATGAACTAGGGCTCAGATCCACACCTGACACTGTAGCTGCTGATGCCTTGGTCTTCCTGCACCTCCCAGACTCCAGAACTGAGAGGAATAAATTTCTGTCGTCTATTAGCTACCCAGTTTATGGTATTTTGTTATAGCAGCTAAACAGACTGAGAGTAAATAAGAATAGAGAGATTCTGGAGAGACATTGTATTTGGAAGGAGGAAAAGACAATGGGAGAGTTTCTTATGTTTATGACTTTTAGACTTGGGTATCATGAAAGGTGGAGCAGCTAAAAGCCTGTACAAAATTCACCTGTGAGAAGGAGACAACAGAAAGGAAAGAATCGAAAAGATAGAACCCAAATTCCGTGTATAAACTCTGCTGAAGTCTCTGTCTAACCCTTGAACAATGTATGTATTAGGCAGATTGCAGGCAGACCACCTAAGGATGAATAAACTGAACTGAGAGACTTGAGTTGCTGCCCAAAAGACAGAATTTGCCATTTGAATCTAGCTAAGTAAATTACCTGCTAAATCAAATCAAATAAACACTCTTTGGAGGAATATAACATAATCCAGCATCACCACAATATACCATTGACCACGTTCAAGATATAATGCAACAAAACTACTCACATATGAAGAAACAGGGAAATGTGATCCATTCACAAAAGAGCAATCAATGGAAACCAACTTCAAGAAGACTCAAAGATAATAAAGTGTGTAAAGTAAATAATTAGAATGCAATACAAGCTATGCCTTAAGTACGGTCCTAGAGTTATATAGTCAGCATAGAGTAGCATGCAGGACAAAACACTCTACATCTCTGCCTAGGACAATAAAGGCTCTTCAGGGGAGTTATCACTCAAGTTATAGTCTTAAGACTTGAAGGATGAATAAGAGTTCAATAAGTAAGACAGGGAGAGTATTTTAGAGAGAGGAAATAGCGGAGGGTGCCTTAGGAAAATCACAAGAAGAGCTGTTTCATCAAAAATATTAAAGTAAAGAATTATAGAAAATTATCTACATAGGCCTTAATATTTTATTTGAATTTAAAACATACAAATGGAGGCCAAGCGCGGTGGCTCACGCCTGTAATCCTAGCACTCTGGGAGGCCGAGGCAGGTGGATTGCTCAAGATCAGGGGTTCGAAACCAACCTGAGCGAGACCCCGTTTCTACTAAAAATAGAAAGAAACTAATTGATCAACTAAAAATATATATAGAAAAAATTAGCCGGGCATGGTGGCGCATGCCTGTAGTCCCAGCTACTCGGGAGGCTGAGGCAGGAGGATCGCTTGAGCCCAGGAGTTGGAGGTTGCTGTGAGCTAGGCTGACGCCACGGCACTCACTCTAGCCTGGGCAACAAAGCGAGACTCTGTCTCAAAATAAATAAATAAATAAATAAATAAATAAATAAATAAATAAATAAAATAAAACATACAAATGGGCATTATTTCACCAATTTTTAAATTTAAGGTCCAGATCTTTTCAGGGAGCATTGTCTTCTGATTAGCATTCTATGTTAAACTTCTTATCTGTATCAATCCATGTTGCCTTGTACACTATTTCCAGTTTTGACTTCTTAAGAGAAGTGAGAAACACTTATAAAGCAGCTTGAAGCATAAACCCACCCAGTCTTTAATTATTGGCTTGTTCACAACTGATCCAATAGCGTGTGGGGAGTAATTTATCTTATGGAGCTTTTCCAAAGCATTTGACCTAGTTTTCATAGAAATATTATTTTCTCTCTGACATAGCATATCATTGTATAATATCTATATATAAATTAAATGGCATGATGACAATGACAAGTACAGGGACAGTGGACTCTTTGTAAACATACAACGTTGGGTTCTGGAAGCAGAAGCGTATGGATCCACGAGAGCTACAAACCCTCTCAAGAGCTCAGTGTGCTGTCAGTGCCGGTCAGGGTGTTTACAGAGTGAATGGAGAGCCTTGGCCACCAGGGTTAAGAGCAAATGTCCTTTTAGTGTGGCTGCTGCAAAGCCCAAAGCATGTCCCCAATGTTATCAAACCCAGAGCAATCATTCTAACGTTATAAATTAATTTCCAGCTAGGCAATATGATAGTATCAGAAGACAAGACATTAAAGTAATCAGATCTAACAGAACACCACCAGCACTTCCCACTGATTGATCTTTGTCTAATTCTGTCAAGAACTGGTCATTTGGGGCCATCTCTGTGCTCACCAACTTCCTTTCAGGGACATGTCATCAACTGCAGTTCTGCTACAGGTCCCTGATTTCCCGTTCTCAGAAAATAGCACTGGGTTGCTATTGTGAGTATAAGATGAGTTCAGGAAATTCAGTCAATGTTGGATGGCCTGAGTTAAGCATTTCCTAAAATCCAATTTGGAAGCCATTTAAATTTAGTTGAAATGTTTCATTTAAAAAAAATTGGATTGGAAATCACATGTCTACGGCCTTCTACAGCTACCTAGATTAAGCAGGTTGGTTGAAAAAACGTTGGGTACATATTTTCTTGAGGGTGACCTAATGTAGAAGTCAGAGGCATCTCTTGTTTAGGACAAGTAATAAAATAAAGGGAAAAATATCATTTTCAGGATAATAGCCAAAAGAAACGATATTAAGTGAAAGACAAAATTGATAGCAGAAATAAATTCTAAAAGATGATTAAATATAAGAATGATTTATTTACATGCATATTTTTGGCTGGCTAGTTTTAACTGGTTTCCTGATTTCGGTAATCAAGAGAAAAATGAGTAAGAACTAATGAAGAATTGGTCCCTTTTTAAAAAGACAAAGCTTCTGGTTAAATATATATATATATATATATATATATATATATATATATATATATAGTGTTTTTCTGAGCTTTGCCACTGTAGTAATTTGCAACGTAGACCCAAATAATGATGAATGAGCCCTCTCACTTTTCTACCTTCTGAGTTTAAGTCACCAACAAATAGTTATTGAATACCTACTATGTATCATATGCTATAAAAAGTGCTGATCATATGTTTATGAAGATGATTATTATTTGACACATAATTCCTTTGCAACCATAAGATCATTTAAAGAAAAAAATCAAGAGTTTTACAATATTCTCAGAGTGCCTAATATGTCTAGGGTAAATATTCTGTTTGATCACGTACGGGGACTAATTCTTACCTACACATGCATAGGACTTCCAGCTGTAATAGAATTGCCTTGTCAGATTCATTTCCCAGAGGGCCTTACAAACACCTCGATTTTGGCTCTTTGTTTGAGAACAAGGAGGGACTAGGTCATGTGCATCTTCTCATAACTATGAAAATACCATTTTAAATACAGGTCAATATTTTCACAGTATGCCATTATCCAATATTTGGACTATTGTTTTTGTATTAAATACCTGTCTAAAGGCCTCAGTGTGTTAGTGACCATCATCAGTTTGTTAGTGACCGTCATCTTACCTTACTCATCAACATTCAAGACATGTGACCATTCCTTCTTCCTGGGAAAATTCCCATCCTTTATTTTCTCTCATTGCACACTCTCTTGGATTTTGTAATAGCACCCTTGGATGTACAGTTTACATATTATAAAATTCATCTATTTTAAGTGTGCAATGCAATGCTTTTTTTAGTAACTTTACCAAGTGGTAAAACCATCACCATAAATCAGTTGTAGAACATTTTCATCTTCTCAATAAGATCCCTGAGCCCCATCTCTCTTGGTTTTCCTCTCACCTTCCTGGCCTCTCTCCACTGCTTAGCAGGCTCATTCTTGTCCATCGAGTCATTAACTATTTAAACTTCCCAAGGCACCACTTGGGCCCTCTCCCCCTGGACAACCTCATCGTGACCTTGGCTTTGATTACCACCTGGAAGCAGGTAGCTCTCCATGCCACTCCAGATCTGTATCTCCAAAAAGTCTACTGGACACCTCCATCATAGATGTTGAAACATACCCTGGACCCCAACCTCATGGTTTCCATTCCAGTGCCAGCTCTCAATCCTAATAAATACAACACTTATCAATTCATCCTCCAGAGCCAAAAATCTTGGGGTTATCCTTGACAAGACCCTCTCCCTTTCCAACGGCTAACACAGCATCTAGGAGGTACTCAATAAATAGTGTAGCATGAATAAAAAGTGAATGAAATGAACCAAACCAGTACAACCAAGCAGAATACAATGGCTAAAATCCAGACTGATCACATTGTGTGTGTGTGTGTGTGTTTTTCCCATCAGTTCTCTGAAATGGCTTCATTTCACATATGATTTTTTTTACCCAGAGAGAAGAGCTCAGTTTAAATTCAGGGGCTCTTTCCTGACTCAGGCATATCATAGAATCAAGCTCTTATTATAATACTCTTTTTGAGACTATGTCTTCAATTCTGCCCTGTCTTTATTTCTGAATTGATATAACCACTCCCACTCCTTGGAAATGAAATTAAGAGTCTGTCCACCACACTGAGTGGTACAGTGGTGAACATTCTCCAACCGGCTCTGGGGTAGGGGAGCTCCAGTTGGTAGCATTTGCCAATTTCTGTGGTGTAAATTCTCTGACCGTAGTCACGGCGTTGTCTTTGTCTCTTTCCAACTTTCTGCGACTACATGGTTATTTCCCCATTTTAAAATACTTTCAACTAGTTGAGATTGCTATTTGGAAGACAGGGACCTCGGGAGAAGGCTCATTTCCATTCCCAAGGCTGAGTTATCATTTCAGTTGTGAAATCTAATCTGCCACCAGAATCGGGCGGAGGGATTCCACCTGTGTTTGCCATTTCACAAAGCTTTGCATCAGACAGTAAATCCTGGTTTTTAAAAAGAAAACTTGAAGGCCCAGGCACTTGACCATGAGTAAATGTTATTCCCAACGACTGTTTACCAACAGTTTCACAGGCCTTTGCGGGCATGCCATAAACAGTTTTCAAGGCAGTGTTTATGCAAAGGATTAGTGAAAGAGCAAAAGTCTACAGGGAGTGAGCTCACCAAAGCACAAGTCTCTCCAAGCATTAAATTATCAACAAAAGCAAGCCTCTGCTCCACCCTAGAGCCCAGCTTCCCGGCCGATGTTGGATACCCAAGAGTGTTGGCAAAGATAAAGTCAACAACAAAAGCACACATGTCACGTCTCCTGCAGGGTGACAGGACAGCCACCTCGGGTGGGGCAACCCAAGCCTGCTGGCAGCCCTCACAGCAAACACACGGCTGCATGCACCCCTTGCCTTGTGGCCGATGGCCGGGCACAGGACGTTGCTTCTGAAAGCAACGATAGCAAGACCAGCGAGGGCCCCACTGTTTGTTGAATGCCTAATGATTAACAGAAACCCCAGCCTCAGCCTGAACGCTGCCCGTCGGGGAAGTCAGTCTGTTTTGCACACGGTCCAACCACCAGTATTCTCAACAAGTTGAACAGATGGCTCCAAAGTTCAGTCTGATTGTGTTTCCCTCAGTTTCACGCAGGCTTGGGTAAGGAAGGCCATAAAATTGGAGAAAAGCATAAACGTAAATGCCCCCACCCTGATGATGTGCAAGGACTCGCATCTCTCAAGAGATGAAATCTGAGAAGAGGGGATCTCAAATCCTTAGAAGTCTTCTGAGATTGAAGGTCAAGGAGAAGGAAATGAAATCTCCATAGACTTTTCTGCCTGGAGCCCCTGAAGGAAGCAATGCAGAGAAAAAGCGTCACGAAGCTCAGCCAGTGGTTCAGAAATCCCTAAGCAGAAACTGCTGATTCTGATTCTAAAGTAGAGAAAAAGTAGACAAAGTCACAAATGCAGCATTTTGTGGGCCCACCATAGAGCTTCTCTGTTATGCCCCGGATTCTGTAAGCAAGGAAAAAAAAATAAGAGGCTGAGCTACGAATATCACACGTTTAACATGATTATAAATATCACCTGCTTAATTACAGACTTGAAGAGTCACACTTACCAATCCTAAATCTACTCTTGGTCGCCCCTACCCTCTCTCTCTGCATCTGTAAAATGGGTATGCAAAGCCTGGCTTTATATATTTCACAGAGATGTCGCTAAGATGAATGAAACATGTCTTCCAGGCAAGAGGACATTGTAAATGCATGCTTTTAAGCCCTAATCTACTCCCAATACATGCTATATCATGCTTTAAAAGATAAGAATAAAACAGACACAACCCTCATTCCAAAACACCATAAACTTCACAAATCAGAAACAAAAAGCAGGAGGGGTGAATAATAGATCTGAAAAAATACATATGGACCTAATAGCCATCTAAAAAACAAATGCACACATTGAAGAAAAGCTACAAAATACAAAGAGGTGATCTTAAAAGCTACCACAAAGAGAAGCTGGATTACCCTTCCCATTAACAGCGATAATGATAGGAAGCAAGGCAACGACAGCGTGAAAATGCCAGGGTTTGTCTCTGTAAACTAGAATCAGGTTCAGCTACAAGTGATAGAAAAACCCCAAAGACCAGTGACCTCAACAAGGGGCAGCTCATTTCTCTCTCCTATCAAAGTCCAGAAGACAGTTCATTCTCAACTGTCACAATGGCTTTACTTCCCGCTCCTTGGGGATCTAGGTTCCTTCCACCTTTCAGATTTAGGGTCCCCAGGATGTGTGCCTTGTCCCACAGCCCAAGAAAGCTCTTCAGCCGTGTCATCCGTGTTCCCAACAGCAGGATGAAGGAAGAGAGAAAGCAGCAGCCAAGGGTAGCTTGAGCTGTCTGTTGAAGAAGTTTCCAGAACAGCCACCAGCACTTCCTGCCTATGTCCATTGGCCCAACCTTAGCATGGCCACACCCCGCCAGCCTGGAAAACGTGGTCTTCGTTGTGGGCTGCCACGTGCCCAGCTGAACAGCTAAACACATCTATTTCTGTGGAAGAAATAAGACAATAGATACTGGCGGACAAGTAACAATTTCTATCATGCTACATATTAAACCAGTTTGAGGTTTTTGTTTTAAAAAAAAAAAAAGACATTTTAATTCCAAGAATCATAACTGTAGCATTATTTAAAACAGCAGAAGTTAACCAAAAAAAGAAAAAAAAAAAAAGCAACTGGAGCTGGTAAGATTAACTAACTATGGATAACTTATCTTTCAACTTCCTACCATTATAGGCAGACTACAGGGTTTGTGTACAGTTTCCTGGGAGACGGTTCTGGTAAGTTCTCAGAGGGTCTCTAATCCCCAGAGGAGTCAAAATTAACTTTTTGAAATGAGTTTAGGCTACACCTTAAGAATTCTATTGAAACGTTTACACATTGAGTGCAGATTTGTCCAACCAAGTCGTGTGGTATAAAAAGCTGCTCGTCATGAAATGGTGTAGCCAGTTTGTGATGGTAAAATTTGCCCTGTAGGTTTCTGGCGTACCCCATCCTCCCAAACACAAAAGCTCCTCTATATCTTAGTTATCTTTTTATATCTTGCTCTTCAAGTAAGTTACATTTCTTTTTAAGACAGGACTGTATGTCGTAGACATCTTTGTATGACGTCAGGCACAAGTCCCTGCCCATAATGGGCACCCTCCTGATTGTTGGATGTCTGTCTAATCATTCCCTAGTAACTTCCTGTCTAGCCTGGTCCTGTTCAGTTCATGCTGCCTGGAGGACAGTCTACGAGATGATAAAAAGCTGTTGTTGTCCTTTTAATGTTTAACCTTGCTGCTTCCTAATCTGTCTCTGAAATGAGCTTGTGGAGATATGGTGTCCTCCTCACAGAAATGATAATGAGCTCTTCGGATATGTTAATCACCCAATTTTGGATAACAAACCCACAGCCCAGGTAGAAGCCAAATTTCTTAATTCCCTGTCTTGGTCTAATCCACTTGACCACACACCTTTTGCAGAGGGTGAAAGGCGAGACTTACCACTCCTGATGTTTATATCCAACTGCAGTGTCTCGATCCAAGCAAGTTTCCCTAAATCCTCTTCTGCTGTTGAGTCTCAGGCAATGGAATAAGAGGAAGAGGCTTTGATCAACAATATACAACCACAGAGAACTTCAAGACTTTCACGTGCTCAACCAGACTCCTTACGACAATCACCTAAGATGGACATCAACTCCTTTTCTTGGTAAATAATGACAGTTATTTATGACACAATAATGACAATTAATGACATTAATAATATAATTATAAGTACAATATGTCATATAATTATAATGACAATAATTACAATGACGATTATGACATTAATAATGTCAATTAATGACATTATTAAGGAAGCAATGACAATGCCTGCTAACATTTATTGAGTTCTAATTAATTATTGTTGCTTTTAAAGGGTACCTAATATGTGTCACAAGTGTAATCTTCCCTGTGACCCAAAGCGTTTTGCATTGCTGTTGCTACTATTTCCTTTCCACGGATGTGCAAACTCAAGCACAGAATGGGGACTGTATTATAACTTGTCGTCACGCAATGAGCAAGTGAAGGAGACAGATTTCGAGTCCAGGCAGGCCGGCTGCAGAGCCTGAGGTCTCAGCCGCTGACTCTCAACAAACCCAGGACAAAAAGCCAAAAAGCCAAATGCCTCGACTGGCTCTATAATAATTTCAGTTCGGAGTCGTGGTTAAAAGCACATGCTCTGTAGTCAGGCAAAGCTGTGTGTTTTGATTTCAGGCCCACTAGCACTAACTCAGGTAAGTTGTTTAAACCTGATTCAGTAAATCATGCAAACCCTCTGAGCCACCTCTCATCTGCAAAGTCTCTGGTAGGATTGCTCTGTGGATTCAGTGTAAATTGCTTTATGTAACTCCTGGCACAAAGCACATGCTTAGCACACACACATGCACACATACACACAACACATACACACACACACACACACAAATAGACACAGGCATGTAAATGAAAGAGCTGAAACTCCACCTAGATTATCTGACTCATGCATAACCACGCTTTGCCATTAAAGAAAAAAATGGATGGAGAGACAGTCGCTGAATCAAAAGACCTAACTCGTAAAGGGAGAAAGACAGGGAGCAGGAGAAAGTTGGATTCTAGACCTAACTTGGGCACATGGCACTTTCTGTTGAGTATTTTCACGTGGTGCACGAGAATGGGCTGATCTGTCAGTTGTCTTCAAAATTCAGCCATTGGGATGTGCAGTTCTCATTCTGAAATGGCTCGGGACATTCCACGATGGAGCCTGAGCACAAGGGGGTGAAAATGACCCAGGAAGGTGACTTCCTGCCCCACACGAAGGAGAGGAAGAGGGAAGGCTTAAACTACGCAGTGTGACAAACTGCGAGGCGGGGAGATCTGTCAGCAATAATGACCGTTGCCTAGTTCATTAGGAAGACAAAGAATATTTAGGGGTGGAAAATTAAATGAACCTTTGCACATTAGATCTCATTAATGACTCTTAAGACAAAGTCAGGAAGACTCAGGCATCAAAGGTAATATTGCCTAGTAATAAACATATTGATTACAGACATCGCCTAGTAACTGAACAAAAGAGAGAGTATTCCAGGGTATTCCTGGAGTTTCAAAGATGTCTTTGAAAGAAATCTGTTAAAATTTGTGTTAAACATTTGCAAGAAGAAAGAACAGAATATAGTAAATACAGGATCACTCCAGAGATTTTTTTTTCTTTTTTTTTTTTTTTTTTTACCATTTTAGGAAAATAAAACAAGCCTGGTAGCGGAAAATGAGGTAGGGTGCTTTTAAATTGCCACTTTTAATCTTTTCTGAGAGCCTAGAAGGTTCGTGCATTCGTCCACGGGGTTTGGATTGTAAAAGGATCACTGCAAAACAGTGTGGAGTAATTAATATGGCAGAAACTCATCAACTTGTCTCCAGAAGGTCAAATGCGTGATGCACAGAATACAATTAGGGGGTCAAAGTGTCCTGTCAACTTTTACATCATTAGCTGTTTATAGGGGTCAACACCTTTCAAGGATATTATGAGCCCAAGAGTAAAATTTCTAAGCAGCTGGCAGAATCCCTGAACCTTTTTGCATTTTCTGTAATCATTTAAGATAAATACATTTTAAAACCCTTTGAAAATATTAAGAATACATAATAACATCTTTAAGCCAATAGTCATAAACAGACAAAGGTTCATTCTCCAGTCAGTAATAAATGAAACAAACAATACAATTGCTAAATTGAACTCTTTAGTTCCATTCTGGCCAAATTAAAGCTCAACAAACAAAATGAAGCACTAATTTCTAACCTCTGTCTTCTCAAATCATGTCAGACCTTTGGGGAAAAAAAAAAAAAAAAAACCTGTGACTTTCACAATAAAGCAATTTGTGAGATGAGATGAGAGGATGAAAGAAAAATGGACCATCCGAGACTTTGTTATGATGATCTAAGTTCAGACAATTTTTAAATTAAATTAATAAGTGTGTATTAATTATTCAAGCAGAATTTTTTTTTAAAGAAAAAAATCTCCTCTAACATGCATATATAGGTAGGTATGTATGTCAGGATATATGTTCAAGAAGAATTTGAGAAGCCAGGCGCGGTGGCTCACGCCTGTAATCCTAGCACTCTGGGAGGCCAAGGCGGGAGGATCGAGTTCAAGGAGTTCAGGAGTTCAAGACCAGCCTGAGCAAGAGCGAGACCTCGTCTCTATTAAAAATAAAAATAAATTAATTGGCCAACTAAAATATATAGAAAAAATTAGCCGGGCATGGTGGCGCATGCCTGTAGTCCCAGCTACTCGGGAGGCTGAGGCAGGAGGATCGCTTGAGCCCAGGAGTTGGAGGTTGCTGTGAGCTAGGCTGACGCCACGGCACTCTAGCCCGGGCAACAGAGTGAGACTCTGTCTCAAAAAAAAAAAAAAAAAAAAAAAAGAGAAGAAGAATTTGGGGACAGAACTGGAAAGAGAACTGGAGTAAGCATGTAAATTGTGGGAGAAAGAGAAAAGAAGCATGTCCAGTCACATGCTGCATTCATGTGGCCAAAGGGCTCAAGGTCCAGCCATGATCACTCACATCCCAGATGGTTCTATTATAAACGTATATACATATATGTGTCTATATATGTCAGCGTGTGTACACATGTATACTACTGACTAAATGCCAACTATGTGTTAGACGCTGTATTAAGCATTTTAAATATGTGATTGCATTTAATGCACAAAACAACCTGAGGAGAGGTAGGTATTGTCCCCATTTCACTGAGCAACATACTGAGGCTTGTAGAGATGATCTGACTTGCTCAAGGTAACCAACCCAGCTCATAGGTGGTATATCTGGGACTCTAAATCTTTTGCTTCTAAAACCACACTATGCTCTTACCCAGACGCTGAATGTCTTTGTTAAGACTCGCTCTAACCACGTGGCTGGGAGCCAGCTTCACCATGCTGGTAACATCCTAGGTGACTTGGGGCATCACTGTCGTCTTAGAATGCCCACACGATATCTCTTCACATTTGCCCACTGTAAGGCTGGTGGCGGGCCCCTTCCCCTCCCCAGATCAACAAGAAAAGGCTCACGAGACCAGACCCGCCAAGGACAACTGCCAGGCCCCGCTGAGAGCAACCACACCTGGATGTCCACCGGGATAAGAAAGTTTTGACTCCTGGATTCTCCAAGTACCACCAGCCCCTCCTATTTCTCAGTAACCATCAAAGGTCACAGTGGGAAAATCCCAGCTTTTCCTGCCAAAAGTCTCCGGTCCGCCCTAAACAGTATAAAGGCACCTCCTCCAAACAGGCACGACTTCTTGGGCACCCCCCTCTCTTGGGACCCGAGAACCTCACCCGGGAGCGCTCAATAAAGCTATGTTGTTGATCCCCACTCTCTCTCTCTGCTTCTTTCACCACTGGAAAACTTTATACCCACCTCTCCCCACTCTTACTGGTCTTTTGCCTAAACAGCTTCAGGAAACCAGACAAAGCAATATAGGACAAAACAAAAACAGGCTTCACTTATTTGATTAAAACATGGGCCTTTCCATGCAATGGGTGTCTGCAGATTTTACACCAACAATTTCAAACCCCATGACCCTCTTTCTTTAATCTATTATGTTCCTGTTTAATTTTGATCACGACCATCGTCTTGGTGGGAGCTCATTTCCACTGGCTCTCCTCTGCCCGTTATCAGAGGGTCTGTTTGGAGGCTCAAGGTATTCCTGAGACCCTTTGGGTACATCTAGTTCTGAGTCATAAAACACAATGGGGAATGTACAACTCCGATTTCTGCCATAGACATAAAATTAGCCACCTAATTCCATGGTGTTGTGGTTGTTTTCCTAATTACTTCTTTATTAAACGACTCACGTCGAAGCAGGAGGGGACACGGATGTCATTTCACCTGAGAAACATAACGGGAGGGTGTGCTGGGTGTCTGTCCACTGCCCCTTCCCCCTGTCCTGGGCCCTGGGGCACCATCCCCCGTGGGCTGCATTGGTAGCCGCCTGCCTTGCCCGCCAGCTGAGTTTGGTCAATGGGCAGGAGGACAGTGAGGGCTGGAGTGTCTATACCTGGCTTCCTCTCTGTGGGGTCACCATGGGCGTCTGTGTCTCTCATGTGGCTGTCACCATGCACCCTGGTTCCCATAACTCTTCTCTACAAGTCTATAGGAGCTGGCTCCCTGCTGGGGCTAGCCCTGGTGTGCGCCACCACCCCTTGTGTGTTTCTCTAGCCCCGCCTCCACCTTTGCAAACAGTCCCTTTAGGAAACCCTCCTAAATACCCGTTTGGCATGTACCATCTCGTGCTCCCTGCACTCTGACGAATACAGATGAAATAAACACTCAAGGCTTTCCTCGCAGGCACAGCAGGGAAGGTGACTGCCTGCCTCATCAAGTGACATTGTTAAAGATCACATCCTACCTGTGCACCGTGTTGCCTGTGGTTTCATCACGACCAGTCTCTCCCTCGTTTGGGAAGAAAACACTCAAGTAAGTGCATCGGGTCGGTGTGCAGACAACCAGGTGCCTACCTGGCATCGGGATGAAGTTAATCTGGGGGTCAGATTGGCCCACCAAAGCCACGCGAGCCCTCAGCATAACCCTGTCTAAACAAAAAAATAAAACAAAAATGTAACCTTGGCTAAGCGCAGTGGCTCACGCCTGTCATCCCAGCACTCTGGGAGGCCGAGGCGGGCAGATTGCTCGAGGTCAGGAGTTCGAAACCAGCCTGAGCAAGAGTGAGACCCCCGTCTCTACTATAGATAGAAAGAAATTAATTGGCCAACTAATATATATACAAAAAATCAGCCGGGCATGGTGGCGCATGCCTGTAGTCCCAGCTACTCAGGAGGCTGAGGCAGGAGGATCGCTTGAGCCCAGGAGATTGAGGTTGCTGTGAGCTAGGCTGACGCCACGGCACTCACTCTAGCCTGGGCAACAAATTGAGACTCTGCTTCAAAAAAAAAAAAAAGTAACCTTGTCACTGTTGAGATAAATGTGCTTGCCCTGTGAAGTTTCTTGGAGGAAACCAGAAGGTTCTTCTGAAGATCACCCAGCACTTCTGGTCTATCAGATTGTTTTCTTGGTCTCCTGTGTGCATACCCCCCACCCCCCACAGATAAGAGCATTTCCTAATATTTATTAATCTGTCTCAGGATGAGATTAAACCATTTTAAAAGTCATCAGTTTCAGCAGGAGGCCAAGAAAACTGCTCGTTTTTCTTCTAGAAGCAAAGCCGACTGACCCTGCTTTGGGTAGCCCCTGGGCCCAGAGTGAGGTTTGCAATGCTCAGCACCGCAACCAAACATCGGCCCTCTCCTGGGACCCAGGAGGCCAAGTCACAGAAAGAAGTAAAGCAACAGTGTAGGCTTTCGTTAATTTTTGACACGAAAGAGAGGAAAGGAGAAGATATGATGCTTTTTAAAGCAGGAAACGCTGGCCTGAACATCAGGCAACGTGTGCTCCTAACCGCCTCGTAATTTGGCTTTTGGCGAGCTGTGTAGCGTCTCTGTGCCTTTGTTTTCTTTTCTGTAAAATGGGATGGCTGAACTACCTGACCACGCGCCAGTGCAGATCAGATCGTTGAGAACAGAACAGAACGCTGAACATTGTATGCCGCGGCGAGACTCAAGAGCACAGCAACGGGGAGGCTGGCCTGGGCCTCTCTGTTTGGCCTCATTCTGCCCTTGGCAAGTCCTTCAGCGACTTTCTGTTATCAGTTTCCCGATCTGAAAATTGGGATATATGTTATCCCTTCCTTAGGGAGTCGTTGTGAGGATTAAATGAGTCACTATGCATAAAACGTTCAGAACCATGGCTGATCCGTGGGAAAGTTCTGAGTGGTGACTAATTTTACTAATGCCAAGAGGACTAGGGGTCTAGGGGTAGGAACCCCTTGTCTTTTTGTATCCATCCAGGGTATAAGAGCTGTGGAAACCCAACCTGGCACTGAAGAGTGGCTCTAATTATAGCACAACACTGAGTTCCCTGCAGGTCCTGTTTAGCAACAGCTTTGTCACGGGACAGTTTTGCAAGAGTGAGACTCTGCTCTATTGTTTTCATCCTCATTATCTGAAATGAACAGTTTGCAATATGTGATAATGCCACCAGCATCTGTTTCTTGAACGGTTTCCACTCGCCAGAACCAAAACACTTCCATAAAGAAAAGACTCCTTTCCGCTGTTCCGGAGTCTCTCTGAAACAGCTTCTACTGGGAGATTAATTATAGAAGCCACAGTATTTCCTGAAAACGGTAAAACATTTTAAAGGCATACTAAGGCACGGCGTGATAAATGGCTTGACTCTTTGCCTGCCTAACAATCCAAAAGAAAAATGCGTGTTCGAAACAGGACAGGATGTAATGGAAACCTAAGGAGATGGACTGTAAAATGGATTTTATGAACTATTTACAGTGGCTGTGTAAACTGTTTTCGTCTAGGCTTGAGAAAGTTCTCTGGCAGGGTTTCTGGGCCTTTCTTGGTGCTTATCTTTTTGATTTGCAGTGTGAAGGTGAGTATTGTCAGCTAGATCTCGAGATAAACCTGGCCAGGTGCTGCTGGCTTTGCCTGAGAGCAGGACTGTATCCTTCAGAGAGAACACCTTCCATTAAAGAAAAAGAAGAAAAAAAAGTGCCTTTGCATCATGGCGAATGTCTCATGACTCCATTGTTCCCAGCATTTTTGTCTCCATTTTAACAACCTAGCCAGAGCGAGCAGCTCAGCAGTGAGGTGGTCCTTTAAGATATAATATTAAGGCCGGGCGTGGTGGCTCACACCTGTAATCCTAGCACTCTGGGAGGCCGAGGTGGGAGGATTGCTTGAGGTCAGGAGTTCGAAACCAGCCTGAGCAAGAGCGAGACCCCGTCTCTACTATAAATAGAAAGAAATTAATTGGCTAACTAATATATATATAGAAAAAATTAGCCGGGCATGGTGGCGCATGTCTGTAGTCCCAGCTACTCGGGAGGCTGAGGCAGGAGGACCACTTGAGCCCAGGAGTTTGAGGTTGCTGTGAGCTAGGCTGACGCCACGGCACTCACTCTAGCCTGGGCAACAAAGTAAGACTCTGTATCAAAAAAAAAAAAAAAGATGGAATATTAATATAGAATTGTCTCTACAACTTGCTCATCTGACTATAACTTCTACTTTGTCTCGTTTGTGAAAAGCATATCACCCATGTATCCCAGAGAAAACCATTCCATATATTTGGCAAGGATTTCCATTTACTTTTTTTTAAAAAAAGGCGATTGGATCTTGCCTCAAAATACACAATCACTTTTCCATGCTTCGTGGAATTTACCAAATAGTTCATGAATCATGGCGACCCCTGGCTTCTCTGCTCCCGGTTGATCCGTGCCCAGAACGTTGGGACAGCCCTTGGGGGAATGCTGGGGGACTGGGTTACCCTGTGAACACTCTGGTCACCTACAAAATGAGGACACCACCACCAAACAACTCTTGGAAAAAAAAAAGAATTTGAAATTTGATATTGCAAAAGAGGTCTTGAGACTGTTATCACAGTGGGGAACTATCAGGACATTGTTCTGCTTCTTTACACTTCGTTGTGGCTTAGGACTGTTTTTATTTTTAATTATATAGGGGGCTGGCAGCACCATAATCTTCTTAGTGTTTATCAGGGGGTCCTCAAACTTTTTGAACAGGGGGCCAGGTCACCGTCCCTCAGACCGTTGGAGTGTGTAGCGCAAATTCCACGCATGCGCACTGTGGGCCCGGCTGCTAAGCAGGACAGGCAGCGGCAGCAAAAACACCCAGCGGGCGGGATAAATGTCCTCGGCGGGCCGCGTGTGGCCCTCGGGCCATAGTTTGAAGACGCCTGGCTCAGGTCCTCTGAAATCTTAATCCAGCCCTGATGTGACTCTGGGCTTAGGTGTTCATGATGGGCATTCACCTGTGCCAGCTGCTGCTGCTGCTGCTGCATCTCTGAGCTCCACGAGCGCAGGGACCCCGTGTCCTGCTGCCTTTCTGTCCTCAGTGCCCAGCACAGAACCGGGCACACGGCGAGTGCACAGTGGATGCTTGCTATTGTAGACACTACTTCGGTTACAGCAATTGCAGCGAGCGTTGTGATTAAAGCAGGCTCAGTTTAACTAACGAAGCCACCGAAGGTGCTATAGATCTTGCCCTCTAACCAGTGAGGGAGACAAGGAAATGTGTTTGAAATAATTAGTGCCTGCCAGACACAGCGTCGGGTGCTTTGCATATGTCTACTCGCTCCTTAATCCTCGTATCAAACCCTGAGGTCTGTTATCAGCCCCGTTTACCCAGACAGAACCTGAAGCTTAGACAGGTTAAGCAACTTGCAAAAGTCATTCGAGACAGGAAATGAAATAGTGGGACATCAGACCAAGGTCAGCCTGACCCCTAGACCCGAGTTCTCTCTATGACACACGTCGCCAGACTGTTGAACACGTTGCACGTGTTGAAGTTCAACAGACCGATTGCTGGTGTCCAGAAGCTAAGATAGATGTACATCAGAAATAGCTCGGCGAGTCACGATCAAGTCATGTTCAGATTAAAAGCAATTTATTAAGGAACCTCTATTCAAGATTGCAGGTGGGGATGGGGTCAGGGGAATCTCCTATGAGTTTTAGGTCACCGGGTAACAATTCTGAGATCTATATAGTCTTAGAAAACTCCTAGGCCTTAGAACCCCAGGCCCTTCATTCGAGTTTTCAGAAGTGCTGATTTTGGGATGGGACCCAGCAAGAGGCTAAAAGCAGTTTGATAGGGGTTGGATTTTGCCCCCTTTTCCTGAGCCGTGAAGGTGGGGTGGGGTGCAGAAGTCATCAGCACCTAAGGATTGGTACGATTGTGCTTGCAAAGGTAACAGAAAAGGAAAGAAAACATTCCTCGCTCTCTTTTCTTTTACCGCAAACACTGGTTCAATTCTAGACTATTTTCAGGAAATCCTGGAATTTGCCACAATTAATAAAACGGTAGCAACACTCAGAGAAGCTGGAGAGAAAATTCTGGAGATGACATGGAACCAACCAACTCTTCTTCCAAACAATGGAAAGAAAAGAGTCTAAACTAGAGGAGGGAAAGGACATGAAGCTGCAGAAATGAAGAACTGTCTTAAACGAGGGCAGAAGCATGATACCCTGTAGAGTCTTTTAAAACAGGATCCATAATGATTAATACCTGCTGCCCTGGTGTGGGGCTGGCCAAAGTGCAGGGAGGTGGACAGATGGCCTTTCAAAGTTCTTCCAGCCAGAAATTTCTATCATTGTATGGTTCCTTTGGCTAAGTCCCCATTTCACCTTATTCTTTTTTAGTCTAGTTTTTCACTGGCTCCATCTATAATAGAAAACAGAAAGTTATTCCCCAATTGCAAAAGGCCACGACCAGGTCACATCGAATAATGAAATGGCAAAGCTCACAGACTCTAACGTTAGACAATGAAAGAAGAAACTCACCTCTGATCATGAAATGCAATGGGAAAATGTGCATTTTACTCTCTCCATAGCACATGGGGTTTTGAAGACAAGGAGAGACAGGAGAATGGGTTGTCACAGGCAATACTTCCTACCTGGTTACCTGTCTAACTTGCTCTGTGTTTTCTCTAGTATTGGAGCACAAACTGAATTGTAAAATAGAACATCAAAGTTAATAGCACGGATGGAGTGTTAGGTGCAATAAGTCATGAAGGGTTTATGAATGTGCTGAAAACCAACTAAAACTCTCAGGCATAAAGTCCTAATGAGTTGTGTCAACTAAGAACCATGGAGAAGAAAGGAGAATGAGGTTTGAAAAGTACATAGTCTGTGTGGCAGAGAGCTAATTATCCAGACATCTAATCTTCCAGGAGGCTACCAGCTAGTTCACCTGCTAAAAGTCATTTAGGAGTGGGTTGCAGAGATATTTTTAAATATGCCATTTTCATAATCCAGCATGCCTACTACATCTGATAGTCAAAC
The DNA here is from genome assembly GCF_040939455.1 of Microcebus murinus. NCBI lineage: Eukaryota > Metazoa > Chordata > Mammalia > Primates > Cheirogaleidae > Microcebus > Microcebus murinus. Next base: position 15,444,834 of record NC_134129.1, read on the forward strand.
CCTTAAGGACTAGCTGTTAGAGCAAAATGTGAAATACTCTGTCCAGCTCTGTGCTTTAGACACTGGGAGGTTATTAGCAATAATAAGCCCCTGACCACCATTTAAATGAATTCCCAAAACTCGCTACTAGACTTTGAGAGATTTTAGCTCCTCTAAGTGAATGACCCAATATTTTATTTTGTGTTGCTATGTTTATCTGATTCGATTTAATGGTTTGGGAAAGTGGTCTGGGCAGAGACATTGGGGGACATGGAGGAAAAAGAAACAAAGAGCAAGACCTAAGTAGGGTTCAAGTTCCAGAACATTCTCTAATTAGCTTTGTTATCTCGCTCACACAGATAAAATTATGGAATTATACTGTTCTAGGTACTTCATATGAATTAGCCCATTAATCTCTGAAACAACCCTATGAAATAGGTTCTGTCATTTTTTTTTTTTTTTTTTTTTTTTTTTTTTTTGAGACAGAGTCTCACTCTGTTGCCCAGGCTAGAGTGAGTGCCCTGGCGTCAGCCTAGCTCACAGCAACCTCAATCTCCTGGGCTCAAGTGATCCTCCTGCCTCAGCCTCCCGGGTAGCTGGGACTACAGGCATGCGCCACCATGCCCGGCTAATTTTTTCTATATATGTTAGTTGGCCAATTAATTTCTTCGTATTGATGGTAGAGATGGGGTCTCGCTCTTGCTCAGGCTGGTTTCGAACTCCTGACCTTGAGCAATCCTCCCACCTCGGCCTCCCATAGTGCTAGGATTACAGGCGTGAGCCACCGCGCACATCCTAGGTTCTGTCATTATCCGTCCTGTTTTACAGATAAAGAAACTGAGGCTGGGAGAGGCTAAGTAACTTACCCAAAGTCACACAGGAAGTAAACCAAAGAGGTCAATTTTGTGCCCAGCCTTTCCCCTCTGCGGAGTCCATAGTCCTCTCCACTTTGCTGTATGGCATCCTTGAGTTTGTCAGTGATAAGCGAGTGTAGACAATGTACTAGACCCTGCTGGACACAGACCCACATATGAGGACACAGTGTGGCCAAACACACATGGCCCTGATTACATGGAGCTTATAGTCTAGAAGCGAAGACAGACATGAAAACAAATAACTTAAAATTATTAAATAATCTCAAGTGTACAAGGAGCCCTGAAGAAGAAAGAAACATTAGGTATTTTTCCTCTATAAAATGAGGAAACTAAATGATCCAATCTCTATTCCAACTCTATCATTCATTCTCTTCTCTTCAGAAATTTACAACCCCACATAGAATGTAAGCCAACAGTCAGACCTACAAAATTTCTGTTCAGTCCATAAAGCTTGTGCTGACCTATGAAAGCTTCGTGTTCTCCGATTCAACAAGCTTCCTTCTTTCTCTTAAGTCTTCTCCAAGGATCCTACTACCGGTAGGTTTGTTGTAATTTATAATATTTGTAGAGTGTCTTGCAGTTGACCAACATTTTCCCATAGGTCATCTCATCGAGTCTTCCCAACCACCTTGGGAGGTGAGTGCTGGTACCTCCATTAGTGAAAAATAATAATAATAATAATAATATTGAGGACATTGGTACTATAAGATGGGAGTCTGACAGCCGCCTCATTTGCCAGCAAATTAATAAACGTCTCTTTCCTTGTCCTCCAACCACTTGCCCTCATTCTTCTGATGTGAACTTGAGCCCTTTGTTCTTTCCTTCGTAACCAAGATGCATCTGTATACCTACGTCTGCCTTGGGGGTTTGAGCACATAGGGTAGTGGAAAGATATTTTGAAAGTGACTCAACTGTACATACATTGAGAAAATATGTCTTACTTCATTTGAAAATGACATATGGCCATTAGCAACTTGGTTTTCTGTGAAAACGAAGACGATTTGCATTTATAAGACTGAATCATTAGCAGAAGCATTTCCTGTTCATGACTGGAGTCGATCTTTGCTGTTGCCTTATGCGGTTTTTGACATGTTTATTATCGTGAGAGCAAAAGTCAAGAGATGCAGAAGCATGAAATGCAGACATAACACACATAACTTGCGATGCAGTCTGATGATTGTACTCTGAGCTAGTGAAATCATCAATATCTTTAGACATCTCTCTGGACTTTTCTATGACTCAGTCTTGATCCTCCAAAGCTCTTATGAATAAAGAGCCTCTGGAGTCTTTCGATAAAATAAAATTAAGCGAATAACATTATTTACATCATGCACGGTTTAACCTATGAGCACCATGTAACGCTATTCAAGGAACATGACTTCCTACATTTTAAAATTCAACCATAAATGAGGAAATCTGGCTGATTTTAAGCAATAGCATTTTTTTAAGACTAAAATTTAAGTTGTCAATAAACAATGTGCTCGGTATGAAAGCTATCTATTCTTAGAAATAAAAGCATAGGCAGAACAAAACAGGGTGATACCAAAAGATATGGGTTTGGGCACAAATAGAGGAATTTTTAAAAATCAGATCACAGCTATGGGGTTAATTATAGACCAGATTTTTGAGATTTTTGACCAGCAATTTACTTCCCTGCCACTAGATGGGGCTCCCTAGTTGAGGTTATTTCCCTTCCAGATTTGCATTTTTGTGTCAGACAACCTAGAGAATTCAACTGGGATTCGGGTTCAGCATTTTAAAAGATAAGTTATTGGAAGGTATTCAATGGGAATCCTAATAAGATTGACTTTTTTGTTGACCACAATAGTCTTATTGAGCAAAGCTAGCTTTATCCCAATTTAACATGAAATAGGTCACTATTAGAAAAGACAGCTTTATTGTGTTTGTATTTAGGATTAACGGATAAAATAAATAGTTCTTTTCTTCCCACAGGGGTTGATGAGCCAGCTTTATTCTAAATGACTGAAGACTCCTGTTCTTTTCAACAAACACAGTCCTCCAATTAGGAGCTGCAAATAAGATTATATGCCCTGAATAAGTCTGAAAAGGTCCTTTTATAATTAGAAAGTTTGTGTGTGGGAAGTAGAAGCAGCATTAAGTGCTCTCTGTGGCTTTATTAAAGCAGTGACATGAAGATTTCCCAAATCCTCATCTGAGTGCTCTAAAACGATAAAACAAAAATTATGGAAAATAGCCAGTGTGTTCCATTTCTTCTTCTTCTTCTTTTTTTTTCTGGAAGCCTTCACATTTATGCTGTAGAAACAAGTCAATGGTTTTTTTTTTTGTTTTTGTTTTTGTTTTTTTATCAGGCATCTTTGAAACAGAGTGACATTTGGTAGTGCACAGATTGTTAAAATATAAGTGAAAATAATTTAAACGGAGGGACGAAGTTAGAATAGCCTTGTTGATACAGGGCATACTGTACATTTCCACTTAAACACTTCCATGATGGCCACTCGCCCACTGCTATGATATATAATATTCTGTGAAATACGATTGGGTTTAGCTGATGTTAAGCCGCCTGCCCTGCAGACTCACAGTGGTGACTGTACTTGTCTACTCTTCTAGATAAACCAGATTTTAGTATGTAAATGGATATTTCCTGGAAGAATAAATGCCACACACACACACACACACACACACACACACACACACACACACACACACACAATGCACTCAGGGCCCAGGTGGACTCGGCCCACAGAGCTGTATGCAGAATGAAGATGCATTTGCACAGAGCTGCCTGCTGAGAGTCTCTAGATCAGGCATCCTCAAACTACAGCCCGAGGGCCACATGCAGCCCACCAAGGACTTTTATCTGGTCCGCCGGGTGTTTTTGCAGCCGCTGCCTGTCCTGCTTAGCAGCCTCGTCCCAGGCCCACAGTGCGCATGCGTGGAATGTGTGCCCCGCACTCTCCAACGGCCCTCCAACGGTCTGGGGGACAGTGACCTGGCCCCCTGTTTAAAACGAGCACCCCTGCTCTAGACAACGAAGGAGAAACAGCAGGTCCAGACACAGCACACAGAGCCGCATCCGCTCTGCCGCTCGGCCACCTGCACAGGTATATTTTGGGTGCTTTGCAACATGCCAGAAACGGTCCTGGGGGCTGGAGAGGTGGCCGGGGACAGGACACAGATCCCTGCCCTCAGGGAGCTGGCACTGGTGGCTGGCACAGCCACTTTCACCTGTGCTACCCTACTGCACCTTTCTTTGCAACACGTTTACCTATAAAATAATGCCTACCCAGCAAGTCGGGTAGGTTGAAAACAGCACATTAGGTTGGTGCAAAAGTCATCGCCTTTTCAGACCTTGAATTTTAAATCATTATAACTAGGCTCGAACACGTCTTCATTAATGAAAATAGGAACCATCACAATTTCTACATTTTTGCCAACGAGAAATAAACTGTTCATTCCCATAGTGTAAAAAAATCCATGCTTTCGGGATTCAGTAAACTCTTGGGAAGCATTTTCTGCATCCTGCTGGTTGTGGAAGCGTTTTCCCTGCAAAAAATTTGTCCAGAGGCTTGAAGAAGTGGCGGTCGGCTGGAGAGGGGTCAGGCAAACGTGGTAGATGACACAAAACTTCATAGCCCAACTCATCCAACTTTTGAAGCGCTGGTTGTCCATTATGCAGTCTGGCATTGTCGTGGGGAACTGGGCCCTTTCTGTTGACCAATGCTGGCTGCAGGCGTTGCAGTTTTTGGTGCATCTCATCGATTTGCTGAGCATACTTCTCAGATGTAACGGTTTCGACAGGATTCAGAAAGCTGTAGTGGACCAGACCAGTAGCTGACCACCAAACAGTGACCGTGACCTTTTTTTGGTGCAAGTTTGGCTTTGGAGCTTCTTCTCGGTCCAACCACTGAGCTGGTCATTGCCAGTGGTTGTATAAAATCCACTTTTCATGGCACCTCACAACCCGATCAAGAAATGGTTTGCTGTTGCATACAAGAAGAGAAGATGCCACTTCAAAACGACGATCGTTTTTTATTTTGGGGTCAGCTCACGAGGCCCCACTTATTGGGCTTCTTCACCTTTCCAGTTTGCTTCAAATGCCCAATGACCATAGAATGGTGGACATTGATTTCTTCAGCAACTTCTCGTGTAGTTGTAAGAGGATCAGCTTCGGTGATTGCTCTCATTGTCATTGTCAACTTCCAATGGCCGGCCACTGCGCGCTCCTCATCTTCAAGGCTGTCTCCTTTGCAAAACTTCTTGAACCACCACTGCACTGTATGTTCACTGGCAGTTCCTGGGCCAAATGCATTGTTGACGTTGAGAGTTGTCTCTGGTGCTTTATGACCCATTTTGAACTTGAATAAGAAAATCACTCGAATTTGCTTTTTGTCTAGTATCATTTCCATAGTCTAAAATAAATACAAAATAAACAGCGAGTAATAAGTCATTAGCAAAAAAAAAATAAAGCTACAAATGTGCATTATAATGATGTGTAACATAACTGTATTTAAGAATGGATTCCAATATCAAAAGGCAAATTTTAACAATGTTAACACCACAATCACTTTTGCATCAAGCTAAACAGCTGGAGGACCCAGAAAAGGCACTGAGAACTAGGAGACACTCAATAAATATTCCAAGAATGAATGATTATACCTACCAAATCAGGCACTAACTCTCTATGCCTGATTTCCTAAACTTTCAAACCCACTTAACAAAATTAAATTGCAGAAATTAAATAGCTGATACCACCTCCTGGCATTCCACCTCCTGGCATTTTAATATTATATACACATCACACACACACACACACACACACACACACTCCTGGTAGGCTCTCTCACTTTAGAATCACTAAGTATTTCAGATGTCAAAAAGATGCTGTTGATTGTTACTTCTTCTAGTTGAAATGATGAAAAAATGTATTATTCAGAAATAAAATTCTATAACAATATTGAATATGCTCTTTCAAGCTATACTCTCCCAGCTTCACCCCTATCCCATGCAGAAATTTAGATAAGCTCCGCCCTCCAAGGATCACCATGTCAGGTAGACGGTAAATGTGGTTAGCTGCTGGCCTGTTTGACTGAGAGAACATTCCTGTCCAGATGGAATCATCAGCTTCATGGTATAGCAAGGTTTGATTCAGATGAGTGGTTCTATATCACACCATACTGCTCGTATCATCTGTGGGAGTTTTATAGAGACACCTAATGCCTATGATTTCTTGTAGATGAAATCAAAAGCATGGGCAACAAAAGCAAAAACAGACAAGTAGGACTACGTCAAACTAAAAATCTTCTGCACAGAAAAGGAAACAATCAACAGAGTGAAAAGGCAACCCAAGGAATGAAAGAAAAAATCTGGAAACCATTTATCTGATGAGGGGTTAATATCCAAAATATATGCAAAACGCATGCAACTTAATAGCAAAAACTCAAATAGCCCAATTTAAAAATGGGCAAAGGACTTGAATAAGCGTGTCTCCAAAGAAGACATACAAATGGCCAGCAGGTATATGAACAGATGCCCACCGTCACTAATGATCTGAGAAATGCAAAGCAAAATCACAAGGTATCACTTCACACCTGTGACGATGGCCATTATAAAAAATAAGAAGAAAAGAACGAGTGTTGGCAAGGATGTGGAGAAATTAGAACCCTTGTGTACTGTTAGTTGGAATGAAAAATGGAATAGCTGCTATGGAAAACATTATGGAGATCCCTCAAAAAATTAGAAATGGAACTACTATATGATCCAACAATCCCACTTCTGGGTATTTAACCAAAAGAACTGAAATCAAGATCTTGAAGGGATATTTGTATTTGATATTTATTGCAGCATTAGTCACAATAGCTAAGGAGTAGGAACACAGTGTCCATCAATGGATGGATGAATGGATAAAGAAAATGTAGTATGTACATACAGTGGAGTATTATGCAGCCTTAAAAAGGAAGGAAATCCTGAAATATGCTACAACTAGGATCAACCTTGAGGACATGATGCTAAGTGAAATAGCCCCATCACAGAATGACAAATATTGCATGATCGCACATATACAAGGTATCTAAAGTAGTCAAACTCAGCAAAGCAGAAAATAGAATGGTGATTACCAGGGGCAAATGAGGAGTTGCTGTTTAATGGGTATAGGCATGCATCTTTCAGGCATGCAAGATGAAAAAGTTCTAGAGACCTGCACATCAGATATGTATAACAATGTGCATATAATTAATAATACTGTGCAATACACTTAAAAGTTTGTTAAGAAGGCATATTCCATCTTGTGTGTTTCTTAGCATAATGAAAACAAAAAGCAAGCAAACACACACAAAAAACCGAATGCCTGGCCCCACTCTAACCAATTAAATCGGGATATGGGGTTTGGGGGCTGAATATCCCTTTGTTGTTTTTGATTTTTTTTTTTTTTTAAGAGATAGAGTCTTGCCATGTTTTCCAGGCTGGAGTGCAGTGGCTGTTCACAGGCAATCATAGCTCACTACAGCTTCCTGGGTGCAAGGGATCCTCTTGCTTCAGCCTCCCAAGTAGCTGGGTCTACAGGCATGCACCACCATGCCCGGCATGCTGTCTCTCTCTCTCAGCTATGCACATTAGAGAGCTATTACACCAGCTACAGGAAACTCTCCATGAAACTACCTTATCTTTTTTTAAAAAAATAATCTCCATCACCTCTCCTATATTCCCCCCCTGATAATAACTATAATACTTAATAATACCTATTTTGGTCAATGGAACCATCATCCTTTAAGTTAACTGAGCTGGAAACTTGGATGTCATCCTAAGCTCACTCCTACCCCCAGCCATGAAACTTCCACATCTTAAACATCCATCCACCCATCTCCTTCTCTCTCTCTCTCTCTCTCTCTCTCCCTTTCTCTCTCTCTTTCTCTCTGTCTCCCTTTCTCTCTTCTTTTCTCTCTCTCCCTTTCTCTCTCTCTTTCTTTCTCTTTCTCTCTCTCCCTTTCTCTCTCTTCCTTTCTCTCTCTCCCTTTCTCTCTCTTTCTCTCTCCCTTTCTCTCCCTGTCTCTCTTTCTCTCTCCCTTTCTCTCTTTGTCTCTCTCCTTTTCTCTCTCTCTCTCCCTTTCTCTCTCTCTCTCCTTTTCTCTCTCTCTCTCCCTTTCTCTTTGTCTCTCTCCTTTTCTCTCTCTCTCTCTCTCCCTTTCTCTCTCTCTCTCTCTCTCTCTCACTCTCTCTCTCTCCACTACCACATCTTAATGACAGGTTTTGATCTTCTCTCAAATTGAAATCTAATTACATTATTCTATCTCTGAAAAATTTCAACAAATAGCCTAATCTTCAGAATAAGCTTTAAACCAAAGCCAATATGCTGCTTTGTCTACTCCACCTACTAAAATAAAAGAGGGAAGGGTCAAGTGAAAAGAGGTAAGCTTTACATAGTTCATTTTATATCCCCGTCACTAACATTTCTTTCTGAGTCCTTACCAAATCAAGGTGTGTGTTTTGAGTGGGCCTCGCTGTTCTAAGTGATGCGATTGACTTAGACGCAGCCCTGTGTTGTGTGTCATGCCCAACTCTGCATGACCTCAGCCTTGCAGACGGGTGCTCACCCCCGTCTTCACATGCAACCAGTGCTCTGTCATTGCCAATCTACTCTCAGTCCTCCTATGGGCCACCTCTTGCTGGCATTCGAACATTTGCACAGGTTGTCCAAACTCTCTACAACACCTTCCTCCTCCCTACCTCTCTCCACCTGCCTAACTCCTCTTTGGACTTCAAGATCAGCATACGTATGCCATTAGCTTACAGTGGGGCGGGGGGGGGACAGGGACAGTTACAGCAATAGATGCTATAACAAAGATGGCAGGCGCTGCCCAAGGGCTTTTGAACCTACATAATTTCATCTCTGAAGCTGCCTTCTGGAAGCCATCCTGACTAGCTTCACAGAGTGCATAGGGACCCACTCATTCCCCTGTCTCTGCAGGTTACCCGAAAAGGAATGCTCCAGAGGAAATGGCACAAAGCCACAGAATTTTAATTGCAGTTTAGAATGACAGATGCGAGTAAGCCAAAGTTTGCAAAATTTGCAAAACTGAGAAAGCACTATGAATTTTGCAACAATGCCAGGAATGGTTGTGAGTAGGTCCACGCAAACAAACAGGAGTCCTATAAATACAGGAAGCTACTTTTCCCACCCATCCTCAACCACTAGAACCAAAGCCAACATGCCACTTTTGCCTCTTACCCACTCGACTAGAAGGGCTAGGGGTCAAATGAGAAGAGCTAAGCTCTATAGAGCACATTTATTCTGCATTGCTATAATTAACATTTCTTTCTGAGTACCAATCAAATTGGGGTTTGTGTTGTAAGTGGGCCTTGCTGTTCTAAATGTTGTGATTGATCTGGATGTGGCTATTGATTCGCTTTTGAGACTATTATCTATTTGACAACCAGGAAAAATGATCTTCTTTGGATCTGACCTGCCAGATTTGATTCCCAAGGAATGATGAACATCCATTAGTGGGCCCATATATATTAATGAGCAGGAGGGTGTGGAACCGAGTAGTCTGTAATTACACCCACAATTGCTTCCACATTTAAAACAAATTCTGATACTATTTGCACGCGTCATTGAAAACCAATTATTTATACAGGTTGCAATTTTGACTCATAAAAAAAACGAACATTTGTTTTATACTTTTCAAGGAGGGAAAAATGCAATGAATAGAATATAATAGGTTGTCTGAAATTATCAGTTACCAAAAATATTTCTTTTTAATCCGAGAAGGCCTGTTCAATAGGAATGTTTGCATTATTTAGTTTGTTGACTTGCTTGTAGTTATTCTTGTTAAAATTTACAAGTCCAATTATTTGACTGTGACATAGAATTGTGTCCAAAGAATTAGAGAAGCATTTGCCCACTGGTAATTAAAGTTTCTGGGGTGATAAGAATTTAAAAGATTATATAAGAGATAATAATATTATCTTCTAGTGAGTAACTGCTCCTTTAGTTTTTTTTTTTTTTTTTTTTTTTGGGAAAAGGGAATGATATTAACTCTTCCAGCCAGTATGTTAATTCATCCTACTCAAGTGTGAGTTGGAAGGAAGGGTTAGCTGCAGTTAATAAACACCAGCTATGTATCCAAACACCACCCTGGGAATTTAGACAAAGACAAGTAAGAAATAAATGCCTCCTCCCTCAAGAAACTTACATTTGAGTGGGCCCCAGTGTCTGAAACTTTAAAATCTCACATATAGGGAGGGGGGCGGGTATATACATACATAGTGAGTGAGATGTGCACCATCTGGGGGATGGTCATGCTGGAGACTCAGACTTTTGGGGGGAGGGGGGGAATGGGCATTTATTGAAACCTTAAAATCTGTACCCCCATAATATGCCAAAATAAAAAAAAAAAAATCAAAAAAAAAAAAAAAATCTCACATATAGGAAGTCGTCTCCTATCCAATATGCTCTCCGTCAGCACTAAGGAAAGCCAGGGCCCTCCAAGCCCTGGCATTAAGTGTAGGGCGGATCATGAATATTTCAGAGGCTACAAAAATGTCTGCAGGCTCATAAAGTTTGGGAACTTACGGGGGAAGATTAAATGTGCTGATTGAACACACAGCTGAAGCCAGGCACGCTCATGTCTCCTGCGGCCCTTCCCACGTGGGAGGCAGGGGACGATGGGGGATCGGGGGGTAGGGAAGCCACACCCACGGGGTCTGCAGTTGGGCTGGAGGCAGCCTTTGCTGTTTACTTTTTTTTTTTTTTGAGACAGAGTCTCACTCTGTTGCCCAGGCTAGAGTGAGTGCCATGGCGTCAGCCTAGCTCACAGCAACCTCGAACTCCTGGGCTCAAGCGATCCTCCTGCCTCAGCCTCCCGAGTGGCTGGGACTACAGGCATGCGCCACCATGCCCGGCTAATATTTTCTATATATATTAGTTGGCCAATTAATTTCTTTCTATTTATAGTAGAGACGGGGTCTCGCTCTTGCTCAGGCTGGTTTTGAACTCCTGACCTCGAGTGATCCTCCCGCCTCGGCCTCCCAGAGAGCTAGGATCATAGGCGTGAGCCACGGCGCCGGGCCAGCCTTTACTATTTCTTAGCTTATGACTTTAAGCACCTTATGGAGCAACCTCTTGCCTTAGTTTCTACTGCAGCAAAATGAGAGTACCACTGGTCCTCACCCTACAGGGTTGTCATGAAGATTGTGAGTTAATGCTTGCAACAGGACGAGGAGGGCTTAACAGATGCAACTATAACTGTAATGATCTCAGGCACTTTTTATTTTGAGACAGAGTCTCGCTTTGTTGCCCAGGCTAGAGTGAGTGCCATGGCGTCAGCCTAGCTCACAGCAACCTCAAATTCCTGGGCTCAAGCAATCCTCCTGCCTCAGCCTCCCGAGTGGCTGGGACTACAGGCATGCGCCACCATGCCCGGCTTATTTTTTCTATATATATTTGATGGCCAATTAATTTCTTTCTATCTGTCGTAGAGACGGGGTCTCGCTCTTGCTCAGGCTGGTTTCCAACTCTTGACCTCGAGCAGTCTTCCTGCCTCGGCCTCCCAGAGTGCTAGGATCTCGGGCACTTCTTTTTCAACCCAAATCCCTCTTTGTCTTTGGAACCCATCTCCATCAGGACCCTCTGAGATGAACTCTAGACATTTCCCGGGTCCGACTCGACAAGGAGAGAGAGTACAGGGAAAACTTCATCCTCACTCTCTGCCTTCAGGTTGAAAATGATCTCATTCGTGGCTCATTTTATTTTTTTTCCCCTGCATACTACAGCCTTTGGGAGCTTTGAAGAAATCCATCTACAAATGCAGATTGCCCTGGCAGACGCCTGGTGGAGGCTCCAGCAGAACAGGGGTAGCAAGCGGATGGCACTCTGCCCAGGGCAAGCAAAGGCTTTGCAGCTGCCTTTGTAAACACTGCACTGGGAAAGAAAAAAAAACACCACCCTGGCCCCATGCCGCCTTTTTCCCTGGGACCCTGAGAAGGGTCGCAGGTCCTTCCCCAGAGCTACATCTGCAAAAGGCACACCTGGCAGGAAGAATCTTCGATGCCCAGGCAGCTTGGCAGAGGAAGAGCTCAGAGGAGCCCAGCGCCCAGCAGCGACCTGTCCCTCCGTCAGCAGAAACTACCAGAAAGCAGATATTTTAGCCTGAGGTTTGTACAGGCCACGAAATTCTGTTTTCCACTCCGGCTTAGATGGTGGAGGCGAGGAGAATGCAGCGCAGTGAGATGAAATGGAAGCAGGTGCTACTTCCTTTCCACAACTGACATTCCAAATTTTGCTGCTTGCAGGAGCAGAGACGACAAGGAGAAAGAAAGTGGGGTTTTTCTCCGGCTGGCCCAGCTGCCCGGCGGACACAGAGTGGGACGCACGAAGGTGACTCTGTCCTTTTAAACTTTCTGGCAACCACACCTAAAACCAGGAAAGAGAAAGAGAAATTAATTTTAATAAAGTATTTGCTTTAACCCCATAGATCCGAGAGACCATCATTTTGGCAAGTAATCAATTAAAAAAAAAAAAAGAAGAAGAAGAAGAAGATCTTTTTTACATTCTTTTTGATGCCATCTTCGAAATCCAGTGTGTCGCAATGTGGACAAGGGACGTCGCAAGTTCTCAACAGCTACCTGTGCCTGGGGGCTCTGATTTTGGACAGAGCAGGACTAGACTCTTCTTGGAAAAGTAAGATAAAGCAGAAACTTCCAGATTGCCAGACTGATGAAATGTCTTCCTCTTGAGTGCATTGGGATGAGCTGAGGTTCATCTTATAAGTTAATTACGGGCTTTTCAGCCCCGTCACTTGCTCTCTCTCCTGGCAATAAGAGGCAGGGGCCACTCGGACCCCAAACCCCTGGTCCTCTGTCTCTCGAGAGAAGTATCTTTTTGGTTGATGTCATTCCATTACTAAAGTCCCTCGGGTGTTCGGTGCTAAGGTCTCTCTGGGCGTTCACACCTCCTTTTAGGAGTTGCTAGGTCTTCCCGACAGAAGGCCACATAAGGCTAAATAAGGGGCGGGAGCTGGAGAAATCCCAGATGACTCTGGAAGCATTTGCAACGTGGCAAATGCAGAGACCGGACGACTTGTGCACGTCCTTGCTAAGGCGCAGGACTGAGAAGGGACAGGTGGCACCTTCGCCCAGCCTCCCAGGCTTTGCTCTCCTTCCCTTCCAAATGTTCCCAATGTTGCCACCCGTCTTTGGGAATTTATGAATCCATGACAAATAAATGTCTCCTGATCACTCTCCCAGTCTCAGGATGGTCTGGTTGAGGGCATCTCCTAGGGGGCTCTGGCTTTGGGTACGGCTCACAGAGAGGTTTCTCGTTCTCCTGAACCTCAGGAGATCTTACTGGTCTCAGCCCGAAGACTTCCACCTACAGGAAATCTCCCCCCACCACCACTAGAACAGCTGTAAAGTGAGATATGTATGCGCTCTCGTGTTCTTGCTACTTCTCATATTTTATAATCATGATCGACCCCGGGTGATTATCTGATGATCTATTCCCCCATGTGCTTCCTGTAGGCAGAAAATGGATCTGTTTTGCCCATGTCTAATGGAGATAATTTGGAATGTTATTCTCTCTCCCCAGCCCATCGAACTCTATTCTGAATTTAATATCACCCCAAGCTCAGAAAAAAACTCAGTATTTATTCAACTGTTTTGCTTCTCCTTGTTTCATTGTTGCCTTTAAACATAAACAGTCCTCCTCCGGCTCCTGGTTACAGCCCTTCCTGAAGGTGTCTCACCTAATGTGTACAGTCCCCTTTGAGCTCTGTCCCCTTTCCCTCCTCTAGCACCCAGGCCTCCCCTCATGGAAGCCCTCCTCCCAGCTCCTTGCCTGATATTTCAGAGACCACTAGAATGTTCCCTCTGTCCCACGCATACACTAAGAAGTCTCTGTGTTTCCATTGCTATCTTCTCGAAGGGAAGTCCATACCCTGAAGTCCTCACCCTTTATTGTGAACAACACATCAAAATGCTTAAGGGAAAAGATTGGCGAATTAAAAAGACAGATTATAAGAAGCTTGATGTCAAGGCAACTGCAACTTCCCGTATATGCTAAGTCGGCCCAGGGCTCATTTCTCGCCATTTCCACCCATAGGCGTGACTTGTTTCAGGATCTTGCCAAATGCATAGAGGGTTTAGGAAGCTTCACGCAGGCTTCCTGTTTTCCACAGATGACACCAAACTAAAGGGCCTCCAGACACAGGGTGGTGGGTGGGCCATGATCGCAGGGAAAAGATTCAGCCTAGTGCCATCATGATGCTCTTGTCTGGAAAGATCTAGTGCCTGAGACAGCCGTCCTGGGTGGTCCCCCTGGTTTCAATGAGCATCACAATTCCCTGAAAATACATCTCTGGGCAGCCTAAGGAGTCTCTGATCGCATGTAGATCCATGAAAGGAGGAACGTTCTGTTTTCTAGGCTAGGAAACGCTGGAGTGAGCTTCGTACCGGCAGGAGGTTGGGCTTGAGAAAGCAAGATCTGCTCTTGGAGAAAAAAAGCTATGCATAACCTTATCAACCCCACACGACTATTTCCAGTTGTGCAAATTCTCTTCCAGTTTGTCTTAATATGCATATTTTTTCCAAAGTCCCTAACATGTAGCCGTTTCCTTTGAATTGTATCAATTATTTTCAGAAGAAAAGGTCTTTCTTTGTGGTCCGCAGAGAGAACAACAAATGAGACTCAGAGTGACCTCCACAGAGCTATCAGTAACAGCCTGTCCTTGTAGAACATTTTGACATCAATCCCCTGAGACAGACAGGGGAAGAACATTATAGCCATTTGCACAGATGGGGAAACTGAGTCCCAGAGCTGCTGAGAAACTAAAGAGGAGCAAAGTCAGAGCTGGAACACCTATTTCCCTACTTCGTTTACTACTCAATAAGTATCTTTTCTCTCCATTTTATTTTTAAATTTGAAGCCATAATTTATTGACCTGGAAGGACTATTCGTGGAGGGCCATTTATACAAATACAAGGTGCTGTCTTTTAGTTGCGTCATTCAAGTGACTTGAAGATCACATGAACCTAGTACTACGCTTTAGAAAGTTTGCTACAAAGAAGTTAGCATGTGTATATCTCTAGATTGTGACATTGTTTTGTGCACGTAGGGACCATGACATAGAACAGGAAAACATGACGGCTTGTAACCAGGAAATCTTTCATTGACTTGAGAATTTGTTTAGCAAGTCGCTCTAGAAAGCAGGCAAAAGGGGGCAGGACAGGGACAGGAATCATGTGTACAAAGAAAATGTTCTTTTTCATGCCGCAAAAAAGAGCAACATAAGAAAGAACTGTCCACACACACAAACATGAATACACGTATATTCTTTCTCCTTTTCCTCCAGGTCTTAATAAAAACCCAGAGACAGCTTCTACAAACAGTAGACCATTCCAGAGGAAAAGAGCAGATGCCCAGAACACTCCCAACCCAATTAATCAAACCCTCGACCAAGAGCACAATGGAGCCATTTTCTTTTTATTACAACAATTCATAAAATTTGAGGGAAAAAAAAAAGAAAAAAAGCTATGCATAACCTTACCAACCCAACACGACTATTTCCAGTTTTGCAAATTCTCTTCCAGTTTGTCTTAATATGCATATTTTTTCTAAAGTCCCTAACATGTAGCCATTTCCTTCGAATTGTATCAATTATTTTCAGAAGAAAAGAAGTTTAAGTTTAAATATCACATCGCACTCTTGTTCCTGTGGTGGTCATTTTGTATTTATTTTGGGGGTTATTTCAGAGTGTAATCCCCCGGGGCAAAAGCTTGCTCCCCAGATTGTTAAAGGGAACCTATTAATATTGTCCTCAGGTCACCCAGGGAGCCCAGTGTTTGGTCGAAATGCAAATTTATGTGACAATATATATTTCATAATAATTTTCTTCTCGCACTTTCAAATGACTTTAATACCTAAGGCCCATCATTTGTATTAACAAATTGAAATTTATGATCATTACTTCAGAGTAAAGAGTCATCCAGGTGACATTAATAAATGCCATGTGGCACACGATGGAATTGGTACCATCGGATCATGCTGTCCGCTGTTTAAATAATGCCAGGGTTCGAGTGATTAAATTCCACTAAAGACTTGGTCATTTCAAACAAAGTGACTTAAATGATAGCATCTGGTTTGCATAATCACTCAGCCTCTCTCTGTAGTATTCTGGAAAGAGCAAGATTAGGGGATTGATAATGGCCTTCCCAGGTATAACATTTCAGAGTTGCATTTGATGGTTTGATCTCACAAGAAGATTCTTAAAAACTATGCCAATTGGGTTCTTTTTTTTTTTTTTTTTCCATCTCAAAATATTTATATTCTAGTGGAGTTTCCCATCAGAGTAACTGTCATGGACGGGAAGAAAGAAGATATTTGAATTTGTCCTTGAAAAAGGGAAAAAGTATAACCACTCTCCTTTAAAAAAAATACAACCAAAATCCAATTTGGCTCTTGCTGGCAAACTAAATTCTCTGTTATCAATGTGCAGGTCACATCTGGGATTTTCTTGAAAAATCAAGAGAGAATTACTTTTCTAATGACCCTGAATATAATCCTTCCCCAGTAAGTAGCAAAGGAGCCAGACGGACAACTTATATATTCCAGACGTGTTTGGAAGGTAGACTAATTTTCACAATTGAAAACTTTGGAAAGAAGCAATATATGGTTTCAGTCCTCTGACTTAAAGAAAGTACTGGAAACTTTTAATAATTTGTGCCGGTCGTTGCTCTTCTAAGGAATCCGAATACGTAATCTCTCAGCCGCTGCTTTAATCTTTTACAATTATCTTTGAGGTCTCTCACGCCCTCTGAACTTTCCTAAATTTTTGAGCCTTTTGTTTCATATGTCAAGTTTCAAATTTCCTTCCCATCCACCCACCCATGTATCCATCGACCCACCCAACTCAGCATCATTAATTCACAGCACTCTAGAGACTGCAAATGTGATGCAAAATAAGATGAAGACCCTGGCCTCAAGAAACTTGGACTCAATCATCAGATGAAATGTGTATAGCATGAATTATGTATTGCTGCAGTGGCAGATACCATGTGTAAATTGAGAGGTACGTAAGTTTAAGCAAATTTAGAAATAAAACAGGGATGAAAAGAGGACCAGGCTATGGAAAGTGGAAAAGAATTGGGAAAACTACTTGATCTGACAAATACATACTGCAGCGTTTACCATAGTGGAATAGTTGCTGAAATAGGAATTCTTAATTATATTATTAAATAATTAATTGATTGGTGAACAAATAGGAATTCTTAATTATATTATTAAATAATTAATTGATTGGTGAACAAATAGGAATTCTTAATTATATTATTAAATAATTAATTGATTGGTGAACAAATAGGAATTCTTAATTATATTATTAATTAATTAATTAATTAATTCGTGACTAAATCTTGGTTTCCGGTTGGCCTGAGATTAAATCCACTCCTCGGGTGTAGCTTTGTTAGCTCTACAGGAGATCTTCAAAGCCTGGAGAATTTCGAAAGGAGGAAGGGAGAGAGGGTGGATGGAAGTCAAATACATCACTTATGATCCATGCATGAAGTATGTACATTTGCAAATGGCATCTTGTATACCATTAGCAGGTGCTTCATTGAACTTCCAATGACCATGTTGGTCGAAATACTCCTGTGCAGGTGAAAGACAAACAAGAGACGCCACTGGTTTGCACTTATCCCAGACACCACCAACGAGACCCAAGGAAGTCACCTCATAAAGAAAATTGAGAGAATCCTAGGGCCACGGAAGGGTTCTTGAAGCTTTCCTTGGACTTTTGGAGTTTTCATTTGCTTGTTTTCAGTTTAGTTGTGTTTTTTTTTTTAACACAGAAAAAGGTATTTGGAAGAAATACCTAAGGGTAAGCATTGTCAACAGATTTTTCTGTTCTTAGTTTCATGCTGTGAAGTCATAAGAGTGTTAGAATGCCTAGGGAAATAAAAGCAGTTTCTGGAAATTCTGATGACCATAAGGCATAGATTTTAGGGTTGTTTTTTTGTTTGTTTGTTTTTTTGAGACAGAGTCTCACTCTGTTGCCCAGGCTAGCGTGCCATGACATCAGCCTAGCTCACAGCAACCTCCAACTCCTGGGCTCAAGTGATCCTCCTGCCTCAGCCTCCCGAGTAGCTGGGACTCCAGGCATGCGCCACCATGCCCGGCTAACTTTCTCTATATATTTTTAGTCATCCAGCTAATTTCTTCCTATTTTTAGTGGAGACGGGGTCTCGCTCTTGCTCAGGCTGGTTTCGAACTCCCGACCTTGAGCGATCCTTCTGCCTCGGCCTCCCAGAGTGCTGGAATTACAGGCGTGAGCCACCGCAAATGGCCTAGATTTTGGGTTTTTAAAATAATTTTTGATATTATTTTGCAAAGCTGACACACAAGACTTCTGCCGCCCTGGTGAATCCTTCTAACAGGGAGGTCACAGGGGGTGGTTTTCTCCGAGAGTCTCAAAGAGGTGGAGTTTGACTTCCACGATGCATTTACCACCAAGCTCCCTAATCAGTCCCTCCATGAACTGGCCACTTGGCAACTTAGAAATGGCAACGTGGGTCTCAGGGAGCCGCGTGTCAAAGAGTCTGGGTGTCATCTTCTGCCACCTATCATGTGCTCTCTCTTTGCTCTCTTCTCTCCTTGCCCATGTGTGTGCTGTCGTTGCTGTCATACTTAGGTGCATCAGTCCTTGTCAGTACATTCAATTATATTCACAGTTATAAATTGATGGCGTTGATAAAGTTGGAGACATTCATTTTTCACAGCATGAAACCCCTCATTTCCTCTGAGTTCAGATTGGATTTGCATCATGCCACAAACCTGCTGTAAAATAAAAAAAAATAAAAAATGAGAAGGGAAATTGGGAAAGGAGACTGACTTTTCACCACTTATCCTGGTTTGAAAACATTTTTTTTTTTTTTTGAGACAGAGTCTCGCTTTGTTGCCCAGGCTAGAGTGAGTGCCGTGGCGTCAGCCTAGCTCACAGCAACCTCAATCTCCTGGGCTCAAGCGATCCTCCTGCCTCAGCCTCCCAAGTAGCTGGGACTATAGGCATGCACCACCATGCCCGGCTAATTTTTTGTATATATATTAGTTGGCCAATTGATTTCTTTCCATTTATAGTAGAGACGGGGGTCTCACTCTTGCTCAGGCTGGTTTCAAACTCCTGACCTCGAGCAATCCGCTCGCCTCGGCCTCCCAGAGTGCTAGGATGACAGGCGTGAGCCACCACGCCCGGCCTCAGTTTGAAAACTTTACCATAAACATGTATTACCTAATTTTTTTAACCTTATACAACAAATAAATAAATAAATGCGGCTGGGCGAGGTGGCTCATGCCTGTAATCCCTGCACGCTGGGAGGCCGAGGCGGGAGGATCGTTGGAGCTCAGGAGTTCGAGACCAACCTGAGCAAGAGCGAGACCCCGTCTCCACTAAAAAAAAAAAAAAAAAATAGAAAGAAATTAGCTGGACAACTAAAAATATATAGAAAAAGGTAGCCAGGCATGGTGGCACACGCCTGGAGTCCCAGCTACTCGGGAGGCTGAGGCAGGAGGATCGCTGGAGCCCAGGAGTTTGAGGTTGCTGTGAGCTAGGCTGACGCCACGGCACTCACTCTAGCCCGGGCGACAGAGCGAGACTCTGTCTCAAAATAAATAAATAAATAAATAAATGCCACCTGGAAGGTGTTTTTCACCATCGTTAGTTGGGATTTCTCTAGAACAGGGCCTCTGAGACCCAGTGCTGTTCTCATTCAGATTTAGAGCCGTCGTGGGGGGAAAAACAGAAACGCTGAAATATTCAGGAGAGGCAAGATTTTGTGGATGTCGTTGAGATTTATGCCAAACTAACAAAGACCAAAGCGAATACGGTCACCGAGATTTGCTGGAACAACTGTCTCTGCAAAACGGAGCAGCATTTTATTGCCCCTCTATCTGCTGTTCACAAGCTAGACACCAAAGCTAATGACAATTACAGCTGAACAAGTGACGGGGACACGGTGCTCATCTTTTTACGCAGCCTTGGGGAGACCATAACTTTTTAGAGTTTTCTACTCGCAAGTCCTGAGGCTGAAGTAGAGAATCGCTTTTTCCTCCCTGGAAAAGGCGGGATGGCAGGTGGCCTCAGTGGGACCTGTCGGAGAGAAGGGTGGATCTGAACCAGGAACTCAGGAGCGTGGAGTAGCTGCCCATGGGCCAAGGAGAGGAGGCTTGGGCAATCTGTTTTAACACAGCCCCGCTGTGAAACTAGTAAGCAAAAGAACATGCTGGAAGCCCCCAGCCAATGCACTGTATGCACAGGGGGCAGGCGTGTGAATTTCCAGTTAGTTTCTCGTGCCCAACCTCATGATCTACCCGAGTACCCTTTCCAAAAACTCTACGCTGGCAAAGCAATGTTACTGAGTATTCTTCTCTTTAACGTTTGCCTTCTTTTTATTTATTTATTTATTTTTGAGACAGAGTCTCACTCTGTTGCCCAGGCTAGAGTGAGTGCCGTGGCATCAGCCTAGCTCACGGCAACCTCAAATTCCTGGCCTCAAAGCAATCCTCCTGCCTCAGCCTCCCGAGTAACTGGGACTCCAGGCATGCGCCACCATGCCCGGCTAATTTTTTCTATATTTTTAATGGCCCAATTAGTTTCTTTCTATTTTTAGTAGAGACAGGGTCTTACTCTTGCTCAGGCTGGTTTCGAACTCCTGACCTTGAGCGATCCTCCCGCCTCGGCCTCCCAGAGTGCTAGGATGACAGGCGTGAGCCACCGCGCCTGGCCAACGTTTGACTCCTTTCTGCCACTTGTCACTGTTGACCGTATTCTTCTTAAGACTCTCTTCATGTCACTGACACTTCTTAAGGGGCAAGACTATGTCCAATAATAGTAATAATATTAATAATTACTATGAAATGTGAAACACCTTCCGTGTACCTGGCAGTTTGCATGGACCTCTTACTCCATCCTTTCAACTACCCTTTCATGCCTGACAGGTACGATCATCCCCAGGGAAATGCAGTTTAGGAAGGGAAAGGGATTTAACTTACATTTCTGGCATCACATTTTTAGTATCCCAGGCCCTGTTACTTCCTAACCATGTGACACTAAAGCCCTGTCACCTAAGAGTCGTGGACACTGTGGCAGCTCCGAGGAAGTAGGGTGTGTTGGAAAGAGTGTGAGTTTTAGGAACAGAGAGATCACTGATCCCCATGCATAAAAGACGCTTAATCATTGGTGGATCCCCCCCCCCACCACCAAGAAAAAAGAAGTAAAAAAATAATAAATACTTAATTGGGAGATCCCACCACGTGGACCATCGCGACCAGCGACATCATAATCTTCGCCATCATCAGACTGGAACTTTCTTCTCCAGGAACTCTTGCTCATTCCAGCATGCCTCACTTCCCTGTAACTGCCACCGTGTCTACAGCCTGCTAGATACCCCTTAAGCGTTCTGAAAATACCCACTTGTGGATGAACTGGCTGCAATTTGTGTTTGTAGATACAGTAATACTGAGAAAAGGACAAATCAGGAGAGGAACAAATTGGTATTCAGGTTTATTAATCAGGCCATGAGCATTTCTGCTCGAAGGCCCTTTCCCAGAGTTTTAGTCCCCCGGGACCTATGGGGACATGGCACAAAAGGTATAGCCTTCAGGCAACCACTGTCACCTCCAGCTACAAGCCCAGGTAGCATAAAAACTAGACAGCTTAACACAAAGAAATTAGAACCGTCTTTCAGGAGCAAGAAAGCCCCAAGGCAGTAAGTGTAATCTCAGCTAAATGCTTTGTCAGACCAAAAAGGCACATGACCTTGTACGGTTTAATCTTTTGACCTTGACAGCACGGAATAAAAGTGTGTTTACCCGAATTTGACGACAGCAGAGCTAAAGGAAATCAGCGAAGCATCGGAAGTTAGGATAAATATCTTTAAAACTTCATCTACGAAAGCCAACTGTAACATTGCAACTCAGACAAAAATGAAAAAAAAAAAAAAAAAGTGCTTCCAAATGCCAAAAGAGATTTCCATCTTCCCATCATTTTAAGAGCAACCGCTATAAAATACGTTCTAAAACAAACACAGAGCACTAAAAAATTCCACTGTTTAAGCTAAAAGTCAAACATCTGTCTCATTGCCTTCCAGTTTCACCTTGGGTCCTGCGAGTCTCAACTAAAAACTGCAGGAATTTGGGGCTTTCCCACTCGCATGCATTTTGAAGAGTTAGTTTGGAGATTTTTAATCATCTTTACTAGGTAACCATGGCTTTCCTTCAGCCTAAACAGACGTGGAAAGAAGGGCCATCTATGGAACGGAGTGGTAAGACGATTCCAAAGGAAGTGGGGAAAGCTGGACAGACCTGGGTTACGATCTTGCCTCTGCACCTTACTTTCCATGCCCTTGGCCTTGGTACGTTACTTAACCCTACTAAGTCTCCTCTTTATGAAAAATTAGTAATTATAATACTTGGTCCATAGGGGTTTTGTGAGGATTGGAAGGGATGGTTTATTAAGCTGTTGCATCTAATCAAAGCTCAGGAATGGAAACCCATGTGCCATTATCGTCCTTCTTCAAATGGATGGAGGAAAATTCATAAAGACAACCCCTCCCTGAGCACCCATTATATACTTTGTGTATACCTGCATCTAATTCTTAAAACCAGTCTGAATGAGCAGTATCATCTCCCCTATTTTACGCACGAGCCACAACAGCTACCATGCAGTGGAGCTAAGGTTCTCAACCCGGGTTTGTTCCCCCCAAAAGCTCGGGTCCTTTCTGCTACCCTAGACTGCCTCCTCGCCCAAGAAATCGATGCAATGCATCACAGGAACGCTTGCAGTTCTCAAAATGGGATTTCCTTTGGAAGAAGCTTTTCCTAACTGCCAGCCTCCTGCAAGGCACCTTTTGTGATGTTACTGTAATTGACCGTGAGCTGGGGACCCTATCTCAGCCTCTCAGTTATGACACCCCCAGGACTGAGACTCCCCCGGGTCACCGTGCACACCTGGTCTAGGGAAAGGTGGTGTGAAATGCACTGATTCTGGGAAATCGTCACTTAGCAGTTCTAGCAGAAAGTTTGATTCCTACGTCAATATTTCCCAGCATAGGGTCAGCATGTTATACCGGGTGGAGTTGTTTGCGATTCCTTCCAAATCATGTCCTTCCTGCTGGTTTGGTTTCTGGGGTGATCTCTTAGCATCATGAGTGTTACGTGAGTGATAGAAAACACATCTGCCAGGCACGGTGGCTCACGCCTGTAATCCTAGCACTCTGGGAGGCTGAGGTGGGCAGATTGCTCGAGGTCAGGAGTTCGAAACCAGCCTGAGCAAGAGCGAGACCCCATCTCTACTATAAATAGAAAGAAATTAATTGGCCAACTAATATATATAGAAAAAAATTAGCCGGGCGTGGTGGCACATGCCTGTAGCCCCAGCTACTCGGAAGGCTGAGGCAGGAGGATAGCTTGAGCCCAGGAGTTTGAGGTTGCTGTGAGCTAGGCTGACGCCACGGCACTCACTCTAGCCTGGGCAACAAAGTGAGACTCAGTCTCAAAAAAAAAAAAAAAAAAGAAAAGAAAACACATCATAGTTTCACAGCAACCAAACTACCCAGCCTGCCCGATCAGGCTCCTGTGGGCAGCCTGGCATTGTGTCCTTATACTGTACTCTCGGAAATGCACAGGTGTTTGGGAAAGACTCAACAGGGGCAATGATGTGTAAGTTATTCCAACTGCCAACAGGTTCAACATTTCCGAAATTGTCTTAGTACATAAGGTTAGAATGGTGAACAAATTATTGAACCTTTTTGAGTCAAGTTCTCTCCTGTGTAAAATGAAGAACTTGGATTATGTTGGGCTCTTTCCAGATATGCTATATTATCATTCTATTCTACGTGATCGCTCAACCCAATGGGCTCCCTAAAAGTAGAAGAGAGTTTTAGAATACATGACAATGAATTATACCTATATTGAGGAAATATTTATACTGATTATTTTTAAATCCCCCCTTATGAATTTTGTAAGGTTGAATAGATTACAGCTACTTAGAATAAAAAGCATCTAACCCTAAACAAAAATGTGATGATATATCCGTGTGTCACTCAGTGATCATAAATATTGGTGACAATGTAGTAATATATCACTAAATAATGAGCTCTCTCATCATGAGTGCTCACCTTATTTCATAAAAATGATAAATTTGTAGCACATAAAAACATGTGAAAACTAACATACAAAAGAAAAAACACTTAAGTGAACCACGAAGGCAAAAATTTGTTTTAATAATTTCATTTCCCTATAATCTACATGATTTTAAGGTTACCCTTACTAAAACAAGTCTAATTTTAAATTCATTCAGAAATGTTTCATTTTCCCGACTAAAAATCAATGATCTTATACTTTCCTACTAATCATTTCTCAAGAAAAGACTTATGTGAAACATTCATTAGAATAGATTTGCAGTCCCATTTTGTGAGGCGGAGGATTGAAGTAAGCATACTTAATCTACTATTTTGATGGAATCCAAAGGATTTTGTTAAAAGCTGAAGTACTTTGAACCCAAGTATTTAAGCTTCAAACCAAACTCTAAGCACTAGAGGAAAAGTAAGTCAAAATTTTGATTCAAGTCAACCTAAGATCCTTAGCTGAGAAAGTACTTATGTTCTTAAATATATATATATATATATATATATATATATGAGACCAGATTCTTATAAGTATTTTTGTGTGCACACCCACAAACACATGCACTGTCTTCTGTGAATTCTGTCAAACCAACCGATCACCCATTTTGAGGCATTTGAAAAAATACCTTTGTTTCTACATTCATTTAATGAATACATTTTATTAAATATCTGTCCGTGCTGAATGCAAATCCCAAAACAACTCAAAGTGAAAGCGCCAGAAGATTTAAAACAACAACCAAACTATCAAGGAATCAGAGAAATCTGAAGGGGTGGAAAAAAGTCTCACTGGGCTATGGAAATTAAGTCATCAGAAAATCCAAACATTGAACCCTTCCCTGGAGTCACAGAGATAAACGCAAAAGCAATTGCAGACTAGGGCCTCCTTGGTAGCAAAAATGGAGTCTTATTTGTCTGCATCTCTTCAGCACCCATGATACTGACTCAGCAGGTAGCAGGTACCCAAATAAATTTGCCTTCGTTCAGAGGTCTAATCCTGGACACTGAAATATACCTGCAACATACATGAAGTTGACATAACTGGTCTCATTATTAACAGGACTCAGGGTATCCGGGATTGTTTTTGACTCAAAAATGATCAGGTCTGCTTGGTGGGGGTTTGAAAGCCACCAAAGGGTGGCCTTCAAAGGCTTTGTCCTGTGTCCCA